>NW_020455544.1:66093-474105 GCF_003342845.1 Nothoprocta perdicaria
GGTGCCGCGGCCGCCCTCGCCGCACGGCTCAGGTGACGGAACGGAAAGGGGAAACGGGGCCTTGCGGACAATAAAAACGGCTTTAAGAAAGCGGCTTACTCCATGGGGAGAGCCCTGTGCYGCATGCGGTGCTTCTGGCAGGATTAGTTCACCTGATCTTCCCCTCTGGGAGCAAAGTTGTCTTTTAGCCTTAACGTGATGTTACTCTGCTCTTTCTAGGCTGAAATGGTCAATTCGTTGAGCACAGGTTTAGGCCTCCCACTGAATACCGTGCAGGACAGAAAGCTGTATCTGTCTCTGTAATTTCTCCTCTTTTTGCTTGTGAATGCCACTGTATAGTCCATCGGGCTGCCATTTTCCCCATTCCCTCACAGGGACCACATAATGGTGGCCCAGCTCCAGTTTTCACAGCATTCATACAGTTATTTTAGCCTACAGTTCAGTTTGCCTGAATAGTTTTAAAATTCTCCCAAGGTTCCTTAGGTTAAATTCTCTTTCGGTAGAATTGCTCAATAAGCACATCGAAATCAATGACATTTCAACTTACTACTACACAATGTATTGTCTTGACATAGACCTTTAAAAACAGGAGGCCCTTAAAACCAGCTATAACCTTTCCCTTTATTTCATGTCTCGTCTTGAAAATATTCCTTGTTTGTTACATTATTAGATCTGTGCCTATAAAAACCTTATTCCATGCCTTTCCACAACACCTACTTGCCAGGTGTGAGAGGGAGGCACTCAGTTTGGTATTCTGCCTTGCCAGTGTAACTGCTGCAGGTGCATCTTCTCTCCAGGGAGATTTAACTGGTGACTGAAAGATGCATCCAGAAGAGAACAGTTTTGTGAAAGTCCCCTTCACATTACAACTGTAACTGTTCAGTAGAGAAGCATGTTCTGCCAGGTTTAGGAGGTGATGTTGACATCTTTCTGCATATGGAAAATGAAAGCAATTTAAGCAATTCAGAATTATCTGTGTTCTTATGTCTCAGCAGCTTTTAAAAATATTGCCACATTTTATAAGAATGTTATTTTTCACTATTCACATCTTCTAGCGTCAGTAAAGTCAAGCACTATCTCACCATACTAGATGCATTACAGAGGAAATTAAACATCTATGCACAACCATTTCATATTCCATACATACAAACATCACTTTTTTTCCAAAATACCCARTTCTGTGAAGGTGCAGCAAACAAAACCACTTCAGCTAGTTCGATAGGGCTAGAGTACCCCCTCTGGTGGTAAAAAGAGTGGAAAGGACTCTTGGGGTGACAAAATGGTTTTGTTATAGTGGAGACACATACACACCAAATAAGCATGAAAATTTCCTTAAGAACCAGGACCTAGAAGCTTCAAAGCARCAAGAAACAACTTTTAGACTGTTTTTCTTATGTAGTTTCTAGCYTTGTTTCCAGGCAAAGTTACACAGRTGAATTTGAAGTACTTAAGTTCAAACTCACCTGCATAACATTGCTCCAAAATGGATTGGTCCCAGCTGTAAAGCTAGCATTTCCCAAACATCTTTTAATGGTATCACATTGCATAGGCAAGCTTTGTTGTCAGGACAGGTGAAATTACTTACTTCAAAAGTCAGCTGCAGGTGATTCAGGCTAATCTCTTTCAATTTGCAAAGGAGCCCACCACAAGAGTCACAAATATTTAACTGTTCTCCCTCATTCCATTTGTTTCTCCTTTTAGTTACTSACTAAAATCCATGATATGTATAGCAAGTGGCTGCCTCTGGAGAATTAATGTAGGTTGGTATCTAGTATGTAAATATGAAGTTAGTACTTTACCAAACATACTATGACCGAGTTTAGGTTGGGGAATTTGGTCTTGGAATAGACCTGTTTTTGTTTTCAAGGTATTTTGATGGATGATAGGGTATGCAATGGGCAAGACTTGTTTCAGATTACATAGGTAGATGTAGGATAGGAGGTAAATGAATTTTCTCTTTTTATGCAATATCTATAAAAAGTAAAACTAAGGGTAAGTAGTCACAGTCTTGGCTCACCAAGAAGCTTTTTTCTCTTCCTCAACTGGAAACCCCACTACAGAGTGKTGTTTTTTTTTTYCTTCTCTCTCTAGTCTGTACAGCTGCAAGCAGTGTTTTTATAGGATATATAGCCATAAAATTGACTTCTGGCTTGTGAAAACTAATATYCTTATATGTTTAGAGGCTATTAACTGAGATGTTGCAATTAGACCTACCATTTTAGACAGATAACTGCWTAGCAACTTCTTGGTGAGTCCTCAAACATAACTTTCCTGCAATCTGTGCTATTCTTTTTGTTTCACTTGTGATTTTACTTTTATTTTCTCTAAGCTCTATAAGCCCATGTTGAGAATGGTTCCTAATACTTCTATTCATATATATTGCTTTGCCTTTTTCTTGCTATTTCACTCCATTGAAGAGTCATCCATAATAACAATGTCTTAAAAGGTTTTCAGACATGAGCAACAGAACTGCAAACTCAACATCAGATGCAGCCGAACTGCTGTTATGTTGTTACTTGTAGAAAAATTAGTGCAAATAACAGGCAATTTTATTTATTATTGAACTATGTAATCCTGTATTCTTCATTTTCTTTTCAAGCAGGCTAGATCAATTAGCAAATCAATTAACAGAAAGAAATGTTACATAGATATTTTGTTTGTGAATCTAGATCACCTGACGTCATACAGAGACGATTATTCTTGGGTGTATGAAGGATGTACAAATGAATATTCATTTCCTATTTATGATGAAAGGAACTTCCAGTTTTCATGTCTGTGTAGTTAGTTAATTCTCCTTCCTAATTTTTTCTGCTTTGTTATGATATGCATAACCACTTCTTAGTTTAAATTTCGTTTTTTTTGTTGTTGTTTTTTTCTAAAAACAAGTGACCCCTCTTAAAAAAAAAAAAAACTGAAAAAAAGAAAGAAAAAGTACCATCAGACATAATATCTCTTCAAATTCTATTTGCTGGACTCCATACCCTTCTGAAATAGTGGAKATCAAGGCATTTAGCACCATTAGAAGGGAAATGGTCAATATTTACTTTAAGACCACAGTTTACATGGATAAATACTAGAAAAATATTTATGTATCTGACCTTTGCACTGAACTCATTGATTTTTACCTTCAAGATGAAAATAATGTTGCTAACGAACAAAAAGTAACTATATACTGTTAGCTCGAGCTTTACTATAAACAAGATATTCTTCAAATATCTTAGTAATTAGATATTATTTTGTAGCCCCAATGATGTCATATATGTGGGTTTAAACAACAAAGTGGTTATTTGCAATGTTTYGTTTTTAAATAAGAATGTCAAAATGTTTTTAAAATACTCACACAAGAAACTTCACAGCATCCTTATGAGATGCTATGCCTTACTTCCTAGATATATGAAATGGGTAATCAGAAGTTCAATGGACTTACCTTTACAGAAGGGAAAGAAAAAAAAAAAAAAGACTGGGGAGGTGGAATGGTGGAAGATGTAGGAATAAAAATGTAGATTGTTATGTTCAGGTGTTATTTTCTACTGTATATTCTGGATCTGCCATTTGCAAAAGAGAAAAAAAAGAGTGGAATGTGCTATTGATCAAACGTTTTCTCTGAGCTGCCAATGTGATTCAGCTCTGAGAAAAACAAAAGTGATCTGAAGAATATCAGGTGAGATACTTTCTATTATAGAAAGGGGCTCAATTAGCCTCTATCTGAATGAGCAGTGAGTGAAAATAACATCCATGGAGATGAGTTTCAGCTGGTTGTTTTTACTAGAGAAGTCTTACATCAGAGTAGAAGTAATATTTTGGAGGTGAGGGATGAAACTCAATCCTGACACTTTAGGTTAGTATGATTTCTTTAATAATTGTGTGTCAAGATTTATTGGAGAATTGCCTGCTGCTCTTTTCCTCCGAAGTGTGAGTGGTGAGTGAACATTTTAGTAAACTTCAAATTAGCAATATTATTTTGTCTATTCAGTGGTATGATGCAAAATGAACTTCAGTCAATAGGGTAAGTTCCTGCTGAGAAAAGAAAGAAGCGTTTGGCTTTCATTTAATACTGATCTTGTTTTATTTTTTAAAAAGAAATCAGATGCCATGCACTGAAATATTCCTTTAATCTTCACATTCTCTTTCTGTATCAGTGATATTTTAGCTTGCATGTTTGAATACTTCTTGCTTCTTTGACAAGAAATCCATACATTTGACTGCTTACTGCCAGTAAAACCATTCACATTAGTAGAATGATGCTGCTCAACTGCTGTAGCTGCCATAGACRAAACTTACGCTGGAGTTTTGCCAAATTGAACTTTTGGCCTTAGTAAAATAATAAAGTGCTGCTCCCGGGGCTTAATTTTTGACAGTAACATTGGGTAATATTGTTGTGAATATCACATTTGTCCTTTACAGATGACTTAAATTGAGACTATTGCTACCTCATGGTCTTTGTTTTACTGTTTCCTTTAGGATCACTTGTCCTGGCAGATTTGAAGGGAGGAAAAGAAATTGTTTTATCAATAAATAAAGAGATGATGAAAGGTAAGCATGGGGATGTGGTGAATTTCTGGGGCCTGGTAGTGTGAATGGTTGAGAAGGTGAGAAATTCACTTGAAAAACAGTCATGTTTCTTCCAGAAGTGGTAGTGGTCTATGATGCTGCTTTGCAAAGAGCTGTAAGTAATATGGAATTAAGGTATTTGTATAGAGATTCTCAAGTGCAGCCCCAATCTTGTTGAKAAGTCAAAATTTTAAGTGAAGTTTCAAGATTGGCTAGGATGAATTGACGGGGGATAACTTGCAGTCACATCTCTAGCTGAAGAGCTCAGGAGATCATGAGAAGCTGGCCAAAGAACATGCATTATTATAGGCATGAAGTAACTTCTGGCTGCTTCGCAGTCTTCAATATATTTGCTGAGGTTCAGGATGAAAATAATTTTGTCTTTTTGTAAGAAGGACAGATTAGAAAGCACACAATACTAGGGTTTAACTCTAAATCAAGCCTTAGAGATGCAAAATTCAGAGTCTAAATTCTACTTTGGTGATGGATTTCTTCAAAGGTCAYATATAGGAAATTTTAAATGCTATATTTGTAATTGTTTCCTTAGAAGGAAGGATGAGGAAATTCTGCTTCAAGTATTCAGTTTTATCCCTTTATTTATTCTTCTAGTGACCACAGTAGGTGAAGTGCCACATGAATCTTAAATAGACTTCATCTTAAACTCAAAGAGATTACAGACCAAAGTTTTTTAACTTGAAATTGTGTGCATGCAAATGGTCATTGACTCCACAGCAACTCCATGTATTTGCAGAACGGAAGCCAAATACAACTGTCAATCACCAAAGTGTCCTTGAGAAGCTTTTTCCTTATCAAAAAATGTCTGATATTTTCCCAGTACTGGAAATGAAAAGATGAGTCAGCCTTTTCTGCATTCCTCTCTTGCCATACCTATAACACCAAATGATTAGCGTATGGGAAAATGGAAAACATTCACTTCTACTCTTCCCCTGTCCCTCAATCCCTGTCTTAGCTGCCAGGTGTTCCACGCCTCCTCTTTCCCTTAGTGCTCTAAAATTCACTGTATCTAGGCTCTATTGCTCTATTGGACAAGTTATGGATGGATTTTAAGGCGAGGGAGAGGAGGAAGAACGGGGGGAAAAAAAATTGCTTGGAATGCCTCCTTTTTTTCCTAGTAGAAAGCTGTTGGGAAAACAGTTCTTTATGAATATAGTTTTAGCATGTGTGCTGCTTTATAGGACAGAAACCACCTGGAAAATAGTAGCTAACCAGAACTGATAACAAAGCATTAGKCTATTAATCTGCTTAACGAGGACATATGGCAAAGTAGTTCAATAGTGCTGTTTTTTAAATCTGTTCTTATATAACAGGAATTCAAATTCAGTAAGACATATAGAGGTGGAAAAAAATACATAAATATGCAAGTTCTTTCAAGGTCTGAACTGAATGCCCTAACTTTCCTATTTTAGTTGCTTAGTCGTTTATATAAAGGCTTAAAAATGAAGATATCCTGGGTTATACTGTCTGGAATGGTGTATACTTGAGTGCCAACCTGCATGCTTAAACTGATCTTCTAGATGTTCTGCACTGTTGTCTGACTCCTGTCAGAGCAAGAGACTCTGCAGTTACACTATGAAAACACTTGCTTTTTATTTAAAAAAAAAAAAAAAATTGAGCTCTTGTGTTGCCTACTGACACTTCATTTTGTTTTGCTCTTGAAAAGTAGGAAAATGATTGTACTGTGGACAGATTGGAAATTCTTTCCACTTTGCTGCTTGTTTACTGTAGAGTGRGAAAGCTCTTGAAGACTTACTAATTCTTTAAAATTTTAGAATAACACTACGATGTGTTAAGGAATAGCCTTAGGATGTCTATTGCAAGAATATGCTGTTGATGAAAAAAGGAGAATGGAGGCTTAATGCTTAGTTTGTAAAATATGTCTGTTGTGAAAACTTTTTGTGGGTAAAAGGTCATATTTTCTTATTTGTCTGAGACTTCTTTTTAAAAAGATATTTTCTTTGTTTAATTGGTGAAAAAAGGTGGTGCCAGCCTTGCATCATATTACCCATAAATATGGTAACAATTTCACAGTAGCAGAAATATTCTGTTTCTTCGGTCCTTTGTCTAAAAGAGTGATAATTCTTTTCAAGTAAAACATGCTTTTATCTGGACAATGGAGATAGTCTGAAACATTAGCACAGACTATGCTTCATTTACCTATCTTGCTGACATGCGTGACAGTAGCAAGGTGAGTGAATATTAAGGCCATGTAAGAAATCTATAATTCAGTTGACAGCATATCCTATTTTGTATTGACTGTTACTGGTCACTGCGATAGCTGAATTAAACTAGCAGAGGCAATGTAGCACATGCACAGTCATGCCTTTATTTTACTGTGTAGGCAGACACAGGATAATAACTGATTATTAGGGTTCATCCTCAGCATGAACTAAGCTGTTGAGCTGGCCTGGGATAACCAGCCAGCTGGCTGGAAGAAAGAACCTGACAAGTTTAAGCAACTTTTGAGCAGACCTGAGACTGAAGAATAAGTGTTTTTCTCTGTGTTTTTTTTCTTCCTCTCTCTTCTCTTTCCCCTCTCTTGATTTTGGGAGATTGTGTGTAGATGTAGTACAGTGATAGAAGTCAACCCTCAACTGCCTTTTCTGAGCTGGCTGCCAAAAAAAGCCATTTGGCTTTTAGCCTGTAAAATTTATTATTAATTTTTACCACAATGTGGTAAATAATCATGAATGATGAGGGATTTGTCTGAATATAAGGAAAMTAACATCTTCAAAGAGCCAAATTTGTGGTCAGGATAAAGGCAGGTAGTGTTGGCTTGCTTCAGATTATGCTGTATGATGCAAGCAGTGCCATCTTGTGGATAATTAGAGGATGTGGAGAATTTTTACTTATTTTAGGAAAATTTTATGTTTGTATATGTTAATATTTATGAGAAATATTTATGAGAAATAAAATTTATGAGTATTTTTGTAGGCAAAGAACAAATGGGAGAAGAACATAATATCCAGTAATGCAAATTAAATCTATCTTGGTACTTTATTCGTGTGCTCATGTCATGTTCTTACACAGATTTAATTGTTTTGTTCCTCTATCTTGCTTTTCTTAAATTGAGGAATGCATTCATTACCAGTGGGATGTTAACATTTTTTTTTTAAAAAAAGGGGGTGGGACTTAAATCTCTCATTTGCTGTGGTACAATTCTTTCCCTAATAATCAAAGAAAAAACCTTCCAAAAACACTGTTTTTAAAATCCTTTGAGAATATGTTGCTCAACTTATGTTTTGTTTAATCAGTTTTACTTAGWATTCCTAAGTGTGACCTATTGTTGTCAGGCTTTTCAGCCCTCTTGAGAACTAGACTGGCTCATAATGTCATATGGTATGTTACTGAGAGCTGGGAAATGTTGCAAGAGGAGTTCATGCACTGCTCTAGGACTCTCTACTGCACAGATATCTGCAAAGCAGCTGCACAGATCTAGCAATTGTATCTCAGGCTATTTGCTCTTCTGTACTCAAAGTAAATGTTCTTGTATTGTCTACATCTCTGCTCCAAAAAAGAAAAAGGATAGGGGAAGAGTTTTGGTGAATGTAGACATCAGCACAATTTGATAAACCTGATAAATCTAGCCCTGTTTTTGTGTAACTTTGAAAAATAATGCTTGTAAGATGACAGGAAACTTCTTA
Source organism: Nothoprocta perdicaria (assembly GCF_003342845.1). Taxonomy (NCBI): domain Eukaryota; kingdom Metazoa; phylum Chordata; class Aves; order Tinamiformes; family Tinamidae; genus Nothoprocta; species Nothoprocta perdicaria. The sequence continues at coordinate 74,307 of NW_020455544.1, forward strand.
TTTTATAAATGTTACTAGTTGTTTCATTTTGCAAGTATAACAAAACTAGCTGAGAGTCATGAGTGCTCACCAAACATAGTAACTTAAAGTACCCAAAGAATTTATACCTAATGCAGGATAGGTAGAACAAGAGAGGAAGAATGAGCACTCCATCTCCCTGCTAGCCCTTGGGTTATTTTTAATCTGATATAAAGCAGAGATGTCAATAAATATTACRAAAACTAAGTTTTTCCTGAATGGCATCCTAGAAACAGTGGCATAAGATGCTGCTTCCAGAAAGAAGCCGTAAGTATGTTGCCTGAGAAAGACCTCTTGTGTATCTTGTTCCTCCAAGGAAACGACTTGTCTGTTCTATGAAAGCATGTAAAGGCTCTAACAGGCTCTGTCAGTTTTTGCTCTGGTGTTTAACTGCCACTCTCCATCTGTCTTTTCTGCCTCTGTGCAGAAGKTTACCTCCCTGTTTGCTCTTCAGCTGCCTCTCTTCCCAGCGCAAGATATTAGCTGAGTTATTGTCCTCACTGCTGGATTCATCTGTTATGGCAAGCCCTGAACTGTGACATATGTATGAGCAGCTTTATATGTGTATGCTCTTCTTGACTGTTACAAGGGCAATAGCTTCTCATAGATGGGAAGACTGTAGGTTATGGTACCTATTTAACCAGGTGCAGGCAAGTTCAAAAGACCATACACTAAAAGATGTGATAACCTGTAATTGATTTTAGTTGTGAACAGGGAAGTACWCCATGTATCCCAAATTTCATTTCCTCAAAAGTAGGTTGGTTTAGTTTTGAGCTTAAATAATTTATTGAAACTCTAATGGAAATATATCTCCAAGAAACAAGAATTAGTGAAATAGAAGGTATAGGAAAAAAGGCCTCCAAACAATTATAGAAATGTTTCTCTATTTGGTAATGGAATTGTAGTTAGAGTTCACATTAACTGTTACGAAAATGCCTTTGGATGAAGGCAAAAACTAAAATAAAAATTGCTATAATTGCAAGGATTGARAATGTTATACTGATGGCAGCAATAAAACAAAAACGTTGATTTTACAAAATGGTCAGCAAAACCCCTGACTTCTTCTAAAGGCATGTCCTTGCTAAAAGACAAATGAGTTAATTACAAAAACACAGCTACATCAACAGAAAATCAGAAGTCTTGCAAGRTAATTGGTCAGAGTTGATGCAAAAGAGGTCATAATTTTATGGAGCTAGAGTGAAAATCACTTACTCTTAGCAATATGATATCATAAAGACACTAGTGTCAGCCTTCCTGTGTGTGGATTTACAAAATATTAATTGAATCAAAAGTAATTTCATTTTTTAATTTTTGTAACACAGATGGTTGCCTAGTGTGGTATTCAGCTATCATAGGCAAGCTACCTTGTGCAAGGTCATCCCTCTCTTTGCTGTAAAACATATCCATTCCATGCTGCTTCTCAACTAATATTTTCTATGCTTTCAAATTGTTTCCCTGGAGGACAGAAAACAAACCACTTAATGACAGGATGCTGACAGGCATCCAAACAAAACTGCAGCACARCAGGCATTGCCACCTTTCGGTCCTAGTGAAGAAGTCTAGGTTTCTCATATGAAATTAATATTTTAAAACTAGATTTGTGACCTTTATTAAACCAATATTGTTCTTTAGAAATCAGTCCTCTATTTACAGTTGATAGTCAGAATTTTATTCTAATTGAGAACAGCTGAGCATCCTCTGCTATAGAGGAAGGTGATATCCTAATGTGTTTTTTTAAAGCAATGCTATTCAGTTACTATTCCACAAGTATTATGCTTAAGCACTAAGGTACAGATTCTGAAATTTAAAATGTTTTGTTACATTACATTCCTGATTAACCRTTGCATTTGGGAGAAGTCTAGTAATAAGCTTTATCTTGCACTTACAGTCCGTAAAGCAGTTTGTCTGGAAAAATGAAACACAAATATGAAGCAACTTGACATAGAATRCTATCAAATTGGAAGAAATTTCTGGAGGTCATCTGGTCCAAACTCCTCCTCAGAGCAAGGCCAGCTTTGAAGCTAGAAATAACTTGGGCAAGATCATATAGTACAGAAATGTACAGCTGAAATCAGAACTCTGGCATCCTTTCATATTAAGCTGCTCAGCAAAGCACCGAAGTGTGTATCTCTCATACTCTGTCTGCAAAGTAGAGATTATACTTCCATAAATAACAGTATTTTGGTCTGTCTGAGAAAAATTTAAAAACACTAAAGCTCACATTGGGACCATGGTAAAATGAATTTTTCTACTGTTACTTGAAATATGGAGGAAGTAAAAAATATTTTGTTTCTAGTCAGTATCAGTAAGGATAAGAAGTGCTGGTAATACCCTTTTCATAAAGTAAATAAGTCAGATTTACCTTTTTAAGCATTCCTTCTATTTGAATGTTGAATTGTCCTTTTTGCTATTTAGCCACTTAGGGGAGATGCTGTGTTTGTGATTGCAAAAGTTTTGAAAGCCTCTATTTGTTTAGTTCATGAAACTATTAACACCAGGGAGAGCACAAATATAATTTCATGACATTATTTATATGAACTAAATCAGAAAGGTCATATTCTAACTGTGCTGATTTTGCTTTTCTCTCTGAACGCTGAAGAATAAATAAGACTTGAACAGTGCATGTTAGTGACAATGGATGAGCAGACCACTAAATCTGACCAAGAATCTCTGAGCTGAGAGCAGAGTTTCCTGGACAAAAGGCTGCAGTTCTTTGGGGTTCTCAGCCAGCTTTCTGAAGGCAAGAGCTGYGGAACAAGTTGTGCTTTATGAAATGCATATCAACTATAACTAGTCAAATGCTCAAGGGTGTGTRTATATAGTCCTTGCATTTTTTGATATATCTGCTCAGCTTAATAAAAAGATTTTATCAATATTCTCCACAATCCATTGACCTTGGAAAGGCAAAAGAGTGCAAATTCCTTTTGCTCTTGAAAATGAGTGCAAATGGCCAAATTATGGCCATTAATCTTTGTCTTTCTTTACCTTATCTGAGTTTTTGTTTTCTGGCAACTTCACACAATACTACTGCACACAAGTAAATTGAAACCCCAAAAGATTCCATTAAATATTTTGCCAGAATTCCAATAGTATCTTTTCTATTTCCACTATTTTTAATAATCTGCTTAAAGCAATCAGTTGGTAAAATTTATTAGCTATCATGTTTCTAGATCATAGTTCTCTTGCTTCCTGCATAAGGAATGGTTGTATTCCATTACTTTGCCAGTAACTGTAGGTAGATTTACTGATGATAATCACAATGGCATCATATTTGCCTTTTTTTCTTATATAGTTTGAGATCTCAAGGTGTATGTGTCTTAAAAAAGAAATATATCCCTTGTGTTCAGAAGTTCTGAGGTCACATTTAGATTACCTTCTTACATACAGGCAATGCAAGGCATTATATATTTTTACCAGTTGAGAACACAGAACTGGCAAGTTATCAACTTCCCTTGCAAGAGACATTTTTATTAAGCAGTATAGTATCTCAGCCATTTGATGTGCCTCATTAATTTCAGGAGCCTCCTCATTTATTAAAACTCCTGCTTTGTCCCCAGTATTACTTTTTTCATGATTTGTTGTAACCCATCCAATTTTCTGTAACTGATCTGCCTGCACTAATTCATTTTGGGTTTTGGCTGCCCTTCTCTTTGCTGCAGTAGCACACTCAGTATATTTGTTTGCAGTTGTCTCCATTGTTGCTTCTTTTGGTCTTAGATTCATAAATAAGTGATAATATCTTGGCTTGTAAAGGAACATCCACAAAACTCATTCCWCTTTTGTCAAAATTGAATGAGGAATTACATGAGGAAATGAACATTTTTACAAGTCAAAGGGAGTCAGTAATTTCAAATGGCTCGCACACTGAGTAGAGTTTTCTAAGTTTGAGTAGAGATTAGTAATGTTAATATTTTGTACTTAAAACTCCAACAAAATAGATGCTAATGACTGACCCTCTTAGTGTGGTATACCTTGTCTAGTAATTATGGATCTGTGTTGTATTTCCTTGAAATAGTTTCCAATATACTTGCCATTTGTAAGTATAATTTGCCCCTTTCTGCACCAGGTGCTCTATARTGCCTGATACTGAGAAGGTTTTCTATCATTACATGCTATTGTGATATATATGGCATTAAAGGAGCAGATGGGCAGCTATTCTGCTAGAAGTGCTCACCCCATGGGAGGACAAAAGGTCAAAAATCTGTGCTAGTGGTTTCACTTGTTTTATAATTTAGAGCAGTTTTCATTCCACCTGGGGTTTAATAGGAACTCTACTGACCAAGGTTCTATGCCTTGGAAGAATTAGTTCTTTTGGATAAATCCTGTGTGCTTGCTTCTGGAGCTAGGAACAACTTGACCCCAGCTGACACTAAAACCTGATAGGAGTTGTACATTGGCTTTTACTGTTTTGGCAGAACAAATGTTTGCCATCAGAAATGCATTGTCAAGGGTTCAAGTGAACCCTGGTGAGTCTGGCCTCTGGTATTTTCTATTCTTTCTATATTTTCCTACTTCCTTCTTCCCCTCCCTTTCTCTTCTTTGTCTCCTTCTTCATTTTTTTATCTGTTTGCTACAGGCAGTGGTGAGGCAAATGAGGACAGCATGTTTCTCTAGCTGCTGGAACAATGTAGTGAATGGCTGGAGGATCTTTGTTTCTGYTCTTCAAGACAGTTTTCAAGTTGAGCATGTCCTCACCATTTCAGTGATACACCTTGTCCAAACTGCTATCTGTCTGTAAGAAAAATCTTCTGTAAGAAAAATTGAGACTCTGCTGGTAGGAGAGGTGTGAGCATTTTTACATTTTACAATTTTAAATTTGCAGTATCTATGTAAAGGTCGCATAAACTTGGCAAGGATGGATGAAACCACTGCAAAACTGAAGGGTAAAAAGAGCTATCCCTAGCATGTGAGTCACAAAACTCAAGAAAGCCTCTTCTGGAAAGCTGGTGTGGCTTGGGAACTGATTTCAGAATGAACATGGGAGTAGACCAGCTTATTAAAATCCATAGAAAAACAAGTTTGTCAYGAAGATCTTCTGCATAAGATTGATATTTGTCCGGTGTAGGCACTAGAGTACATTATGAACCAGTCTGCTAGATTTGTCTTAACGTGTGCCTTGTTGCTGGGAGGATCGTGCTCAGTGGGAAAGGACTCAATTTATAGTTTAGAAAACTCTGACATTGTAGCTGCTTGAAAAGGTTGATACTTYTCCCCTCCACACACAAAAAAGTGTTGTTTTTGTATTTGAAGTACATTTCATAYGAATTATATGAAGAGATTCATTTTTTATCTATTCTGATATCAGCCAAATAACAAGCTAAAGCTTAAGATTCYTTTTGTTTCATTTTATAAGACTTCTGATTAAGTAGAATATTGTCAGCATCGATTTATGATTTTGAAGGAATGCATCTTAGCATCTCTGCCCTATATACCATTTATTTGTTCTGTTTAGCAATTTGCCACAGTTTAAGTACATATTCATTAAAAATCCATCGGGAAGTTCCTTTATAATGTACAAAAATGTTATATAGCCTAGATTAATACAACTATTCAAGTACAAGTATACACGCATTACAGATTTGCTTTTCAGTTACTTAGAAAAAAGGTCTCTTGCAAGATGCCTATGATAAGGATGGAAACAGTTTACTTAGGCTTGTAGAAGGAAGACTTTCTTATCTTTTTCATGTAGTACAATTCTCATTTCCTCTTTGCAGAATACTGTTATATTTTGACCTGTTACTTGTCCCATATTGGATAGCACAAGTCATGTAGCTGAGACAAAAGCTGGGAGGAAGCCTCAGGAGAGAAAAGCTGGAAACACTTTGCTGGCAGGCTGTGTGGATCAAACTGTTAGAAGTCACGATAGAGTTAGGTTATTTGGCAAAGACTACTGGGAGGGGGGAGACAGGGAAATCGTGCCTAATAATTTCTATATTTACCAGTAACAAATACAAATCATAATCACTTGTCACAGAGCAGGCAGCAATCAGTCTGATCCTCAGTTTGCATTTTAAAAATAAGTTCTTGATAGAACAACACTGGATTCCTAACAAGATAGTTCTTTAAATTGTGACTTGGCTGTGATGCAACAGCTCACATCTCTAAATGTTTATGCCATGTTGTCTTGCAGAACATGTAAGTTCAGCTTTACTTCTGGCACAAYAGTTTCCTTGGACTCAGGCCTGAGTCTGCCATAAAAGTGTCAACAATGGAACTTCAAAAGGAAGTTCTTCTTGTTTTACCAATTTCCTTGGAGATGCTTTAGTGAAATAATTAGTTGGGTGACTTGAGTGTRTGAATTTTATAGCATATATTTTAATTATTTTAAAGTATGAATGTTTAAAAGTGTGATTTTGAAAGTAAGAGACATATTTCAAGTATTGTTATATTATAGAAGAATCTAAAAGGTCATTATGACTGATTTTGTGGCATTGATAAGGTGAAAATTCATGTTTATGGTATTCAGAGTTACTTACGGACAGTTCTCAGTGGTAGCACAGAAGAGCTAAATCTCATTCAGTCTGTCTTGGAATTTCTACTCTGTCATTTTAAATCTCTTATGCTCACTCAGTATGTATCCGCTTGTAAAGAAAATGAAAGTAACAAAGAAGTGTACATGTATAAATAATTCATTAAATTCCCTTTTGTTTATATTTTATGCAGAACCATAAATTACTTGCATTTTTAAGAGCCCAAAATAGTACTAGAAGCCTGAGCATCACTTAAACTGCTGAAAAAATTCCTTTCTCCTTTCTTAGATTTCATAAAGAAATTTGAATGAGAGTTAATGTTAGGACTTAAACTTCATGGGTGGTGAGGCCTTCAACTGCTAGTAGTTATTTGTGTTTTTTATTATTGCTAAGTTACGTGTATGTACATTTCCAAGCAGACAAATGTTGATCATTGTTTCTGTGATGTTTATCATTGAAAATATTTTGTTACCGTGTTCAGCACCATCCTTTAGTTGAGGACGAGATTTGAATGAACACTGAAAAGGCTGGCGTTGCTATCTGTAAGGCACATGCAATGTTGGTCAGCAGCCCTTCTTCGTAAAGAGCTGGAGAAGAGATAYGTGACATTCAGTGACAGAGTGGTAAATTGTGAGCTGAAATTCAGAACAGAGAAGGGTTAACAAAACAGATGAAGAAAATGATGTTGATTCTGTATATGGGATGATGGGTTCTGTGTTAGCTGTTAGCAGTCAGGAAAACAGTACTGTAGTTATGAATAGTTCTGTGACTATAGATCAGTGAAAATCAGCTCAGTGCTCTGTGGTGATTATAAAAACACAAATAGGTGTTAGGAATGATTAAGATGGAATTGAGAACAAATCAAACACAACAAGTTTACTGCTRTATCAAACTGTTATGTGTTCATATCTTGAATACAACATCAATGTTGGTGTTCTGATCTCAATTCTTAGCAAAAAGCGTAGCAAGGAAGATCACAGATGCAGAATGAGTTCCGTATAAGAACTGGCTATAGACATAATGATTTGCCAGGCTGTTAAGACAGACTGATTCTGAGACAGTCGAACTGATTATTGTCTTTTTTAGTAAGTAAAAGCAGGGCATCAAATGAAACTATCAGATACGAGATTCAAAACAAACAAAAGAAATGTTATCTTGTAGTGTGTATCTGAACTGTCGAGTTTGCTGCCAGAGGATGTTGTGGTTGTGATTGCCAAGATATTTGCAGAAGTTCAAAGTTGTGGAATACAATCCATATACGTTTATAAAACAGAATGATAACACTTCTAGTTATAGTTGCCAAATTCTCCAAGTCACTACTGGAAGGAGGGGGTAATAGGGACATACAGAGCTCTTTTCCYCAAGCATCTAGTATCGTGCCAGTACTCCAGACCATAAACTGGACTGTTTTTATATTGAAAATTACAGGGTAATTTTTGTAAGATGYTAATTTATGTTTGTACAGTATATAACTAGCTAGAAGTGAAGCAAGCCCTTCTGTGTAAACTAGCATTTGGTGACATTAAGATACAGAAACACACAGATGCTACATTGTGGGACATGGACAAACAAGAACATGACACAGGAGGATGCAGTAGACTTGTCAGAATGGTGAGGCTGTGACTCGAGGTGGTTAAAGGATTGTATCCATATCAATGAGGGCTTGTGTGAGCTAAAAACTAAACTGAGAGGAGATTAAAGCAGGCAGTTATAGCAAGTTAGATTTTGTTTTCTGTCTTCTGGCAAACCYATAGAATTCCTTTGCCAGTGTAGTATATCCAGTGACAGCATCCTTGAGCATCTCAGGTGCTGAATGAGACTAATGTGGGGCTTTACTGAGGAGCAGCAAACTACAGTGAAAGGATGGTGCTGAGGAAGTGCAGGACAGCAGTGGCATGGGGCAGCAGAATGGAAAAGAAACCTATTCCCTCCTAGCACCTGGGTTGTCTGGAGGATGTTCAGAAAAATAATTTCTGTACAGAGGCTCAAGCTATTTCTTCTCTTTGGAAGAGCTGCTGTTGTTGTGTAGCTGATACCCACCGTAACATGAGTATGGCAAGTATAATAATCTAAGAAGTCCTTTCTTTCATAAGAAATAAAAAGTCTGAAAGAAATGAAGAGAKTACTTGAATTACTTTGTGTTTTAGACATTGAAAACTTTACTTGGATAGCAGTGGGTTTTGAAACTCACATGGAGGTCAAAGAAGGATGAAGTTTTGGTAGGTGATAATGAAAGCAGCTGTTCTTCTTCTGGCTACCTAGAGATCTTTCTAATTACTAAAGTTTTTGCTGCCAGATTTCCTGTGCTGGGCAGGCAGTCTTATAGACAGCTTGCTCTTTTACAGCTGCTTTCTCCTGAGAATCTCAAAAGTAATTTTGAGAGGACTTGGATAGCTCTGTTCTATTTGCATGTGTGTTTATCCCCACTGGGGAATGTTCATTCCTTCCCTTAGGTGTCACTGTTTATTGCTGCTAGGCTTTCACAGGCTCCATCCTTGGCTGTGTGGCAGTTTTGCTCTATACCTCAGGCTTCTTGGCAAGCTGCTGCGTAAAGGCTGCGCTGCCAGTCTGTGCTGCCTCTCATACTTGTCTCCCTCCTACATCAGAGAATAGCAGTGACAGCCTGTGTAAGGCTGTTACCAGAGATCTATATTAGTACAATGTTAAAAAAGATACCTTGCCAGTAATTTCTCAGGGAGGGTTATGTTTTAAATGTATATAATTTTTAATCCCATTTTATTTCCTTTAAAAAGAATAAGGATTATAAGCTTGACAGTTTGCAGGAAGTTAATTTGTGTGCCCTTTGAATTTTCTGATGGATTTTTCCTTTTAATTTAGCTTCAGAAACATTTAGATTCTGGGTGAAATTTTCTTTGTAGGTCAACCTTTATTTCATATTAGAATTTCATATTAGTGTTTCTATGTATAAACCTGTGTGACTTATATGCTAGCGACAGATAAGATTTTTATATACTTAACATTTATCTTAATTTATCTGTCCAAACTAGGACAAATTATTTGTATTTCTATGTGGTAGCTAGAACCTTTTCCCTCTTTCCTCCCAGTCCCTTGCATCCTAAAGGCAAGTCGCATAACCTGTACAGTTGTGGAATACAAGCAATTACAATGAACTTAGAAGAATGATATGAGTGATCAGAGCATAAAGGTTTTACTGTACTATAATGCATCTTAAGATGTTAGAACATAGTTACAGCACGGAGAAGAGCAACTTTTAAAACAAGAATWGTGAAGCAGGGCATCATCAGTCTTTTAAATATCTGCTGTGTTATAGAATGAAGGGCCTTGCAGAAGGCAAAAGAGGCTCCAGCCGTGTGCTGAATGGGAACCTTTATCTGGTTCTTGTGCCTGTGCCAACCAACAGTCCCTTTCATGTGGGTGCTGCTGGCTCCTTGGCATTCACAAAGTTTTGGGGAGCCTCCATCTAGTTACTTGCCATTGAGTTTATACTTGTGGAAGACTTGAGTATACTGACAGGAAGCAGAAAAAAAATCTAGTAATGCTACTTGAAAAGCTGAAAAAACTACCTTATTATAGAACATTTATTATTGAATTTATATATATTGAACTTAGTGAACATTTTAATATCATTTACAATATAGAAAAGCTAATGAAAGAAAAGTGAGTTGTAATATTCCAGGTGACTGTTTTGGATTTTTGCTTGTTTGCTTTGTTGTGTGTTTTCATTACCAAAGAGAATTTAAGTTAGGGTGAAGTTTTTTTTGTTGTTAATCCAGGAATGACCTAGAGATGTGGGGGAAACAGAGTAGACCAGACTGGCTAGTGGATTACCCAGGGAAAACTCTGCAAATAGCTGTTTCATCTGTTTTGAAATAAAGAGGATTACTTTTGCTTGATAACTCTGTGTTATGTTTTCACGTTGTCCGGAGTATGAACTCTGCAGTTTCCAAATAAGGAAAACATGGCTGGAGATSACATCCTAGCTCTAGCTTTAGGAGGAGGATGCTATGGTCATTTACAATGTTTAATCTCGTTTTTGACAACTGTGTGCATTTTAAATCAGAGATGACTGCATAGGGAGGAATTGCAGCATGGACATGCATGCTTCCTTATGTGGGAGCTTTCATCTTCAGTGAGTGGAAAAACAGCAAACCCCACTTTTTTGTCCATGGACAGAATTTCACTTTATTTTACTAGCAGCTAAATCGAAGAGCCATCTGCATCTCCTGTGGGGTTCAGCGCTCAGCTAGTTTCTTTGTGAGCTGGCAAGCACATGCCTATGCGAGAGAAGTTCAGCGGCAGAATTGCTAGCACTCTGTGTGTGTCGGGGGGTGGTATTACAAAAGGAAATATTGCCTTGTTGCTAAGATATGTTTCTTGTTGGTAATTCCCCTAACAATGCTGTTTTAGAAGACTTGTTGGTTTGGCAAACAAAATTCTGAGTTACATATGGCAAAGAGCAAATTCTGCCCCTTCTTGAACCATCTGTGAGGCCTGCAAAACAGTAGAAAGCTATCTGCAAGCAAGCTGGYCCTCCTGCATTTCCGCTACTAGCCAACCTGCTCCTAGTATCAGTAAAACTTTCAATGTTATTTACTGATGAGATAATCAGGTTGGTGGGGCTAACAGGATGATTTTTTGTTAGTTACTTATCCTTCAACACAAAGACAGAGGTCTATGTTGCATCCAATAGGTGTATGATGGAGTTCAGGAATATCACAGTAGTGGCATACTGAGCTCAGCTTGTCATGTCATAAATTCCCTCTGATACTTTCCAAGAAGGCTGCTGATCTTACACTGTCTTTGCAGAGCAAAGGACACAAGGTAACTGTTCTATTTGCAAATGAGGATGTAGATCTATTACAAACACAGCACCTCCTCTGTATGGAATGTATACACACATTCTATAACTGTGATATATTCAGTAAATATATTTTAAAAATGCAGGTCATGGCCATTGGCCACTACTTCTATGCTTTAGCAATTAATTTTATCACAGATCTCAATAGTCATTTACATATCTTTATAGCTTGTGTATCTGGTGTTTCCCTGCAGGTACATGTTTCAAAGTATGCATGATGAGCATAGAGGTAGAAAGTACATTTTGAAWCTGCTTCTATTAGTTTGTTGACTGCATTTAATTAAATTAAGATGTCTGGCCAATTTTTCCTATTCCATGTTACTTAGTTTCTGTTGAATACTGAATTTTGAAATATTCTAAGCAAAGTATGAATCAGAAGTTCTATGTACTGTCTATGAACATGAGATGCTACGAAGAAGCAGTCTCAAGATACCTGGACTCTCTTCTAAGCACTTCTAGAAATTATGGACAATACCTCATTATATTAAAACAAATATTGCTTTTTTGAGAGAGAGCTTGGAAAGATGCACTGTGAAAGCTGAATAGCAAGAAGCAAATCCCCATACTGTATACTTATCAATGTGTGTTTTTTAATCTTGTTCCTATGAAGTCATTCTTATTGCTTGAGAGGGACCTGGTTTATGGGTTTGGTTTTTTTTTGGAAACTAGAGATTCTAATTACTGGACCGACAGGAAAGAAATCAGTGTGTTGGAATGGCAGTTATGCCCTCATCCTCCCTTACCCGTTTGGACTTTATTGCAGTGAATCAGGCAGAGCCATGAACTTTTCTGTGCTAGAAGTGCAGGGGCAAAGAGCAGGCTGGTTTGCATGAGAGACTGACTGCTCTCAGACACTCATAGCAAGCCAGAGCCTAGCCTGGTGATAATGAGCTTGTCAGCTTGATCCAAGGATCTTCTTTTAATAACTTAAGAAACCATTTTCATTTAATAGCAAAACCTGTGTCTTCCTACTCAGGATAATCCAGCGATCATCTTTGACAGAAGCACGCTTTTCTCTTGTCTGTTAGTTCAGTTGCAATTAGTTTTGTGTCAGTATCTGTAGACTGATTTTTTTTCTTTCCCCATCATGAATTTAGTTGTTAGTAATTACTTGCTGGCTTTAATTAAAATAAAACTGCAAGCTGTCTGTCTGCCCCAGCATCTTCTGTCCTAAAAAATATCCCCCAGTGCAGGGACTTGATTTTTTTTCTTCAAAATAAACACTCAATGTTACTGCAGCATGGCAGTCATCATTTATCCATGATCCAGGGTCTGCTTAGTCCATTGTGGCCCTAGACTCTGCTGATTAGACCCAGCCACTCTGACTCTGTGAAGCTGTTGCTGTAGCAGCTACAGACTGCCCTGCTTCTGTTGGCTGACTAGTCACTCTGGCAAGGGAGGAAGGGGCTGGAGGACTGTTGTGTTGGCAGAAGTGGGGAACTTGGCTCAAGAGTCAGCTGACTTTGGAGATACTTTCCTGGCTTCCTTGCTTCTACTGCATCATCTGCTCAGTGAGGAAGAGTTTGTTATGTCTGCTGAACAGGAAAAAGGGAGGCCACTTGAGAGAAGCCAATAACATTCAAAGGAGCTGTTCGGTTTGGGGCAAGGCGTTAAATATCTTATTGCCCCCAAATCAGCCTGTCCTACTTGATTGAATGGGATGGATGAGAGTGGAACTCAGGCCAACTTCTGTCAGTTGTCATTTTGGAATACCTATGGAATTCAGGTACTGACAGCAGGTGAGATGAATCTCTTGCCTTTTCATGGTTCTTTAAAAGRCTTCTATTGTACCTAAAGAGAACCATAATTGATATGAAATCAAAGAGTTTAAGATATGGTGAGTACAGTCCTAAGTAAGTCTCACTAATGCCGGTTTTATCAGTTCCTATTACCTTTTTTTCCCATCTTTTAGCTTGTGGGTTAGAATTTCCTGAATTCTTGCTCAAAATCTGTTGCTATTATTGGGAGAAAAGAAGGCTGTAGGGAAATTATCCTTCTTTCAGGTCTCAAGCCCAGTGTATTGTATGCTTTCATATTTGCACAGACAGAAAGGTCAGATGAAGCAGCCTGCTATTTGCTATTTCAGCAGCTGTCTTGATAATATTCATTTTCTTTTCATAGCTCAGAGTGTGAGTATCTCTTTCCAAACCAGATCTTCTCCTTGGGGTAATGCCATACCCTATCAACACTTTAAGAACTTTAATATTCTCTCTGTGATTGTCTCTGCCTGTTTTCCAGGCAATGATAATTTATTTGGTGATCCTATTGCCTTCATTTGCCTCAGAACAGTGTTTAAAGAGAATATGCAGCCTCTTTTGTTGCGTTATGTAGGTATTCCTTGACTTCTGTCTCTAATGTTTTGGAAAGAAATCTCTTTTCTCTTCCTATATTCTTCATTGCCAAAGAAGAGGCAGGCAGTTGCTGTCTTGCTAACCACAAATCACAGCAGGAAGTTAAAATCTCTAACAGAGCATAGTTTTTAGAAACCTCTTTGAACAGTAATGGAGAGATACAAATGCAAGAGAAAATGAACCAGAAAGTGCTCCAAGAACTCCATGAGCAATGAGGAATTACTGTACGCTCTATTCTTTCTCTCTCAACACCCTATAAAAAAGTGTTATTTCTCATCTAAAAGTGATGAGCTTTATTGCTGATTCAATTATACTTTGCAAGTCTCTCCAGAAATAGGATCATAGCTAAGCAAGCTGGTCCTTACAGTAGCTTTAGCCCTTGCAAGACAGATAAAAGTTGCAACACTTTGGTTTTAAGACCCTATGGGCTGAATCTATGAATCCTTCCCCTTTCTTCTTAGCAACCCATACTTGGAAATGAGAATATAATTCCAGTGTGGTTAATGTAGAAGCTAACAGTAAAGAAAGCTTTCTCCACGCTGAGGGGAGTCCTAGTGACACTAATGACTGTTTGTCATCCTTCTTTCAAATATGCTATTAAGCCTGCCAGAAAGAGATTCTTATACCTTAGCTTTGTCCTGCCTGAAGGGAGGGAGCTGACCACTTCTGACACCTGATTTAAAGCAGGGGAAAGCAGCTGTACTATTCTGAACATCAACTRTGTAATGATAGCCTGAACATAGGGCTAGGTGTGCACTCAGTACATCCAGAAACTGGATCACATGACAGACAAAACTGAAGATTTGGCCACAATATATCACAACCCTTTTCCACCCTTCATGTCTGGTTTTCCCACAATAGGAAATGAGGTGTGGGGAAAAGTATGGAGGGAGCCAGAGAGGTTGTGAGATCTTGTGTCTGCAGCCTGACCCCATRTCAACACAGCAGATAGAGCCAGACCTAAGGGCTGGGAAGGGCTCCCAGATTTTGCAGTTTAGGCAAGAAATGTTGAATGAGAAAAGATATTAACTAAGTTGCTGCCAGAAGAGCATACAAGGAATGTGACAGTCTGGAGTCCTTTCTAACAGATGCAGAAGCTTATGGAATTTCAGCAGAAATAGTAGAAGTCACTATTTTAGTTTGTCCATGACTTACCATTTAAAATTATCTCAGTAATTTGATATTGCTTAGCAGAAAAGTTGTTGGGTAACTTCCACATATCCTCTGACTTAGCATAGGCATTTATTAATGGATGCCCTTATGGAAACTGGGTTTTAACAGAAAATAAGAKGGTTAGCAGGAGAAAGAAGAGGTCTAATGATGAGAAGTAGCAGTGAAAAATTGGGAAGTAGCCAGTGAAAAACTTCACAGCTATGAAATTCTTACTTATTGATTTACTTTTGTAATAAATGAAATCACAGCATAAGCTGGACTATTCTCCAAACCACTCTGACAGGTTTCTGTATTTCCTCTAGGTCATACCATACACAGAGCAGCATGAGATTCTTTGTTAATCACCTGAATCCTATTTATTTCTATATTCCATTGCATAGATAACAAACAGAAAGCCTTTAGCTGTCGACTTCCTTTAGCTGTTAGGTACATTAGATAGTTTTGAAGCAAATGGGTGGAGAACTCAGAGGCAAATGCGGTGATTGCAGTACCATAYTTTCAAAATCCGTCTAGCACTAAATTCTGTTGTAGTATGAATGTTCAGCTCTTTGTAGGCCTGACTTCTCAGTAAGAATAATCAAGTGTTTCAAAACAAATTAAAATTTTGATGCTATAAAGAACCACTACTTCCCCTTGCCTCATTTCTCCTCCTTTTGTTTCATGCTGTTCTTATCCCTGATGTCTGAACAGTGTCAACACCTGAATGCCTCATGTTTATTTACCAGGCTGCTGCTGATAACCACAATGAAATCGCAGTAGCTTTCAGCTTATTTTTTAGAAGGCATTTCTATTCCAAGTTATTGCCTAGGATATCTTAGGCCTTGATCTTATGAATGTTCTACTCAATAACAAGAGTAGTCAGATAGCTGAAGTCAAGGACATCCACATTAATGCTGTCAGGCTTTGTTCTTTCCTAAGTTTAACAGTGTAATAATAAAGTATGTCATATGTTCACAAGAATATTTATCAGGCCTACACAGATCAGCTGTTKTTTTCGGAGCACTGTAATAGGTAAAATGTGTCCATGCTGATATATGTGTTTAAGTGTGGCAGTATACTGCAGGTGAAGCCTTTTAAAAGTCATCATGTGTTGAAAATCTGTAAAATTAGCTATAATGTGCTGCTGGTGTTTAGTTCAGCTTAAAGTTTAGTGATTTTAGGATTGCTTCTTGCCTTGGTTACAGAAATGGAAATGTTTATTTTTATAAAGTGAGCTCCTCTCTGCCCCCTTGTGTATTAATGTCTAAAATGCAAAATTCAATATTTAGGGGAAAAATGGAAGCAGTGCTTGCTTTTTAATAAATGCTGATACTACTATTGAAATACGTGGGGGGGAAAAAAAGTAGTAGGAAACTTAGGGAGAGATGGGCATGCACAGACATTGTGAATCCATATTAGAATCAGACAAAAGCATTTCTGTGCAGTGCATAAATGAAATGCAGGTACCTACTGTGCTAAGACATCACAGTCATGCTGCTAAAGGAGGGTAACTAGAAAACTTTGCCTCCAAAGGAGATAACTCCCTATCTATGTTCTCTAAATTCACCATTACTGTATCCTTAGTTTCTTATTTTCATAGCGGCATGAATATACTGCTCTCTGGCCTATTAATTTTAAATCTATGGTAAATAAGAATTAGGTTTTTTGGTTGGTTGTGTATCAGAAACGTTACCTATTTTTGCCTTTGTAAAGTAGACTTTGATTTATAATTTCTATGCCCATGGTGCTGCAATGAGCTGCTGTTGCTGCTCTGATCTTCTTTGCACCTTGCTTCCAAAGTGTTCTAGATGGTATCAGCTGAGATCTATTTTCTTGCCTCAAGACTTATTTCCTACTTCCCCGGATATTGTTCAGCTGGGCTCTGCACCCCTTTACCCAGCTGTGCTGGCAGCTCAGAGCTAGCGGCAGCTTTTAATGGAGCTCAGCTTCCAGCCAGAGATGCGAGGTGCTGAGTGACCCTGGCTCACRCTGAAGTCAGAAAGGGAAGAGCAGCCTCTGCACCCAGCTCTGAGGCCAGCTCCTCAATAAAGGTATTTATTTGTCCTGATATAAGCCCTCGATTCTGTGTAGATTTCAATGGCAAGTTAAACATCTAATTAAGACTCACCTCAGCCAACTTCTGCTATTTTTGCTTGCAAAAGGAATCTACCAAAGGCAGTGGCATTACTTGAATAAATAGGTGAAGTGTTTGGTTATAGAATGATAACATAATTATGCAAACAAACAAGTCTTCTATGTTATTTAACCAAGCTGCCTTTGTTCACAATTTAAAACCTTGCCAATACTTACCAAAAGTTAATAATATAAATGCAACTAAACAAATGTGAAATCAAAAACAAGATATACAAATCTAAAATTAGAAAACTAATTAGTGCTGTATTTCCTAGTTCTAAAGGGAAAACTTGTCAGCAGATTGAAAGAACCATGAAAACTTTCTGTTCTCATTTAACTGTGAAATTATTATAAAAATAATCTTGAAAATTAGTGTATCTAGTGTACTTATTCTTTATAATGCTGATAATGATTGTGCATTGGCATTTCTTATGTAGATATACAGAGGTATGTACATGTTTGCTGTTGTATGCAAGAAGTCTTTAGGGTTTGACACTTTGTGTCATGCTCTAACTTTAAAAGTTCAACTCTTAGATGTCTACTCCAAGGGGCTCATCAAGATTCCCTCACTAGTCAATGGAGAGAGAGGAGCAACTCCAAAATGCTTTTCTTTCTGTCTTAAAGGAGRAATGAGCCATTATTTTCTTCTCTTGTTACTGAGTGCAGAGGGAAATCTGGTAACTTGGCTGCTAATTCATGATGCTTAACTTTTCACATCTGATGCCTGGAGAGAGGAAGATCACTATTTTCCATGGAATYAAATCACTTAATGGACAAAAGAATTCATACTGTTAGACTGCTGAAGCAGTAAGTTATGAGGATTCTGAAAACAACCTATCATTAGTTTCAGCCCAAGTCATTGGCAAGTTCCAGTTGTTTCTTGGTGAACTCCCACCAATAAATCAAAAATAAAAGACACTATTATCTAGAATTCCTTCCTTGAGGATCTGAATGTTTACTGCAAGCTTTGAGAAATGCTGGGAGATGGGAGGCTGAGAAAAAGCATTTCATTTGCTCAAAAAACATTGGTGCAGCTTCAAAATAACCAATGCCTTGCAGAATGAGGCCCTATAACACCCCCTTACCCAGCATTATCCCTGAACYGATCTAGTCATTTTTGCCGATGGAAATTTTGTACTTGTGGTATGTATGCTGCCAGACATCCTCCTCCCCCAGAGTCGCCCCGTGCTATCATCCTACACTGAAAGTTTACACTTCCTCGGTCTGCTCTAGTTTATATCAAATGGAGATTATTAAGTTATACACAGGGGAACAGGTGGGCGGAGCAGCTGGCATGAGAAGTGAGCAGCCTGACAACAGAAAAAAATCAGGGTAGATTGCAGCATAAAAATTTTCCTAGGAAATTGCAAATTTCACAATCTGTTCATGAGAACTGATGGTATAGCTTGTGTGCCAGGTAGCAAGTCTGGGAGACTCTAGACTTCACTGGAAGCAGACTATTCAAGACCTTCAAAGATCTTGTTAGTTTTGGCTTCAGTCTACTACAATATATCATGCAGTCCCACTCATTCTGGAAAGCAATTCTTTATGAATTTCATAAGTAGATTGAAAAGGTCACAGTAGTTTTTCAGTCTTAATTAACTGAATGACTGATTTAGTACATTTCTTATTACAGATGAAATTTTATAAGTATTTCAGTGAACTCTGAAGTCATGCAGAATTTGAGGGGTTTGTCTTGAGCTTCATTCTGTGGCATGAAGAAAACTTCAGTTTGACCTGGTTCTGACAAATGCTGTTTAGAAAAGGCTAACCAGCTAAATAAGTTCTCCCTAATATGGGTGCAGTTTGGAGGGTAACCTTGTGGTATGGAACCTTAAAGAATCAGAAATAGTCTAGATTTAGACTGTTGTAAGCTGAGAGAGCTAAGGAGAATGTACTGGTGATCTGAATGACCTGATAAGGCCAAATCTGCAAACCTTTTTATAATAAGAAAACATGTAGATGGCTGTGGAGGGAGCAGGTAAGATAGTGTCAGGTGCAGAATGAAAGGTGGGGAGAAAGTGAGGCATCAGGTAATGTCAAATATCATGGCAGTTTATTCTCAATCGCTTACTAGGAAACCCAGACCAAAACAACCTCTTGGTTAACCCAGTATTTCATGATACAGCAGAACAAGGTCTGACCTGTTGAACTGCCTATTGTCATGGTTTATTTCTGCCCATCTCCCATTTTGACCGGAGAAACTTTTCTCATGAAAGCTTCATTGAAACACATGGATTTCTGCAAGAAGTTTCACTTATGAAAAATCAGCRTTTTTCAGATGAAAAGTGTTTAATCAAGACGTTTCTAGCCAAGCCTAATTATAGCATCCTCCTTAARCGTTCTGGGGTTTCAGACAGCAGTTCAAAAAGAAGCACAATGAAACATCCATTATTACTAAGGTCTTTCGTGTAACTCAAATTATAAGAAACAATTAAATTTGTCATATATCTTGATAAGCTTTTGACATGCTACTGAATAACACTTGGTGGCTTGAGTTTCTAATTTGTCTTCTTTAAATTCAAACTTGCTTCTAGTTCTTATCTGATTTACTGTTGAATGCAAGCCAAAGTTCACTCAGCCTTTCTTTCCACATAAATTCAATTAAGACATGTAAACATTTGGAGCCTTTATTAAAACAAAGGAAAACGGGGTGGGGGGAGAGTTGTCAGTGCATGGAGTCAAAAAGGAAAGAGATGTTTTTTATGTGGAGAAAAGAGTAGTGGCTTTTGGCATGGTAATTTGTAATTAGAGGCAACAGTTTTTTGTATTGACACAAAAGTCAGTGAGTTGTATGCGAGAGAAACCTAACTTAGACATTTGTCATAGTGAATAGCATGCATTTGATACCAGGATAGCACACTTAGCTTTTGGAAATATTCTGGCTATAAGGGTGATTGTTGATAGGAAACCAGAATCATGAAGTTTGGAAGGACCTTTAGACAATCTAGTCCAATGCTACTGCACACACAAGGTCACCTGCAGTATGTGGTACATGGCTGCATCCAAGCAGGTTTTGGATATCTCCAGAGAAGGAGACTCCACAACCTCTCTTGGCAAYCTGTTCCAATGCCCTGTCACCCTCACTGCAAAGAAATTTTTCCTTAAGTTCATGTGGAACTCTTGATGCTTCAGTTCGTGGCTCTTTCCTCTTGTCCTGTCACTATTTTGTTATTGTTGACATGCTGCTTCTTTCAGACTCTTGTAGAACAACTTGCAAACTCCTGGTATAAGCTAAAAGAGTATGGTAAATTTTCTAGCAGCAATGGTAATGAGAATAAGGTGATGGTGAATTCCCAGAATTTAGGAGGAAAGGCTCAGTAAAGAGTAGATGGAAGGCAGAAGAATGATGATTTTACAGCAACATCTTCAGGGAATTTTGCTGAGTGTTTGTGAAGAAATAATGAGAAAGAGAAGAATAATAAGGAAGCTACCAAAGCTAATAAAGCTCAAGAGATGAGCTCATTTGCACACTATCTTGAGGCACACTTAACCTACCGGCATGGAAATAGTCAATGCAGGTCTGAGACCATTATATGGGTAAAAGCATGYGGAGGCCAACATATTTCTGACTTTGTATTTGGAAAGCAAATGACAGCTGGTGGTGTTCTTAGTATCAACATCAGATCTAAGCTGCCCATGTAGCTGAGAACCTGTTACCCATTTGAAAAGTTGAAAGGCTRTAAGAGGAAAGTTAAAGACTTTCTTTTGAATACTCAGCTTTTTCACAGGAGGTTTGTGAGGTTGTATAAGCACATGTATAGGATTGTACACTGAGAAYATTTAGAGCTATTTGGCTTAGACAAGGTATGAATTTCAAGTAAACTGAGAAAATCCTTACCAAGATAGACAAAGTAAAARTTGAAAAGAATGTTTGAAAAATATCTGCAGCACCCAGTGACAAGGTTTAAATCTTGGGATCCCAAAGGCCTAGGTAGGGACGCTGATCTGGTTTATAACATAGGAAAATAAATCTGTAGTGCAGCCCTGTTTTGGTCATATGTGAAAGGGAGGTTTATTCCAATAAGGCCTTGAAATAGAAGCTGCTTTTCCCTTGCTCTCAGCTCCTCCTCACTGACTCTTCTGCTCTCTTTATTCTTCTTGAGTTACCATTAAAAAGTAATTTTAGCCTAAAAAAAAAAAAAAAAAGCTTTCTGGATGGATGTGCTTTCAGGGTCTTCACTTAAACTAAAGTGGTTTTTGAACAATTCATAATATCTACGGGCATACAGTTGGATATTGTCAGCCAAATGCGAGATGAATTCAGAAGATAAGAAGTATGTTTTGTAGCATTAATAGTGTGTTAGCAAGAAGTATTTTTCACCTGCTTTAAAATATGATGTAACTGGAAAAACCTAGAACCTAGATATGCATATTTTAGCACATGTCTAACTTCAGTGGAATTGGACAGAAATAACTGAACCAAATCTTTGATAGCTCCGAGGTTTATTCTTAGGTTTTAAAAGAGCAGGGCTGGCTCATCTCTCGGGAATTTATTGCGGACTTGCTCACAAGGATCCAAAAGCAAACTGGCTTCTAATTGCTATGCTGTTGTTCCTCTACATGCTCTTTAGTACTTAAATCCTAGGCTTTGCTATGATTTTGACCCAAGAATCACCGTCAAGTCTATCTCCATGAGGAGTTGAACCAGTTAGGGTCTACTGTAGTAAAAGGGGAAGAGCACATTTTTGTAAAGACAATTTGGCTTCTTGGAAAAACAAGGCAGCTTCTTATACTTTACTGGAACTCTGCATTTCAAAGTCCTTAAGTTACTTTCAAAATCAAAGCTCGTGTGCACATTTGTATCAGCACCATGATAATTCCACAATATTAGCGGTTCTTGATAGTTCATTCACACCAACCAGTGTTTATTTTCTCCACGTTCCCTAGTCAGCTCCTTATTTCAGTAGGCATTGCATCCTTCAGATCCACCCTTCAATTAATTCTTACCATCTTCACTGTAAAATAGTATTTTAGATTAGATTTAGATTTCTGAGATTCTGCTCTTCAGTAGGAATGCTTCCATGAACTGAACTTAAGCAGGTGCTGCTGATGTGTTTTGTGGGTGTCCCATCTCCCTTCAGTACAAACAAGATTTTGTTCTCTTCTCAACTTGTGGCCTTACTGTCATTGGTATGCATAGTAGTTATTTGATTATTTTCGTATGCTTTTTTTTTCCTGGTACACTTTTTGATCCTTTGCTRTATCTTCCACAAGATGGTCAACATGTATTGTTAGTTGACCAGACATTATCAGAGCATAGTTATATCCTGTCAGTTTTGCAAATCAGAAGCTGAAGTACCAAAAGAGTTTTGTCTGTGGTGTCAAAAAAGTTACCACAGTCACCCACAGAAGTGGAAATCAGGCTTGTGTCTAGTCTGTTATGTGTACTATGCGTTAAATGTAAATGACACTCTGTTTTTTCTATCCCTCTCAAAATCAAGAGCCTTATTTTTCTTCAGTAACTCTTTATTTTCAGCATATGTGACTGTGATTGAAACCTGCAGATGCAGATTAATGTAGTGTTGTCTTTGGTCTGTCTTTGACCATGATATTGTGGCTGAATTTACTATCCTGTGCATCTTTTAGACATATATTTGCTTTTTTAGGTTTTCAGTGTTGGAAACAGGCATAGTATGGATGAAAATTGGCAGAAAAATGTGAAAAGCTTCAGGATTTTAAGTCAGGTGGCAGAACATTCTGGAAGCTTCTGGCATGCCACAGATGGTCTGTATAAACTGTTGTGGCAGGAAATCTCTGCCAGGAATCCCGTGGAGTTTATTACTAAAGTAAACTTTTTTAAATAGGCAGAATATTAAAACAGGAAAATAATCATTATAATATAAAAGCATTTTAAGATGTGTTTAGCTATGTAATTCCATATAGCTCCATACTTTTTTCTGTTCTAGTTATTTCAGATTAGTATATTAATTGGCCTAATTTCACTTTCTGAGTTTCATACTCTCCCAAACACAAATCATATTCTGGTCTGGGGGAAACAGTATGCTATTGAGAGGTGAACTAAATAGCAAAGTTGTAGATACTTGCATTTTTGGAAAAACAAGCAACAACAAAAAAAAAAAAAAAAAGAAAAATGTAAAACTATGGTCTTGCTCTTTAATTCTGTTTTATAGTCTTGTGAATGAAATTAGAGAGTTTTAGAAAATGTAAATAATGTTATGTATATATATAGATATYTTGGTAAAAATATTTGTGTAGAAAAAGCATATTTCCTATCCTCGTGTATTACTATTACGAATATAAGAATATTCTTTATGTATGTCCTCTATTAAGTGATATTCTTCCTTGTATTATGCTATACAGTGTGAATACGTTTTAAACTTTATTGGCAAAAGGATTGGGAATTAGATGAGAATACTCATTCATCCAATACCAGCATTGAAGCAAAGATATTTTTCTCTTATCTTTTTATTTTTTTAATGAAGGAGTAAATGTTGTTTAGAGAATAATCTGCAGCTTAGAAAATCCTATGCACGCAGAACAAACTGGATTCRTACAGAGTCTATGTGAGATATTGGCAAATACGGTGAAGTGTTCTTGTAGAATATTGCCCATATTTGTTGAACTAACCATGGTGCTTTGCAAATCTCAGCTAACAACTGATATTTCGAGAGGAACCCTGTATCAATAAAGTTTGTTAGATCGTTGGCCACTTTGAAAAATTTTATTATTAGCTGGAGAAGAAAGCTTTAGAAATGTCAATCAAAATGTATATTTTTAAAGCCATAAAGGAATTCCAAGCTGTGATTCATCTCTTCATAATGATTCCATTGTATTCCACTGCAAAAATGTAAATCCTGTTTTAGCTAGTTTAAAAATTAGCTAAAGTAGTCTATCTCCAAACAGGTCGACATAACAACCTTCAAAAAAACTTCCCAAAATTAGAAGAGTCACCTTTTGTGCTTGTTTTAGTAAAATACATCCTTTGAGATACATCTTCTCCCCCATAAAGTCCCATTGAATGTGTCTGTATTTTATGCAGTGTTTTGAGGGCAAGTTTTACTCAAAATTTCATTAATCATAAARGAGGACAAACTGAGGTCATCTGGGCTAATTTGATTGTCTCTAAAAGCAATACATCTGTTGAATTTTCAATGAGGTTTTTTTTTTGCCCTCTAAACTTCAAACATTCAATCTGATGAAAGAACTTGCTATTATTTCTTTAAGGTCAAATCACAGTGAAGTTGGAAGCAAAATTCAATGGGGTGCAAGTGTGGGGGGTTGTGTGAGTATTTATGGATCTGTGCTGAGAATTAAATTATAAGCTGAATAGAATAGTTTCTGAGATTGGACTATGTAATACCCACGGAAATAATTTTGAACAAAAAATCTGGATATGAAAAGTCAGGTGAAATTTTCTAGGCTATGTTAGAGCATAACCTATAATTCCTCTAAAAATGGACACAAAACCAGTTAAGAGTTTTGAATGTGTAAAATATGCACTAGTAAGATAACATGGAGTTAAGATAGTGGGACAAGTTGACTAGTTACTAATAACATACAGTTACCAGCAATCACATATTGTTTACATGGTGTGTGAGTGCTATGCCCTACGTGGTTTGCCATTGCTGGTGTTGCAGAATGGAATGCAGTAGGAAAAAAACCCACATAATAGAGTCGCATGGTTGCAGTAACCCATACTCCCTTATATAATTAGATGTAGTCACACTATGATTTACTCTAATATGTCATTTGAGGTAAGACTATATGTGAAGCCTTTTTTTTATGTTTCAGCCTTAAGACTGTTAGACTTCTATGTAATTYTGTTGTTGTACCTTTCCACTTCCATAGCAACAATTTAGCTATTCTGAGCTCATAGTAATTGTGAGAAAATCAAATTCCATCTGTTTCTGCCAAATGAAAGAAACAGAATGAAGGTCTGAATAAAACTTCACTTGTTAAACATCACTTGTTTCCATTCCTAGGTTGGTTAAGCAAACTGGTGCCTAGTGTTGCACAGAGTAAATAAACTGCCCTACTAGTGAGAGCTGCTCAGTGAGGTGGCTTAGCAAACTAAGGCTGGAGATAATGTAAGCTCTTTTTATGCTGTGGGTTTTTATAGGTCATTTGACATGATAAATGAGAACTTCATTTTAAGAATGCAACAGCTATGTTTGCTGGCAAGAAACTAGTCAAGACCCCTTCCGTTTTCACGGCAAAAAGCTGTCAATCTTAAATGAAAAGACCTGGAATGAGCTGCTGTTGAGACTCATGTATATTGAAGGACAGAGGAAAGGAGGGAAAAATGCTTATTTGTAGAGCATTGTGGTGAGGTCAGTTCTCTGAAAAGGGATCATCTTTCAAAATTCATCATGAAAAAAAGACATCTTACCACCAAAGCATTAGTGTAAATAGAATTAAAAGACTGACTTTTGCTTACCCTTTAAGAAATGCCTTTTTTTTTTTTGTTGAGACTTACAGAATGGATCATGGTAGCAATCACACACGTTTTGCATGGTGAAATCATTATTTCAAAAGCAGAAACTACTCTGCTTTCACTCTCAAAAGCAGAAACTACTCTGCTTTCACTCAAGCCATGAAGCCAACCTATGGCTAGTGCTACAGAATCAGCTGATAACCCTCACCCTACACAGTAAGAATGCTGTGTAGGAACTCTAGTTAGTAGAGTTTACTAACTTTGAACGTTACTCAATTACTCACTTCAAGTAATGTTTAAAGAATACACAAGAGTGAGTTTTATGATGACAAAAATTGACAAAGTGTACGGTCAGCATCTCCCCATACTCTCATATGCACAAACTGTTCTTTTTTTCCTATCTTTTCTATGTTTATTTTCCTATAGCCTATAGCTATTGAGTGTTTTCAGTTCCTGCTAAGACTAAGATGTTAAATCTTGGTTTGCTGTGAGTTATTCAATCAACTCAACATGGTTTAAATTCTCTTGTTTGGAGCAATGACTAAGGCTTCTGTAATATAAGTGTTTCTTCAGGAATCTTTTTATGAYATGCTGTCAGCACCCTTTGCTTCTTCAAGGGCTATTTTTTCAGCAACTTTTCAGTAGCTCAGTGATACCGTTATGGAATGGTCTTTGTCATTTCACCAACTTTCCTGTCATTTTCAACATCAGGAAGATAAACCACAAATTCTGTTCCTTTTAGGTGTTTAGAAAACTGCCTCAATTCAGTGAGAGTTGTGAAGCTATGTCCCTCCACGGCTCTGACAAATCAGTTTTGGATATGACCTGCAAATGCTGGGAACTCTTCAGTGTCTTGATGAAAAATGTAAAGGAAATTTGGAAAATTCAGATGAAATTTAGGATGGACCCACAGACTTCTTTTTTTTTTTTTTTTCCTGACCGTATTTGATAACTCTGCTCTCTGCCAGTGGTGAGCATGGAAAAATCAAGACTTAACGCACTTACCTCCCGGCCCTTTCAGCAGGCCCATCCGAATCCCTTAGCTGCTCTCCATTCAGGGCTGATCAAACACCTCTCCCTTCACAGTTTCTCAAACGCCTCCACCTCAGCATTTCAAGTAACTCAAGCTGCTTCCTTTCTTGCCTGCTTTCCTGCTTGCCTGCCAAAACCAGAAAACCTTTATTATTGGCTTTCCAGTCAATCATCCTGCAGGCCTCTTTGGAGGTCTGATTAGTATTTGCAGCCTATGTTCAGAAGCAGACTGAGTTTGTCTGGTGCAATTTATACAAAGGGGGATGAAGGAAAGGACTAATTTAACAGAATTTTTGTTTCTGTGCTGCAAGATATGTTATCATCTCTGTGAACAGTGAGATATTTTCAGATTGTAAAGAGTTTTTCACCCAGGAACTTGAGATATGCCATGTCATTTGGGATTGCTATGGCTTGCCTCCCCTGCTGTGCCCGAGAAAGTGGTTAAATTAGCCTGCACTGGAGCTCAGGGTTGCTGTGCTGAAACTGCTTCTCTGATGCTGGTAATTTACAGAGAGCTCAGACATACCTGCAGCCTGGTCAGACATACCAGCTTAGGTATGCCCTTCATCTTTCTAATCCCATACAACACGGACAAAGTGTTTTAGAGGAAGGCAAAAGTCTGCTGTAACTGGCCATGTACAAGTTTGGAGAACAGGGAGCTAGAGACCAAGGGCTGAATTGCTGCTCCCCAGGCAGTGCCAGAGACATGAGAGCTATGCTGGCTGTGCACCAGGCATGGGGAGACCACTAAATTTCTTTCAGTAGAGTAAGGCCTGTCCAGCCTTACCTCCTAGATTGTAAACAAGAAGCAAGGTGTGGGGGGGAATAAAGGAAAAAATGATTTAGTTTTGGTGTCTGAGTGATCAACTGGCCTACCAAAAATGAGATTTTATTTAGATATGCTACTTTATTCTACTACTTGATTCATGTAATCCTGGTTTATTGAATAACCTTACTAAAACTATACTTTAAATGCTTTGTCTAGCCTGGTTTTACTGTATTTTCTCTTGGAAATCAGACTATGGAAAGTAGATACTACCTGATTTAATTCTGTTTAAGCAATCACAGCCGGGTACGCAGACCTGCTGCCGCCCAGTTGTGGCGGCTTCGGGTGCTGCTGGGTGACCTGCGGAGAAGGGCAGCTGTGGCAGCGGTGCGGCACCTCGGCACAGCCCGTGCAGGAGAACCTGCCTGTTGCCTGGTAACGGGAACTGCTGCGCTTCCTTTTTCCAGGGGTTTAGCAAACAGCTGCGGTAACCGATTTGGGGAGCAGCACGTGATTTGAGAGGTGCAAGCAGTTGAAGGGGAGGGGGGAAGAGCAAAAGAAATGAGATCGGAGTTTGTTAATTGGATGCGGCAAAGCCAACACAAGAGAAGGAGCGGCAGGGGAGAGAAGCAAAGATGAACAAATAGTAGATTTAATAATTAAGRGTTGGAAGGATCTGTGTTTTAGTGCTTATGAGCAATGTTGTTTGCTGATCCAGAAGCACTTTCATAAAATTATTTTTATGAATCTTTTCATTTACTTTCCAGTCATTTTCCTTTTGTTCARATTTTCAGCTTTTTCTTCCAGCCTATTTTTACTCTTTTTTCTTTAAAGAAGAGTTTCTTCTGCTGTGCCTTGTGCAAAGTAAGGGCAATATTGATTTKCAATAAATGGCAGTTCCCTTGAGACAATAGGGGAACTTTCTACATAGGAGTTTACTGCTAGTGAGTCTGTCTGCTTGTTGCCTTGCTCCATGCCATTTCAGGAAGAATATACCACCTTATCTACTCCTCTAGAAGATTTYTCTTCATAATAACAAAAATTACAGACATAAGATAAAGAAGTTCCCTCCTTCACATGAGCACAAGAAAGCCTTCACTGGCATGTGCTTAATCATTGAACGCAGAACCAAGGGTAAATATTTTACAGACTGCTTATGCTGATATGAATTCTGTGTAACAGGTGGAGAGAGATGTAATTGGATTGCTTAGCTCAAATTTGCCCTGTGGC
This sequence comes from Nothoprocta perdicaria, assembly GCF_003342845.1. Lineage (NCBI taxonomy): Eukaryota > Metazoa > Chordata > Aves > Tinamiformes > Tinamidae > Nothoprocta > Nothoprocta perdicaria. Next base: position 102,697 of record NW_020455544.1, read on the forward strand.
AAATGTACCAAGCTCAATAGTTTCAATGGGTCTAATCACAGAAACAAGTGATTCTGTTAATGTAAAGCTTTCAGGTTTATTTGTAGTTGCTTTTCTATGGATAGTTCAGGTAATTACAGTAGCTTACAGTAACTATGAGCTATCCTAGAGAAGACAGGCTAGGGAAAATACTAGAGGAAATTCTGTTTTTTAGTGGTTACCTATATTACAYAGATGTTTTAAAAAGTATCAGTTATTGCTACCTTTGCTGTATTTACATTTTTGCTTACATTTGCAGATTATTCCAACTCAGCAACAAGCGCTACTTCCTCTTTGATTCCATAACGTGTTTGTAATGAAGATTTCCTAAAATATACTGCTAGGAGGGAAATGGAGCCTAAGGAGCTAGGCATGAATAAAGTCACTAGTACAGTCAGCTTTTCTGAGTAGCTCCCTATTAGAGCTGTCTTATGGCTGCCTTGCAGCAAAATGTGGTTATTCACACAGTCTACTAGGTTTTCTTTCTCTGTGATGATACTCACCAGCACTCGTAATCTCTAACTTACGTTTGACATCACTTGCTCTGGTAGAATAAAAAAAAAAAAGTTTGCTTTTTGGTTTCTAAAACCTCTAGTTAATCTCTCTCWTCATGTTCACTTCTACTTTACATGCCATTTTTCTCATGTATAAAATCTTGTTTCTGCAAATTCTTCTCTGGATAAATGATTAGGGGTGAAAAGAGAAATCAAAGCTGTAAGGCTTGGAAGACTCTAACCTCTTTTGTTTATCAGGAATATTTAGGTTCATTGTCTTGCTTTCAGACTTACCACTCTCCTAGAACTATTTCATTCAAAGATAATTCTTACAAAGATCTTTTAGAAATTATTTTTTGCTTTGAAGCAAAAGAATTGTGAAGCACCGAGTAGTATTATTACAGCACACAATGTATATTTTAAATATCATTGAAGTAAACATGCATTTTTTCAGTGTCTTGGTATAATTTCATACATTAGAACTAATTTTTTGCTGCAGTACTATACAGAATCAATTATATTTACTGTACTTAATTAAAAACATGTATCTGCAGAGAATAATGTGAGAACATCAGAAATACTAATATTGCTAGGGAAAATCRAGGAGAATTTGGTCTCAAGTGTAGAGTTCCAGCTCTTGGCTTTCCTTCATTCGACATATTCTGGACCTCATTCAGTACTCATTGACATCTGTGGATCAGGCTTTTCATATGCCATGGCACACCATGAACATACTGTACATGTTTCTCCTTCAACTATTTGTCCTACTCTTGGTCTGATAAAATGATATATTTGCTTTTATTCTTTCTTTGTCTGGAACAATTATTCTGTAGCTGTTATTCTAGTAATAGAATATCCTTCTTGGTGAATATTCCAGTGAACTTACTGGAATTAAGTATGGAAGAGCAGAGTTTGTCATTTGTAAACAGTTTTAAAATTAATGGAATAAGCTGGGCAATAATTAAGTCGCAGGAGTTAAATTATGACATTCACTGTTACACAGATTGTTCAAAAATGTCCATGGAAACATCTCTTAAACAGTATTTCTTCACAATTTCTACAGGGAATGTTAATCTTGAAAGTTTATTACAATATAAGCATTTCTAGCAGGAACCTCCACACCTTTATTTTCTATCAGAGAAATTTTGGTGATGTAGCAAATTCAGGTTTGCACTCAGACTATATTTTAAAATGACCTGAAAATCTATAGAGGTTTTATATTTCATTTCTCAATATGATGAGCCAGCTGGCACGACTGATAGGCTGTTCCTGTTGAGTTGTGATTCTTCCAGAAGGTTTCCTGTAAAGATAATCAGTGAGTACTGAGCTGTACTCAACTAGGATGATATCTATTTTCACAAACCACCTTCAGTATTTGGTATTAAAAGCTTATGTGGTATTTTCAAATTGCTAAATGTTGAGATTCTTTTAATGACATACAACCCAGCATTTCTGGTTCTGGTGAACAATCAGCTGAACAGAAGCATCTCCCCTTCCACCTTCCCCCCGCCTCCAGTCTTGTAAAGTATTAGGAGGCAACAGAGTGCACTTTTGGGTTACTAAAATAGAGTAGCAGGTGTTAAAGACTATCACATTGTTGTGCATTAYAGCTGCATATGTGTGCCATAAGATGTGGGCAATGCTATACTACTGAGCCCCAGGCAAGCATATTCTTAGTAATAGAATGGGGCAAAAGTGGGATTAACTAGACAGAAGAATGACTATATTTTATCATGTATCTCAAGTAAAATGATCACTGAAACAATACCCTCTATGTAATAGAATCTCCATTCTGTAATACATAGGGTTATCTAAAGCATATAAATAATTGTAATACAATAAAGGCTAGATTCACAAGAAGAGGCTGGGAATGTGCTTTGGAGAATAGATGCAGATACCTCTCCTTGCCAGATAATACTAGGCTTAGGTGATTGCTGGTACAGCATTATATAGACCTTCCAGCCTAGGTAGGAGAAGTAGTGCAGTAGTGTTACTGTAAAGTGCTACAGCAAAGACCTTTCTTTCAGCTGTCCTCTCTCTGGTGAAGTGCTGCCACAGAGAGTTATGCTGGTTCTGCACCTGCAGATGGCACGTAAGGGCCTTTTACACTGCCCTCTGTCATGTGTTACCAGCAGATCGCTTTTGCTGCTCTTAAGTACCATGTGCTCTTAACTAGCACATTAATCTGAAATGTAGCTATTTGAGGAAATTGGCCAATCCCAGGACTACTTAAACTTCTGTCAGTGAAGTGCCGGGGCCGCYAACGCTTTTACTTCTGAGCATACTTTCTGATATGGAGGCATTCACAGAGCAGTTCTACTTCGCATTAAACATTCATTAGGCCCGTAGGTGAGAAAGAGAGAACAACTGATTCTGCTTCAGGAGGCCAGAGGCTGGGGCACTTAACTGTGATATGAGAAGGTTATATTGATAGCTGATTAGGCCTGTGATACGTTCAGGCTCTTATTCCAGCRAAAGAACTTAAGGTAAGATCCTTTTAAGTTCCTGGGAAGTGTTTGTGTATAGTATGGACTTTCTGTCTGTGCTAGGCTTGGAATTTATGCTCACTACTTCGTGTGCACAGCCTGTTCTTGCCTGTGGTTGTGGGAGCCTACATCAGATACTGCCTGTAAAATTTATTTTCTTGCTTTGGATGTAGAGAATTCTTGTCTTTAACACCAATCCAAAAAAAAATTTTTTTTCCTGAATTTTTAATTTAATAGCACTATCCTAATTACTGTCCACGCATTCCACAGGTTATGTCCTGCAGGGTAAAAGCTCAGTGAAAATGGTTTTTTTGTAGATTTTCTGTAGATTGACAGACTTTTTCATCAAACTGGTGATGCRGTGACCCTTGTCAATTTGTTAAATGAAGTGAGTTTTGTTGAAGATCTTTAAGGATGTGAGAGCATATTAAATTGGCAGTTTTCCTCCAGAAGAGGGTTCAGTTCAAGGCTGTAGGTCAGTACTTACTATGATTCAGTTGAATGATTTTGCCTGTATTCTGCCATTGCCTTTCTCTAGCTAGCTTTTTACCTTAGCAGAAGGAATGGTTGACCAAATTGGAAAGGCTTTACCATAATGAGATAGGACATCTTCAGGAACTTGCACCAGGAAACTAACTTGTGACACAAAAGAAACCMAAAATAGTCAATATGAACTAAAACTCCTAAAATCCAGAATTTTCTGTCAATTAGGTGTTTTAGGAGAGGGAGGAAAAAACAGGAGTGCCATTTCTAATCCTTTGTAAATAGCTGCAACTTTATTGGTTGTGTGATGGCAAAGGATGACAGGCACTGTAGAACCAGATTTAAGAATAAATGTCATTTCCTGTTTTTTTGGGGTCCAGTCATAATTATTTACAGGGTTACAATCGTGGGCACTTCTGTAAATGTTCACATTAATATATCCAGATTACATTGAAGTCAATAGGTTGCTCAGTCTGAAGACAGTGCACACTGCCAGTAGGAAGTCATTCACAAAGCTGGGACTTGAACACTGGACCCAGGTGACTCTGAGTGAAACTTTTGACGGCCAGGAGGTGGCAGCATTGACGAAGAAAAAGTAGAAAATATGAATTACAGTAAATATTGAGGCATACACATATACCTACTTTTTTTTTGGCTTTGATAAAGCAGTATTGTAGCAAGTTAATAGTATAGCACTAGTTGAATCAGAATTCTTATCCTGTCTTATCTTAATAAGCAAATCACTGGGTTTAACATTGCATTATTGTCGAGTGAGGTAGGATTTTTCTGAGGTGATCACCAAAAAGGTCATCATGCAARCATGTAGCATTTACACCAAGTTTGAAGTTTATTCCTAATAAATACGTGTCTATTGTAAGCAGACAGTTTTCCTTTCTGAATTAAAGTTTGCTACTCCAGAATGTATGATGTGTTTAGACCTGCTAGTCCAACAGCAGCCTTAATCCTATGTGTRTTTTTTCTCACCAGTGGCTCTTAGATTCGTAGTAGCTGAGGCTCAGTGTGCACGTACTGCACACACTAAGCTCTTCATTGGACATGACTGATGTGTCTGCCTGGACTGTGATGTGTTTGGCCTTGTCAATTCATAACCTGTCATAACTGAATGTTAAAAACCTGGAGTTTGAGAAATTCTGCAGGAGAGATCCCCGTGAAGATTTGTGCTATAGTTCACCCTCAGTCTACTGAACATAGATTTATGTGTGAATAACATGCAGGTAAACAGAGTTTACATTCTTCTGCTTTGGAGAATAGATCTATCTGAAGATCTGGAAGCATCTAACCTTTACATGTTTGGCTGAGATGAATGATCAATGAGTATTAACTTGAGGATATATGTATGTTGAGCATAATTTTTCCCTTAAAGGAAAAAACAATATCCATGTGGCACTTTGCCAGAAATACATATGAAAAATGAGCAGCACAATTCCTGTGTTCTCCTTAATTTGCAGAGTCATTTGCAAGCTAGAGACTAACTGGCAGTGTCGGGACATGATCCTTTTGGTACCTGTCATTTGTTATTCCCTGATTCTTTTTTATGCCATTTATTTCAGCATTGCCAGGAAAGGAGATGCTTGTTTACCTTATGGCTATGGTATCATTTTTTCCTTGCACAAAAGATTTATTATGTAGGAATTTCCTTAATTTTTCATTGCATCGCTGTTTTCATGGTTGAGACCATGTATTTTATGGTGTAACTTTTTACAAAGATGTGCTTCATTGAAAAACAATTCTTGTGCAAATTCATGGTGTTGCAGACTGCTTGGAAGACAGAAACTGAAGAGTTTAAAAAGAAGACTAACGCATGTATCTTTACACTTTAATATTTTTGATCTGTCTGCTGTATCTGCTTATGTTGGCTGTCATAGAAATATATGTTGGTGTCTTTTTCCTTTCTTTGGATTGTGATTTCTTCGATTTTTTTGTAAAGCTGACCTTAGGTAATCAGTCAAATCTTTTCTGTTCTGTTATTTCTTGAAGAAATGACTCCCCCCCCCAGCCTTTTTGCATTTTGTTTTCCTCCTTTGTGTCAGAGGAAAATAAGAGGAGTTGCTCCTTTCTTTTCATCTTGTCCTGCTTCTCCCTGCAGGATTTCAGTCTTGGGTATCAGAGAAGTCAGACTATATTCTTTACACAGTTTCATTCTGGTAATCTCAAAGGTTCACAATAGTATAATTAAAAGAAAAGTTGGACTTCATGTCTCTGACAGCTAGTTCTTCCTCACCTTCTCTCTGATATCTCTCATTGCTATATTTTGACTCTTCATATTGCTTGAGTAATATACCAGAAATTCCTAAATGCTAGTCTCATAAACATAAACAATTGGATGAAAAGTGATAAACGATGATGACTAAGAATAACCAGAAATTTATATTATCACAGAGGTGCTCCAGTGTTTTAAATAAAACATAAACTRTTGATAACATTTTCATCTCTTTGAAGATATTTACATGACCATATGAAGAATGCAGTCAGATTTTGTCCTCACTCTTACCCAAGTCCCCTGACAGTTCCCATCCTAAGAATTCCTGCTTTTAAGTCTTCCAGAAAATTTGTTCTTAAAACTAAGGAATMCTATGAAAACATTTTGTTCATATCATCCATAAATTTTGCTGGATGTTTTTGCCCTTTCTGAAACCTCTTTAATCATTATACTCTTTATTATCAACATTTGCAGAGGACTTTTGCCCTTTTTTTATTTTGTTCTATTTTGTATCTCCATCTTTTCTCTCTTTTTTTCATTTTCAACTCAAATTTTGGCATCTTTTCCTAATAATTCCATGTCTTTACATTGTTTCTTATAATTGAAACATATGTATATTGAAGATATTGATGTCTACTGTAGAGAACAAAGACTTGGATTTCTTCCATTTGTGTATTGTTGAGATAAAATTTTTGTGCTTTGTCTTCTTATCAGGGAGGATCTTTATTAACATTATAACTGTCTTCAGTAGGTTTGACTCCCTAGCATTTGGAGTTCAAAACTTCCCAAACCTGTTCCYTGGCAAGAAGCACCTTTCCTTCATAGGTTCTGTCATCTTTGCTGCTGATGGGAAGGGGGAGGAGTATCAWATTATTTCAGATCAAAAACCTTCTACTCAAGATTAAAATTTTTTTTCTGTCTCCATTGTACTGTAGTAACAACTGAACAGATGAAGACATAATCGTCTGATCTGCCCCCTGACAAATTTATTTAATGATCTCTGTGCTGTATTATATTTAGCTTATTAATCCTTACTGATGTGAGGTCATGGTCATGATAGAGTTGGGATTCCAGTGGCAGTTGAATAAAGGATGCTTGGGGTCCTACCTGTTAATAAGTAGGTGACTTTGGAAACCTGGATAGAGCTCCTGAGTTACGTGGTTATGTCAGCATCCATGACAAGTCTGCTGGAAAGAAGGCGGCTCAGACTGTGAGCTCTTCTGTGAACTTTTTTTTCTCAACTTTTAAATGGTGGTAGTTCAAAGGCTCTTTGCAGACTGAATATAGAAGTCCATTACAGGTTGCTTTCTAACAGTAAGCTCTTAAGCATCCACCTTCCCTATTTCTAGTAACTGAGCTGGGTTTCCATTAAATATCTTGCTCTGATAAAAGCGATACTAAAACCTTGTTGGCCTTGGAACTCTATTCTAATCAGCATATAGTAGTAAAGTTTTAAAATTAAATTCCTGCAGGCATTAAGTCCATCAGTAGTGTTATATGTTTGAAATTAATTAACATTTCAAGCCATCATTCCAAATGTTTCAGTGAGTTTTTCATGCTTTATCGTGTGTGCCTAATTAGATTTTTATGGATTTTTTTCTGATATTGTGTTTATAATCTTATCAAAGCTATATATTGTGTCCTTGTAAACACTTATTCAGTAGCATAAGTCATGAACCAGGCTTCTTTGTAACAGGCTACTTGTATGGCAGTCAGTGTGTATTGAGTTGCATGCAGTACATAGCTGAGGAATTCAGTTCTTAGGTTATAAATACAGTATTTTATAAAAATCAGTATTTTTAGAACTTGGATTACAGAATATGAAGAATTATTTTAAAATTACTAGAACAAAATTATTTTTAATGAATGTTTCATGTCAGATTATTCACAATTTAAGTAGTTCTGAAAATTAATTACCATAATGGAGAAGTAGGAACAGGAACTTCATAATAAGACTTACAGTTTTCAAGTTATCGACATATGGACCAATGGAAACCTTAGTTTGGATAAGGTGAGCATAAGTACTCTAAACTAGTCACTGTGCTAAATATGCCTATTTCTAGATGGTACTGGGACTATAATAATTACTCCAAAAGTGTTAGAGCAGCAGTGAGAAAATCTTAGAAATCTGTGGCTTGCATAAAATAAATAGCTTTATTATGGTACAGAAATTACGTAGTTTCTCCTATGGGCATAATGTTGATTATTTTTTCTTGTATAACTGGAATGTGACCATGCTTCATATAAAAATCAGTTTTGTGTAGACTTCTTAGGAGATGGGTTATGGTTCAGTGCTAAATCTGAGCTGTTCTATGATTTATTTATTTTTCTGATGAGTTACAGGGTGAAGAGGAATGTATGTTTTCTATTCTGGTTGAGCAAGTTACACATGAAGTATTTTGATTTTAAATGATGATATCTCCATCTCTTATCCCCGTACTTGTACCCTGTGGCGGTGAATCATGACTATCTGCATTTTTGTTTAATGGCAGCTCTCCTATTTTTTCATTCAATTCAAGATATATGAGATTCTTGTTTTGGTGAAGACTCTTTACCCCAGTGTTGCACAGTAGTTTTCTCCTATAAAGGGGGATGTGTCTGAAATCTACAGAGCTCTGGAATCTCAGTCAAGAAATGGCTCAGATTTTGTAATACTAAAGGAATTGAATTTTATACCCTCTGTAGAGGTATAAAAACTGTTGTAAGAGAGTATGTTCCTGAGTAGTTTTCTTCTTGGTTCCCATCCTTGCCTCCTGTCTACTCCATTTCCACCTGCAAGGTTAACCAGTTTTGTGTGTGTGTGTGTGTGTCTCTGCTCCAGCTACTTGTTGAGGTTGTCATGCCTGGAATGTTTGGACGTTACAAGAGGCAAACAAGCAGAGACATGCTATGGAAATGAATACAGGAATATATGGGCTTTGCTGAGCAGTTTATGAAGGCGGTGGGTCAGAGGTTCAGTGGTAGCAAGTTGGCCCAGGTAGGTGGTTGGGACAGCATGGAAAGCACCTYTAAGTGCACTTTCATCTTGTCCCACATGAGTTCTGATTTTGGGGCCAGCTGGGGTAAAAATGATGCTAAGCTGTTTAGAGTAGCTGCCTATCTTCTCTAATTGTGGTCAGAAGCAGCAATCATTGTTATTTACAATGGGTGGAAAGCTTTTCTTAACACTGTTCCTCAGTGGCAGGGGTATAAGTAGCATTTGGTTTACATGCTAGACTTACAGGCCTCCCAAAGTTGGCGTATATTTATTCGGCTAGGCTTTGACAGATTCAGACATAAATTATTTTTTTTTGCAGCTCCATATTTTCTCCATTCCTTCCTTTGCCCTCCATTGGTAATTTGGGCTGTTCCCTACTACTAGCTGGCAGCAGCTTCTTTTAAAATAATACTTTGCTATCTTGCGGAGAAGTGGGAGGGATGTAATGCTCAGACAGCTAAATTCTCCTCTTTTGGAATTGGTGCTGCCTGAAGTTAGATATGCTACCAAAATAACCAGATCTTGACATTTTATGAGCCTTCAGATGTTTTGTGCTTTTACATAGGCTATTAAACTCGAGGTATTTGTTTTTGTTACTGGAAGCTAGGTATCAAGCTTTTATGGTTTTGCAAAGAAAAGCCAGAAAATACCTGCTCAGAAGACAAATATGAGAATCCTTATGTTGTTTTCTGAAGCTTAGGACACAGGAGCATGGTTTTGAGGTCTTGGGATAGACAAGCTTGCCTGGCAATGTCTTGCTTCTCTCAGCTGCTAGCTGCTTTGCAGCAGGTAGGTTGAGCTTGAGAACTCAATGGTAGAGCTCCCTAAGCTTTTCCTAGGGCTGTAGACAGTGAGGAGTAATACTGTGCTGGGAGGCAGTCAGGTTTGGAAGGGAATCGGTAACATCCTACTACCCTTCCAAACAACGTTGCTGTGACCACATTTAAATTGTGGTGACTTGTGGTAAACTGCATGTCCTTTCCACCTCTGAGTTCCTTCTATCTACCTTCAAGGTCTACTTGGAAAATATTTTGGTTTTTATTAAGGACACTGAGCACAATCAATAATTCCTGTTTAGCTTAAAGCTTTTATTTGACTTAGCAATGTCATACAAATGAAAGTAAAACTCTGCCATAAAGCTTCCTATTGTATTTCACAATGATGTTTCTGCAGTAATTTATTTAAGATGACATTCAAGGAGAAAATTATATCCTGGTTTTAGACATGTAGTTTGTGGGTTTGCATGGTGCTAGTAGAGAGGGTAGCTTGTTTTTGAAAGTCTGAGCCTCCAAAACAAAGCAGTGGAACTATGTGTGAAGCTGGAAACATAGGCCTGAGTTTTCCGATCTAGTGAATGGATTCTTGGTTAGCTCTCTGTCACTTTTAATACTTTTTTGTACACCCTGACTGATTTTTTTTTAACAGAACTTTTTTGTTATAGTTCTGACTACTTTCCAGGAGTAAAGTATCCTCTTTGCAAGGATACTTTAAGGATATTCAATGCTACTAAATACATAAAGACAAAACCTAATATTTAACTGTACACTGGAACTGGAGAACTACTAACAGTTGCTCCACCAAAAGCACTAATTGAGATTGCTTATATACATATATACTGTTAAATGTTCATTAAATGTTCATTAATAATAATATATTTAGTAATAATTTATTAACAATTATTATTATCATTAAGCAGATCATCTTGGAAAGGGAAATTAATAGAAATTTATTGGAAACTTGGAGTTTCATTACTTTGTTCTTCCTTAACCATATTTTAATCATATCAGTTAATGAGCATCTCATTGACAAAATGGTTCAAGTTTCTTCATTGCGTATTAAAAAAAAAAAAAAGATAACTTTGTGTTTTTCATCATTTAGGCTGAATGGGTGAGATAGAAACCACATTTTATCATGCCTTTCCAGTAATACTGTTGCTAGAGTGACAGATGGCAAACTGGTACCGCCATATAGATAATACCCAGTGCCTGGGGTGTAGCCCCTGGAAGATAAGATATGTTTTGTTTTGCAAAGAGAATGTAACCTTCCTTAACTTATTTTAAATATGTGATATATGTATAGATATATGTGCCTTAGTAATTTTTAAATAGTATTCATTTATTATGTATTATTTGGTACTTATTAATCATCTCTGGCATAGACTTCTGCTTTCAGTCTAACCCATTTTGGTTAATTATTATCAGTTATTTTGATCAAACTGGTGAAATGATATAGGACGAATTAATCTTGTGTCCTTCTTTTGTTTTACTGTAGTGTATTTCTTAGTACAAACTGTAAAAAGGCATCTATCAGAGGCAGTGCCTTAGAAACTATGCGGAATCTGCTCACTCATTTTTAGCCCTGAGCATTACCAGATATGATTATGGACGAGTTTAACAGATACCTTTTTTCCTTCCTTCTTCCACCGTAGAATATCACTCTGAGCAAGCTACAGAGATGTTACTTAACATTCCCGGTCATGTCAAGCCTCTTTGTAGGATTGCACCAAGATGACTTTATGAGAAAAATATTTAGGTAAAATGCTTAAAAAATTACCTTGGCTGTATTCCACTTCTTTTGATCAGGGATCACCTTGTGTGGAAGCTGAGGTCTAAACACCTTTTACATCACAATGGAAAAGGAAATCCTTGATCTGCCTTGATTTATTGCTTCCCAGAGTTTTCACCAAGCATCCCTGTCCTCCCCTCTTGTGCATACTTCTCTGCAGCAAGCAACTGAGTTAAGGTTCAACTGCTCTGTTTTTGCCKTAAACAGCAAAACTGCCTGTCATATCTTATTGGCAGTAGAGCCTTTGTGGACAACTGGATCCAGAACTGAATTTGGAAGCAAACTAAAAAATGAACATGATGAGAGTACTGTTAAGGTTGATGAAAAGACAGATTAGCCTTAGTCTAGTGAAAAAAGACATTGATATTAAAGAATAGCCTGTGAAACCAGGATAGATGAAAAAATATTTAAAAAAGGATAAATGGCAAGGAGTACTTCTTAAAAATAACTTATTATCTTAAAAGAAATACTGACTCACATGTACATAAAAGGAATAAACACTTCATAAACAAGAGTAAGGACAAGACATGCAAATTTAGGTATCTAATTTATCTGGCTAAATACTTCTATTAACCTTTGCAAAATCTGAAAATATTATTCACACACTAAAAGGAAATCAAATCCCTCAGTTTGGGAAATTTTTAAGCTAACTATGTCTCACTGATGAGCTGAAGAATAACAAAAAATCTTGTGGCAGAATCTCAGACAATCTCCTGTGAAAATTTTTCTAGAACAACTATTGATGAGATCAGTAAGTCAAGAGAGAACTTTTTTGGTTACTGTTGCTCTATCACTAAAAATCTTCCCAATAGCCAATTTACTATGTCTGCATGCCAGTATAGCCCTGTTTTCAGGCTTGATTGTTCTGAAAATAGAACCCTCATTAGCTTTTTTTTTTTTTTGCAAGATCAGATATGGTGAGTTGGAATTTAATCTTGTGCCCACAGCCAGGAATACTCCTTCTAGCATCTTGAGAGCCAAGAGAAAAATATTAACTTAAAAACTGATATATTAGTAAGTTTTGAAGTGTCTTTGTATTTTGTATTTGTCATTTATGTCTCTGTCCCTGTCATGGAAGCTGCTGTTGAAATCTTTCAACATCAACACTCTGCCATTTAAAACTTACCCTGCCAGCATGCCATCTGTTTTGATCAGGKAACCACTTTCTACGTGAGCTGACTCCTACACACATTGCATTTTACAAGAGAAAAATGCATTTGCTGAAAAGTAAAAAATCTAACCCTCTCTTGAACAGCAATGCTCCTTGACTCATTAAAAAAAAAAAAAAATCTTGAAATTAGGTAAGCGTGCTGCTTTTGCCCTTTCTCCTGTGGTTTTTGATTTCTAGACAGTGGAAAAAATCACAGTGAAGCGAGTCAAACTCTTTTTTTGTAATTGTGTTCTGCACCCTGAAAGCTGGTTGCACGTGTTGATATGGCTCTAGACAGGGCAGGGATGTCTGCCTTTCTCTTTCCTTCTGTGAAGTTAGAGAAACATGATTCTTCTCAGAATRTCTTGGAGTGCTCTGGTGATTCATTTTTCAACAGATTTTTAGTTTTGTGAAGTAAGTTCTAATCTGATGCTACCTAATATTTTTATGGTTGTTATTAATAACAGATGCCATTATGGTAAGTACATCTGGGTGAGATGCTGGTGCTGATATCTGCCCCTCTCTCCATTGATGGGCTTTTCTGTTCACAGCATATTTCATCATATTCCGCAGTCTCAGAAGTGACACAGTAACAGAGCTCAGGCCTTTGTGGGTGGAGGGACACAACAGAGGGAAGAGATGTGCATCTATGCTCTGCTCTGAGTCAACATGTTAATAATCCTCCAGCTAGTTCTTGGCATCCTGTCCTGTTCTACGAGTGCCAGGTTTCTTCTACCTGTGGCAGAAGAACCTGCAGTGATGCAGTCTATCATAGTGATCACTTGATGATTTCCATTTTAAGTCATTTTGGAGTGCTGAATGTAGATTTAAGGAACAATTCTGTGACAAGATGCTTCACTGCAAATATCACTTGCAACAGAGGATCACAGGAGGAGCAGGCACACAGCAACTAATGTAAATGGTAGTGGCACTGGCAGTTGCTGTTTGGTGGCRTGGAAGGCCTGTCTACAAGCCTCTGCATGTTTTTAATTGATTTAAACAAGAATGATCATTAAAGAAAAACATGTATATATTTATGAGAGCAAGGGAGTCCCTCTAACCCTAATAAGCCCCAAAGAGCATGCAGAGATACTCCATTATTCTCTTATCCCTTCTTGGAAACTTACATGAGAGATAAAGTAAGATGCTCCAGAAATAACAGGCAAAGTGTTTTGCCTTTTCTGGGAGTGCATCATGTAATTTTTTCCATAAAGTTATCAAATTCCATCTTAAAACTTCTTAAGTTGCTTGTCAAGCAACTATACTCTAATGGCAAGAAACCTTGTTCTAATTCTTTTCATCACCAGTTTATAACAAACTGTTCTTGTGCCAACATTGTCCTTYAGCTTTTATAGTTCATCTTCCTGTCTGGAATTTACCATCTAATGTAGCAATAGAGACCATAGCCCATCATTTCAATAATCTTAAAGAAAGGTATGTTCTTTTGGTCTCCTGTCTTTGATGCCTCTGTTCTTTCAAGTTAATGCCAGTCAGATTTACCACAGTATCCAATATGTGCAAGGTGTTTTCTCCTTGAAACTGAGAGGCAGCCCTAGTCATTGCCAGGTTTAGAGAGTGACTGATCAGGCCTGTGTTTGCTTTATATTAATGTGGAAAGCTATCACAGGACCCTCAGATTAATTCTTCAGTACTCTTTATTAACACCCTCCCCCCAAGCCAAAAAAAAAACCTAATAGAGTGCTGATGACACAGATGAAACTCTTCATCCACAAAAATATATCCACTTTTTAGATAGCCTCTGAAGACTGACTCAACGTTAGGGAAATTTTAAGGCAAGCTGTTAGTGAATTATTGTCAAGGTCAGAGAATGCACATTTAKTTTTCTGGAAGTTGTATCATTATCAGTCTCTTATGATAGATCCACTTGTACTGAAAACGTAGCTAACTTACCTTGGTGAGTTTGATTTATTAACATTGCACCTGACAAGGTTGCCCGTTTGTTAGTGCTTATTTTATATTTGAATAGCTTTCAGGACATAAATTTGAGGAATTGCTTAAGTTATTATAGCTGCTCCATATTTCATGGAGAAAGCTAGACCAGAAGAGTGCTGCTGTTGATATTTCTATTTTGATACTGTCCACTTTTTATAAATTAATACAGTGCTTCTGTGTGTAGTTTGTTGTGGCTCATGACCAGATCTTTCTGCAAGTAGTATAGCTGCAATCTGGAAACTCAGTAACTTTATCCTGTAAGTGATGTAACCTTGAAAAACAATTTATTTTAATGTCAGTCTATATTATAACCATGCTTTAAAAAAAAAAAGGACATTGCATTCAAAAATAATAAAGTAACTAATTAAACTTTTCAGRTTAAGCTTTACTAAAAGAATGGTGGGAAAAGGAGATATATGGTAAATGGTGCAGATGGAAGAAGTTCTTACATGGGGCTAAAAATGAAGCCTTTGACTTTTTCTCTGACTTCCATCATATTACATGAGGCAGAGGAGCACYGCTTAACTATAGCCAGTATTAGCCAATATTGGCTTATCCTCTTTACAGAAGTATGTACGTTTAATCAAATGCAATTCAATAACCCAAAAAAGAAAAAGCAAACTCRAGTGACATGAAGTCATTTGAGTGGAGGAAGTAACCCCCCAAAACTGCAGGAAACGCAAGGATCCAAAATGAAATGATAGGGATCACACATACAGGATCACCTTGGTATTACTTGCTGGGAAAAGAACAACATGGAGAAAAAAGAAGTTCCTCCTGAACATGAGTGTAATGCTACAATTGGTGACTGTTGAATTAGTCTATATGCAGAACTTCATGAAAATTAGAACTAAGCTCTTTTAATTAGAAAGTATCCACTGTGTAATTAGCATCACATAATACAAAATATGTCCAGTATATTTTATATGTAATTGAACTTCTGTAAAATTAAACTGTAATAGTATAAATAATCTTCCAGGATGAAAAGTAGGTTAAGATAAGCAAATTTCATGCTTTAAACATTGAGATAAATATTCCCTGGTGAATTAAAATATTGTATTTTAGGCTGTTAATCTTTTCATTGAATAATAAATATGAGCTTCCCTTTTATGTAATTAATGCAGCCCATATTATTCAGTAGAGAAATGAAATGTTGAATCATACATAAAAAGTAGCTGTGAGTATTTCATTACCAAACTTAATTTAGTCATTTCTACAGACTTAYGGAAAATGTTATTCACCTCTGGGGGAAAACTTTTGGCAGTGGAATGTAGTTTTGCTTGGCATATATTTTGAATTACTTGAATCTCTGGTTAGTTGCTCCCTTCTGGGGGGCTATTGTACACAGACTGGTTGAAAACAATAGTTAGCTCTTAACAGTATTTTTGTATCTTCAGAATCATATTACTAACATTGAATAACTAATAACTCATTCATAATATCTTTTCAGAAATAGTACTTGAGGTTAAGTTGTATTTTCTAATATTATAGTTTTCACTAGAAAACATTTCTAAAAATGTGCAATCTAATGTTATTATATGAAATATGTATGCAAGCATGACAATTTCAAGAAATCCCAGGGGATCACAAGTTGTATTTCATAGGCTTTTACTATATTTTCATGCGGCCATTCCTGTGGTGTAAAATAAGGACATCTCTTGAAGTATGATTATGCTCTGGATGCCCAGTGAAGCTTTTAAAATGATACCTGACATCCAGTTGCATAGATATAGATCGACATTGATTTTTATTCATTTTTCACAGAGAAAGTCCATTAGAATCAGAGAAAGAAATGGTGAAAAGCATTATTTCCCTATCTTAACAGTCACTGTAGGTAAGAAAAACTGTTACCAAAGATAATTTGGTTATTCCTYCTCGAATCTGACTTGGCTCTTGTAAGTAAAGCCCTAAGGATTAGTTGGACAAAGTTCTTTTTATTAAAAATTATTTTTGTGTATTAAAACTATGGGAACTGATGTCTGACATCCTCAGGCAGTTTGGAAAACTGAGGGCTTTGAATTATTACAGCAGATACTCATCTGAATAATAGAGATCTRCGTTGCAGTTTTAAGTGGGCTAGGTTGGGTTGTGCTAACAGAGGGGATGTAGCAACAGAGTGCGGCGTGGTCTGCAAAATATCTACTAAGGAGACCAGTAAATATTTTAGATAGTAGCCTTTTCCAAGCAATACTYGAGCTAGCTTGTGTGAAGCTAACTTGGATACGTCGATGCAAGCAGAGGCTGTCCCCAGCGTAYGTGTATTTCAAGGGAATCTGTTGTTGTGTTTCTTGAGTGATAGATGATGTTACAGGATCAGGCTGTAATTATTTTATAGTTGTGCAATGCTACAGTTATAAGACCTTAATGACTGGCCTTCTTTCAAACATTTCAGGGATGTTGACTTAAACACAATGCTGTTCCTGATTTATTTTCTTTCCCAGCAGTCTGAGCTGGGAAAATCTCTTTTGGGGATCTGCTTTGCTTGATGAAGGAGTCATCTGGGCAATCAGGAGATTCTGGGGACAGGTCTCCTGATTATCCAGACAAGCGCTCAGTGGGTAGCCTTGCACAGGGCACCTAGTTTTCAACATCTTCCAATATATTCCAACTATTCTGCTTACAGAGGTCAGTATATTCAGTGTTCTTCACTGTACCTAAATACAATAAATGGAGATGAAATGGCCCTTACAGGTAATTGTTTCCAAACTAGGAAAAGAGAAGGGAGGAAGCGGTAAGGGCGTGCTAGTGAAATTTTGGTCAAGGTCACCAGTCACGGAGGAGTGATATCCTACCTCAGTTAATCTACATGCAGAGTACAGAGAATTCTCTTAGAGGTGCCATCAGAAATAATGATTCCAGTGTAGCCTCTTTTTTTTTWAAATTTTCCCATAGCTGGATAAATATTGCTTCTTCGAATGGGAAGTAGGCACAGAGTGAAGTGAAAATAGTATACATGAAGCACTCCTGCAAAATAGTATCAATGTGGGCTAGGGAAAGCTTATAAGCCTTTGTAGATACTTCGATTTCCCCTTAGAGCTTTGAGGTTAAATTCCAGCTTGAAATGCAGAATAGCTGAGAAGAAATCTGCTTTAAGAAAAAAACTAATTTTGATAAGCTGAGATTTATGTTAGTAAGTATGCAAGCTGAAACAGTAGAAAGTAAAATGATAAAGGATCTTGATAAATAGATTCTTGAAAGTTTCATTTAGAGGATACTGAAAGCATTTTATGGAAATGTGTAGTTTCATATATCCTTTGAGGAATTTTTATGGACTAGATGCACTTACCGAAAATGTTTTGAATTCATCTGGTAATGATGTTCCATTGAGTAATGGCAAAAAGCACAGCACTCTGTTTTTTAGTTGGGCAAGTTGTAAAACACTGTGTTTATGGGGAGTATAACCTTCTCTCTTTCTCTGGGAAAGAGATGAACGCTGACTGTTCCTCCAGGTGACAACCTGCCCTTGGGCACTTGGAGCCTTCACACTTGCTGGTTAGGTAGCTGAGCTGGCTGTTGTCTTTGGGTCCCACTGCTTCTCTGCTACTCCCTGCAAGTAACATTTGAGAAACAAGGGGCAAATTGAAGAGTTAGGTAAATTTGGGTTGACTGATAAAGGGCTACATTTTTCTACAAGAAAAAGACATAGAATCAATTTTTGTAAAAATAAAATTTGTAAAAAAGTCATTAAAATGTTATCTATATAATTAATATTAGGGTGTTGGTGTTATTGAGTAATATAAATAATCTCATGAAAATGTATTTCAAAAACTACTGATGTAATGCAAACCTAAAGTATGAATGAGGAAAGCAACTATCAAATCAAAAGCAAGCGGCAAATTAGCTTCACTGTCAAATAGGAATCAATCTGCCAGTCACCCAAAAAACTCTTAAAATGCCAGCAGCTGTTCAAGTTCTGAGGTGGTTATGGAAGCTCATCTGATTATAGAACCCCCACATTATCAGTCATTGGTCTGAATATTTATATGTCTATATACACAGGAAGTAGATYTTATTAATTTGTATCTGAAACACTGAATTTTCCTCTTGATTCTTGTGCCAAGTCCAACCCCTTCTTTCTGCCCTAAAGAGGTTTTGTAATGTTGACTTAAACAGAACACCCTTGACAAGTGGAATTTTGTTAATTCTTATTTATTAGGAGTTATATCTAYTGAAAGCTAAAATTCCCAAACTATTTTAATCTCTGTCTTTAGAGCAGTCTAGCTGTATTTGAACGCTGACAATTGTGCTGTTTCTGGTTCCAGTCTTGGAAATTCTTACAACATATGTGATATGTGMATTTACGGTCTTTTTGTATGTATAGAATACCCTTTGGACTGCTTTCTGCTCTGTTTTTGTACATGCTTGCAGCCCAGCTTGACTTGAGTTATACTCATTGTCCTTGCACTTTCATTCTAGTGTGGGTATCTAATCCGGAGACTTTCTATGGATTTAACGTGAATCTGCCATTTATGGGGGCAGACAGAAATGAAAGATACCTAATATAGGCCATCTTTTTTTAGGTAGATTTTCTGAAATATAGGGTTTTATAACATTTCTAAAAGTCTAATACTGCTAGATCGACCCAGCACAAGGGAAAAGCCTGAGTCATTCTGAGTAGTTAGAAACTTTTCAAACAAGATGGAAATTAGTCACTTAGCTTTCTGTGATGGTAAAAATATAAATCACCTTGTTGCAGAGCTTACTGACATTAGTATAGATTACAGAATCAACTATTCATCAGTGCTCCCAGGTAAAGGGCAATTASTGAGAAGAGATGATCTTTTGTTTTGATGGAAACATGGAAAGGAAATCAGGCAGACTTTACTTAATTACTTACCGTGCATTCTCAGGCTGTTGTTAGGACATGTCTGATACAGTACTGTTTTTTTCTTACATAAAACTAATTTATAAGGAGTTTCTCAGACTGAATTCTGAATGTCATGTTTGTTGGAGACAGCGTCTTCTGCTCTAGGTAGAAAATAAATCTCTTGTGTGCTGTCAGCTTGCATATACTCAGGTAGACCTAGATGGGCATCCCATAACAGGGAGAAATTTAGTGTAGGATTTCCTCTTGAAGGAGCTTATTTTTCCTTTCTGTGTTCCATGTTTCTCTGGTTTGGAGGAATCTTGTTTTTTTATAGATTTTATAAATCATAAATTTGAAGAGAACTATTATACTGACCTGCTAGCCAAATAGCAAGTCATGGAAATTTCTCCACTTATTTTGGTACTCGTTTGTTTGAAACAGGTCTGTCTATTCAATAGTGAGCCAAACAATTTTCCATCTCATGGTTTTGTTTTTTCCTCTCTTCTGTTACAGGGAGAAACTGGTGATACTAAGCAGAATTTTTTAGATGCCACTTTGCTTGTTTGCTAATGTAAAATGTAAGAAACTGCTTCCTTAAGCAGAACAGGGATGAGACATCGCAGTTTATTTTTTCAGAGTTTCATTCTGATTTCCAAATAGCACAGCCTGTCTGATGGTGAGATGGCAAGTTACTCCCCTACCTTTTTTGGCTGTTGCTTTGTGGATGCGTCTGTCCATATACGTAAGGATCTTTGTCAAATAATAATCAGGTCCCTGTCTTTGGTCCACAGTAAAAGCCTTACAAAACATAAAGCTTTGTGTGATTGCTATGTTTTACAAGGAAAATCTTACAGCTTCAGCTTTTATTAACCCTTAAAAAGTTAAAAAGAAGACTAACTGTATTTCAAATGTACTCTGGAAAAAAGATTTTACTGTGCTGCATGGCTGCAATGAAACTTTGCCTTTCTTTATCAATTGCTTCTGAAAGGATATATTTTCTTTATATGAGGTATAAAATGAAGCCAATCTCCATTTTCTTTATCAAGAAAACATTTAACCCAATAAGTGATTACCTATTATAAACTCTTCCTTATTTTTTCTACTTTTGTATCTCATATAAAAAGCCCATAAAGCTGTGATGTGAAGTCTGTGCTTGTGGCAAAATCAGTATCTTATCATGAGACTCATTTTTTTAGAAGAGGAATTGATTCTGCCATCAAAATGTGACCAAAAAAGAAATTAAAATGAAAAAAAACTACATAAACTGGATTTTTATTACAGCTGAACCATTTTTTTCAGTGAGATCAAAACTTGGGGCATGAAAATCTGGAAGGAAGATTCCAGATAGGAAATGATTGGATTTTCATAAATATTTATTTCCAAATAAGTAAACTTGGGATTCAAGGAGCCAGGAWGATGAAGTGGCCACTGCTTTTCAAATCTATGTTCTCAGTGTAATTTTGCTTTCTGAACAAATTAGCTTTGAGTTCTTAGTAATGTCTCATACTTTGGCTTAGTTTGGAGACAGCTATCTCTATGTATGGTTGAGTGGGGGAGTATGTGTATCTACATGTCTGTATGTGTATATTTAAGATTTGAAAAATACAAAGTCAGGATCCAAAACCCATGGATGTTAATATATTTTGGCCTTAAATCCATCATTATTTGGAACATGATTAAATCTTATTTACTTCACTAGACCTAAAGCATGTGCTGAAAGTCAAGCATGTGCTTAATTGTTTTCCCGAATAAGGATGAACAAGTATTTAAAATGAATTCACTCCTTCTGAATAGTAAACATCTTCCATGTAATTGTTCATCATCTTGCTAAAGTTTGAGACTTCTCTTTGTTAGTATATTTATCTTGTATTTGATATGGAAAGAAACATTGGATCATATTGATTTTGCTCTCTCTCTTTGTCTGTATTTTCCCTGTAGTTTTAGTATACAACTGTTGGAGCAATCTTCTAATGCAAGGCTACAGCAATTTCAAAGGAATGAAGAGATATTATTTAAAATGAACTAGTTTGTCACTATCAGTCTACAGATTTATTAATCATCCATGAATGTWAGAGGTTTAGCTCAGAGGGAATAGTGCCCCTCTTTGGTTATTTTCTGGAGAAGCCTCTTTAATTTGTCAGCTGTGCAACTGTCAGTGAAAGTGGTTTGGTTTTTCTATGCAATTTTTAAAGCTAGCAGGTTTGAACCTTATTATTTTCATAAATGACTTTTGGGGAATTGGCTTGTTTCTCTGGGCTAACAATGACTTTACTTTTAATGAAGACATTTTTAACATGCAAAATGAAATATGTTTTTGTAGAACTCTAGCAGCTAGTTTTAACCTACTAATCTTTTCATGGTTATGATCTAAAAAAAGCCAATATATTGGTTCCCTATTGTCATGATACTATTATGTTCAAAAAATCTATTCTCAGTTTATCAATTATAAGTTATTTCTATCAGATAATTGAGTAAAATACTTCCCCTCATTAAAAAAAAGTCTGTGAATCAATGTCATATATCTACTGTGGAGCAATAGGAATAGCTTCTTAAAAATTCTCTGTGGTTGCAGCCAGCCTCAACAGGAAGAGTGCAGTGAATTTCAGTCTGTTTTTAAATGAGGTGCAGACTAGAATTCCTTATGTAGAAAACAAACAAAATGAAATAATTGCATTTTAAATCTATACATTAAATTGAGGCTTTGACACTAATGTTGTCTTGAATTTGTCTTATTTTTCTTTCAGAAATTATCATGTTAGCTTTCAGCATGAATACTTAGTGTAATCTACTTTCCCCCTCAAAGTCATTTCCTGGAATGACAATGGGAGTATTTTTGGTTGCACAGCAGGCTGAGGTAGCTCTGAGGTGCCAGGATCCTAGGGCAGCAGAGCTGATAGGATATTTTGAAGGGTGCAGACTGCCTTTCAGTAGTTTTAAAAAGCTGATACTACTTCTTTGCCTTTCAAATCTGATTCAAATGTTTGTTGTAAATTTAAAGCACATGCAGTAAAGCTTTCATTTCTACCTCTTCTCTTTTCGGTTTGCCATTTCCCCAGTTTGCTTGTTAGCTAGTGTTTTCACATATATGTGAGTTTGATGTTTTCAGAGCTCATGAATTCAGGGTGCGATGTGCAACTGTACATGTGCTGTTGAGCAATTGTGGGAGCATTACTTAAGGCAACAAGTAAAAGGAAAAGAAGACTTGTTTAAGGAGATACCGATACCTTTATAGAACATCCATCATAATACTTTTGGAGACTGCTACAAAGTAGTAGAAGTAAATACAATGAAGAGTATTTTTTGGCAATTCTTCCAAAAATGGCTAAATGACAAAAAGAATTTTATTTAAATTTTAAGGATCTTAAAATAGACTGTCTAATGGGTTACCAAATTAACTTAATAGCTGTCTTAGTATCTTGACAAACATTGGATTTTATTCCTTAAATCTAGATTTAACTATTTACTCTCCTAGACAGGCTGATTGAGTTCTATGGAACTGCCCATGAAAATCAAAAAGCGAGGCTAACCTGAACCCAGAGAAGATAGTTTGTTCAGGCTCTCCTTACTGTAAATGGAGGAGGGCTTCTTCTGAAGGCAATTCAAAGAGTCTCCTCTCAATATTCCTTGGGAGGAACCTCTGTCTCTTCGTTTACCGGAGAGGAAACCTAGGAGATTAGCCTCCTTAGGTGAATGTTATCCCTTGGGAACATAAACAGCTACATAATGAATCGCGTTTTTGTCTTGATGTGCAGTGCTTTGGCATCCATTAATTCTCTTCGGTCTTTTGCTGATTATTTGCTACTGCATCTTCTTGTTGCTCTTTTCTATTTATACACTGTTCATTTTACTGAGGACAAGGTTATACCCAGGACACTCAGCAGCTCTGCAAGTGTGTTCTTTGTGGAGGTTCTAGGGATTGCAGTTGATGTCAGTAATGTGCAGATGGGGACTGTTCTAGAGTCTATTGAGTCAGTAGAAAGACGCAGCTGAGTTCCATGTATTTTGGATCAGACTGATAATTGGTAAATTTCAGCATAAAAAATACTAGTCCAACTTCACTATGTATGAAGATAAATTTTAAATGAATTCAGAGATTTTAAAAATAGGCCATGATTTTATAATGTATGATGAAATGTTTTAACTAATTTTTTATAGTTGTTTGCTATTATATGAATGTAATTTATTGTGCCTGCAGCAACCTGGGGACAGGCTGGAAAATGAGATGATTCATTTCAAGTGTTTTATCCTAGTGAGCAAAATTTTAATCRGTGAGTTTTCTAATCCCAGCTCGGTTATTGGCACACTCTGTAAACTTGGCAAGGTCACAGAAGGACTCTATTGTAGACATGATGTTGCATCTCAGCTAAGTCATTACCGCATATGTTTTAATTTATAGGTATTATAGAATTTTTAAAGAAATAGAACTGTAGAAAGGTGCTTTGATAAACTATGCTAATAGAAATTTAATTAAAAAATGATAAAGATAAATCTTACCTTGAGTTATAGTACACACGGTATAGTATAGAAGATATTCTAATAAAATATCAGACAGTAAGTATAACAAGAACTGTCACACACTGGGGTAAAATTTTCAGAAGTACCTAGTGTCTTCATTAAAGATAAAGAAGCCTAAAAAAAATAGAAATTCAACAAGTTAGACCTCAAAACTTATGACTGGCTTTTGAAAACGTGGCATAGGCCCCTAACACAATCAGATTTTTATGCCCAGTTGAATGTAGAAAAAAAAAATAAATCTGAGTTGCTTAGAGAGAAACTTCTGCAAAACCAACACAGGCTTTTCAGAATAACAGGCTGGTGCAGTCCCCTACCAGCCCACTCCCAGTATGATGCAGAGGATAGGATCATGAAATGTGGTGTTACATGTTGCCTTTTTTGAAGTACAAGTTCAATTTCTTTATGTAGAAATATAAAATTTCCCTCAGATATCAGAAAGCAGGATGCATTTCAGATTAACCACCCCATTCCAAAAAATTACGGTATGTTACAGAACAAGAAAAAAGGAACAATTAAAAAAAAGACAGAGAAAGACAAATTGTCCTTTCTGGACCCATAACTTCTTGCAAAGACACAYGAATGTGTAGTGGGGCCTCAGATTAGGTAGACATGTAAATCAGTCTTTCCAGCATTTGATTGAAAAAGTCTCAAGACATTTTTTCTAAGCAGAGAGGGAAAGTAGGATTATATGTATTATAATATAGATATGAATTGTATGGATGGATATATATATATATCAAAGCCACAAAAATCAGACTACAGTTAAAAAAATCTACTTCAACTCATTTTAGATGGATGAATTATGCATCCTACAATTCTCAAAATGGGCATTTTTAAATGCAATTCATGTTTTGACCAATAAACTGAAACATTTTTATCTCATATTATCTCACAATATATTCTCTATTCTCTTTGAAGAGTTTTAATAATATCTTTTTTGCTTATTTTTGTTACTGTATCACAGGTACTGCCATTGCAGCCTTTTGTACTGTTTATCAGCCTCCCTTTCACACAAGGTGGCAAACTGATTGCTGCGTGTCCCCTGCCGGCAGTACCATTTTACACATGCAGAAATGACAAAACCTGGCAAGTAAGCCAGAGTCATTAAGAAAACTTTGGAAATAAGGTAATTAAGATACCAGGAATATTGATTCCTTATCATAGAAAAATGTATTCAAAGAGTAATTTCTGAAGGACATGTACTGATAACTGTAATTATTTCAGCCTAAGCGTTTCCGTTTTCTCACTTTRCTGCCGTCCTACACAGCCATTTAGAGATTATCATCTTGCTATTATTTTCTGAGATAGTTTGAACAATAAAGGTGTGGGGGAAAAGGTATTAACTAAAGTGAGAGTCATTTCAAGCTAACTACATTTTACACTACATGCTAGCTTCTTAAATCCTGAGCTGGACCTTAAGAGCTGCAAAACAAAACAAAAATCTCTTGGGTCATCTTGGCAGCTAAAAATACTCAGAGACATGGAAAACTAATGAGAATCCAGGAATATGAGAATGAATGTTTTCCCTTCTAGTAGAAACTGCGTCATTTTAAGAGAACACAGAAATTGTAAAAATGAGAGATAAATTTAAGCACATGCGATCTACAAATTCATTCTGCATTTTGGCAGTTGGGAGGAATAACTGGCCTATCTTTCATCTTTCTGTCTTCTTTCACAGTATTCTTGGTGCTTTAGTTTAGAGAAAATTAAAAACCAGATTTTGGAGGTGTTGAAACCACTGAATTGGTTATTGTTCTGCCTTTATCACCTATTTGTAACGCTATAATCTGTGACAGAGTCTGCTTACAATTTTCAGTAGCAAAAATTTTTGCACAGACATATATGTGAACACAGGAAAAGATTAAATCACTGTAGTCTAGCAAGGCTCTCTAGCACGTCCCTGCAGGTAAGCACCCAAATACTGAGCTTTCAGGGCAGGCAATGGACAAGGGGATTTTTAACTCTCTGCTTTCTGCCAGCAGGCACCTTCATCCCAGCAGGCCCGGGAGACGCCCTGAATGGTGGCTCCCTGCAGGCTGGGCCTGCGCTGCGCTGGGGTTAAGCTTGGGCTTTACCAGAGCTTTGGGTCACTGCMACCTTTGTAACCCTGCAGGCGGGACCTGGGGCTTCCTGGGACAACACCAGAAGACCTGAGGAGATGGAGGGAGC
The DNA here is from genome assembly GCF_003342845.1 of Nothoprocta perdicaria. Taxonomy (NCBI): domain Eukaryota; kingdom Metazoa; phylum Chordata; class Aves; order Tinamiformes; family Tinamidae; genus Nothoprocta; species Nothoprocta perdicaria. Next base: position 128,535 of record NW_020455544.1, read on the forward strand.
CAGAGCTGCAGTGCAGCTTCCCTTCCAGAGGTGAGGCTGAAGCCAGGCAGGCCCAGCTACGTGCGTTTGTGTTCCTGTGCCCAGCGCAGCAGCTTGCGCCAGCGCGGCCGCTGTGTGCAAGATGGGTAGGTGAGGACCTGAGCATGAAGGCAGACCTGCTGCAGCATGATGGTAAAGATACGCTGTGCTATTCTGTATGAGTCTTATGCAGGGGGAGCTTGCATAGATTTGCTGAGTGATTCTTACATTTATAAATACTGTTTTTAAGGACCTGGAGTCTGTAAATGCGAGGCAAAGGATGCCTAATCATTTATAGAATACTGCAAATGTAGGAGGTTACAGAAGAGAGGAAAGGTGGCAGGCCTTTTTACAGACCACAGGCTTGTAATACAGCGGGCCAATATACAGCTCCCAAGTGGAATTGCTTTTAGAGCAGGTCTAAATGCTAGTATATTTAGAGGTGCCCTGAGCTGGGCAGGAGGGMTAAGTGGCCAACTTCAGTGCATAGCAGCCCCTTTACATGTGCCCTGATTTTGTTCTGCAAGATTGTTGGGGCTTTCTTGAAAAGTAGGCACTGTTTCCAGCTGTGCAGTCAGACCAGGTTCAGTGGTGTTTCTCGTCCTTGCAATTGTGGATTAAAGTAGGGAGCTAGTTTTCAATTAGATGAAAGGGATATCTTTAGAAGATCTTCATTAATTTATTGTATGCTTTAAAGGTAAAGAGCAGAAAAGAGGATGGATTCTGGCTGAGAAACAGAAGTCCCTGGGCTTGTCTCTGATGCATTTTACGCACCAACCCCATCTCTGCCTGCATTTAGAAACATAATCTGGAAAATTGAGTGATAGGGATGTTCTCTGTATAATATTTTCAAATATTTTCATTTGTATGGTTAAGATAACATTTCAAAAATATAAGGCTTGGCAGTATTTTACTGATTTCTGCTAAGTTTTTGTCTTTCAGTTAATTCATAAGCGTTTATTTACTTTTTTGTAATTCAGTAGATGAAATAACATTTTAGGTATGTAAATTCTGCTATTTATTCTGGCAGAAAATTCACTTTGATCTTCACAAAAGTGGTGAAAAAAGGATACTAAGGAAACTAACATTCCAGTGGTATTACAGGTGTGACTTTTCCCAGGAAAATTAATTGGATATACGAAAAGAATATGCAAGTAAGATTCTGTTGGACTGCAAGGAGAATGAGGCTATTGTGACTTGGCCCAGAATGTTTCCAAATCCTTTACTAGTGACAGTTCTGAACCTAATCATGGTCASTTGCCTCCATTATCTTACATCCTTTATTTTTTTCTTAATTTTGAACTTGTTCATATCAGTCACACGGATATTTTCATTGTTCTGTGACCATGAAGGAATTTGATCCATGTCTTATGATCTCTTTTTTACATCTCAAATGAGGAGTCTGCTTTGCTCCTCTGGTCTGATAGAGAGATACTTGTCAATACTGAATAGCTTAGTGGAAGGACATGTCATCTTAGATCTTTTCTGGAGTAGGTATTTGGAAGTAGAGTGAAAATGGAGCTTTTATGATAGGCTGTTTTAGAAAGTAACTTCATCTAAGAGTTTTTAAAGTATTATTAGTAATACTGATTACCTTGTTGAACATGATATCTAAATTATATTAACATAGACATTAAAAATGCTATTAACATAGAAATTAAAAATGCAAAGGTAGGTTTATGTTGCCATATTTTTATTTTCCTGAGTGTATATGCTTACATTTCTCAATATTTCACTAAGGCTTTTTTCAAAAAAAAAAAGTTGTTTGCAGGTTTGTTTCCCCCCTTTTTAAATTTTTCTCCCTAGTGAACCCCCTCCTCCAAGCAAAGAACATGCAATGCCTTGTTCTGTGATTGCTGTTTTCTAGGCTATTTTTACCTGCCTCTTTTGCCCTTCTCCAAAATCCCTACAATTGCAAATAATTCTTCAAAAGTTAATATATTAAGTTCTAGAAACTGAAATAAGTCACTGATCCATTTTAGTAAGCACACGACCATATAGTATTTATTATCTAATTTAGTCAATGATGAATCAGTTTAGCTTTCAATATACATAATACTGATATGATTTGGTAGATCATATATTCATTTCAAAAGATGTGTTATATTTGGTAGGTCTTGACATCAGCTCAACATAAGATGACTTTTTCTGGCTTAGGAAGATATATGTGATTTCCAAAAGCAGTGTATCCRTTTTTGATAAATTTGCTATTGAAAAGTGCAAAATTAATTTATTGCAAGAGGTGAAACATTCATTTCGGTGATCTAAATATAGAAATTACCCATTATTTATATTTGTTTTTCATAGCTGAGCTATATACCATGCATGTCTTCACCTTTCATATACATATTGATCATGATCACTTCATATATTGCTGAGTTCTCAACTGAAAAGCACTTTTTACTGTAGAACAGAAAAATCAATTTAGCAGAAGGGGATCTCATTAAATTCTATTTATCCAAGATTGCAACAATTTAGAAGAAACTGAGAGTGAAAATAATTGTTCTTTTATTAACCTGAGTCGCTCGTTAAAAGAAATCTGATTGGGAAGCTATGGCTGCTTGACTGCTAACTAACACCTGCCAGCACTGGTTGCAGGAGGTTCTGATTTCAGTGCCCAGTTCTCATGATGTCATAAGGATTTGTGGCAATACCTTGCCCCAAAGTCACCAAAATGGAGTTRCAGATTAGCCTAAACTGTTAGTAGATTTGATGTATTAATTTGCTGCCAGAATGTTGATGTTTTTTAAGCTTTTAGATGTTTTTAAACCCTGGCAGACTGGAGATTTAAAAGCTGGAGCTTTAGTTACTGCTTTTCTTTTTATGGTTATTGGTTTCTACTTTTAATTTGAAAAATTAAAAAAAAAAAAACTTTGAAGAGACATTGCAGTTTCCATGACATTAAAAATACTATTTTGAAATTCCTCTCTTAGCCAGCTCTGTGTGTCAAGGTTACTTTGCTCATCCTTATGGGTGCTAAGTTCCTGCCTCCTGTTCTTTTATGTGTGATGGTGTAATGTTTCCTGCTAAGAAGAAAAGAGAGAAAGGACACTTACTGCCAGGAAGCCAGAGATTCACATTACACGTTCAGYACCACTGTCTATGAAAATATTTCTGCTTTTGATTGAAATCAGAATTTTCTCCCTGATATTTAGGATTTCAGAACTGTGGTTTCAGTCTGGATCTCTTTAAGAAGTGTTATTGGTGAGAATGACCAAACAAAATATGATGGAGGTGATTAAATGTAACACTTAAATGTTCATAAAATGTGCTTATAGAAGTGATCATGTCTTCATTTTGCAACTGCAGATACTGGATCACTGTGACAGTAAACATTCAGTGGCATCTCATGTGCAACTCCATTGAATCCAGTAATGTAGCTGCTGCATAAGCTGACATTAGTCATACAGTCTCTACAGGTGTTTTAAGCATTGAAGTTTTACTCTCTAAAAAAATAAATCCCTTAGTAGACTATTAAACAAAATTCATCTTATTTAAAGGGAAGAAATGTCAAGGGAGACAAAAGTAGTAATCAAATTAAACGTTTTCTTACATAGTAAGAATGGTATGCACAATGCTTAAGAATACAAGTAGTTGAATTGTTGAGTTATGGTGTAAGCTAAAGATACATTTGTTTCTGTTATTGGTCAAGCCTATTTAATTTGTGCCCCAGATCCTGAACTCCCTTGGACTGCAGTCTGCCCTCTGCGTCCTTGCAGCTCCAGTTTGGCTCAGCCTGGAGGATCTATGCCTGCTCAGCTAGCACAACTTGTGTACTCAGTGATGACGTGTCCTGGTTGCTCTGATCTCTCTCATATATTTTGTCTTTTGATATTAACACACAAAATTTGTCAAAACTTACCTCCTGTGTTCCACTATTTGAGTAGCCACACAGTTAACTGAGGTCTGGAGTAAGTGTAGAGAAAACTTAAAAGGACTGGTAAAATGGAGTAATGCTTTAGAGAGATCTTGTTTTTGGGAAAGGACTGAAAAATATACCTGGCAAATAGTTATGAAGTCTTTGTATATAAGGTACTTGCTAGTGCTAGAAAAGTTCCTTTTTGTTATATGAAGCTATGATACTATTGTATCGAGACCTCTGGAAGATTAGTAGCTATGAGTATAGTATTTCCTATCTGTGCTGTTTTAAGTCTTCGTCAGTAAAGTTATTTTAGTGATGTTTTAGATCAAGGATAGAACTCCAGTAGTGACAGTTCATTGGACGCATCCAGTCCTTGACTGTACTATAGCTTCTGTGAAGACATTCCAAGAAGAAATCTTACTGTATTTGAAATATTTTTCTTAATTTTTTTGTACTTTAATAACATTTTGCAAATTGATTGGAAAAATTATCTGAGTGATTTTTTTGAATAATTCTGCATGAAAAACTCCCAATGAGTACAAATGGAAGCAATGAGCATTTAATAAATAAAATATTTTTAAAGGCTTTATCTTTTCTTTCCAGAGGTAGACAGATATATGAGTGCTGCTGAAGTATTCCACTTTCACAGAAATGTTCTCCAAAGAAGTAACTGATCTGATGTTACAACCACTGTTTGTTGTCATTGCTATTTCCATTTTTAAAACTTTTAATATAAAGTATGGAGGAAAGGAAAAAGTTTGGTAAAATTTGCAGAAGAGAGAAGGTTTACTGAATTAAGTAACATAAATACCTCCCAGAACACCAATGGATTAATATCTTCAAATGGTATTGAGCCCGAGGGATGGCTGAGCGAATGACTGAGGTGGCTTCAGAATGAATCAGTAGCTAGTGTGGCTTCAAAGAGACATTTTGATTTCCACAGAGTTGTTCCCAAAAGGACACATGATATATCAGTTTGGGTGGTAGGATGGGCTCTATGGTGTGTGGTACAGTGGTTATGGGAAGTTGTATTACCTGTTGGCCAAAAAGAGCTAGACTTGTTTTYCGTTACGGATTATTTGACAATCAGTAAGACTTTAGCATATCTATGTGTCCTTGGCTGTGCTGAGTAAGAACTTAATGGGTGACAATTACTACATCCTGCAACAAGAAGCTTAGGAAGTCCTCTGCTGGAGATTTAAAGTAGTTGGCTGACACTCTAGGTGATTTCTCTGCTAATAAGATATTCTATCCTAGTTCCTGGTACTGTTCACTCAGTGATGAAAGTGGTACATCTTTATAGGTTTGTTAGCATAATCTCAACCATGCTTTTTAACTCTTTTGGAACTGTATTTAAAAAATGTATCAATACATCAGGATTCATGACGAAAAGGAATGTGTTCAGGAGTGCTGTGTCCTTCCTTAGTGCTGGTCGCAGTAGTTCRTGTTTTGACTCGTGCTGGATGGTGGCTACACAGGCTCCGCACAGGCAGCCTCTGTACAAGGTCTCTGGCCTCATTCCAGAATCAGAACTAAAAGTTTCTGCAGCACTGACGTATCTCAGTATTGTGGTTCCAAAGGGAAGGTGCTTGACACTTCTAAATAACAAAACTACTCGTGTTGGAAGGTTGTCAGTGTGATGCTTGTTCGCGAAAAAGTGTCTTGAAAAAGTGTCAAAAGTGTTGTCTTGAATTTAGGTTTTGTTTATGAAGGGCCACTCTGCGTGGCACAGATCTAAACCTGCACACTGTAAAATGGAAGCAGGTCTCTGAATGGCCATGATGCTCATGTAAACCTGCCCTGGTTTAGCCCTTATTTTGAAGGGCTAAACCACAGTTCCTAGAACTCATACTAAAATTTTTATGGCTTTATTTTTGCTTCACTGTACCTTTGCTTTTTTCCCCATTTCTATTACATTTAATATTTTATTCCCCTAATATTGGACTTTTCCTAGATGCATATCTTGTTGCTAATACCACTCTGTCTCAAATCTGTTTTGTGGTAAACAAGCTGTTGTAGTATTTTTGCTCAGTACTGTTTATTGTCTTATATTTTCTTTTCCACATATATGTGTGTGTATATAYATATGTATCTTTAGATACAAAAAAAACCCTCAAAATATGATGTTGGTTACAGCATATTACTTGTTTTGACCAGTTATTTGCGCTGGGGAGAGTTAAGGACCAATTACAGCACAGTTTTGTGGATAACTCTGCATCAGCATCTGAAAACTAAGCAGGAAAGCAAAGTAGGTTTGTTCCACTATTGAGATAACAGAACTGACAGGTTCCCAAGGCCAAGGAAAAAGTAATATAGGATTTCGAAGACCTAGTGTTTCCCTGAAAATCCATTATTAGAGAGTAGAGAATAGATAGCATCCTATGGCATGTTCCTTCAACTCAAAATTCAGCGCTTATTGCTATCTCAGTTCCTATGTTATGAATGCTACATGCTGAAGGAGACAGTTTGAGAAGTTATAGGTCTCTTTCAAAGTGTAAATGTATTTCTTTGCTTATTGTTAGTCATTTACGGATGTAAATGAGGCAGAGAAGTCTTTGGCAATCAAAGAGAAACTTCTCTTACCTGTTAATTTCTCTTACTGGAAAAGGGCCACTTGATCCTGCTGATCTGTGCAGTATTTAACGTTCACCAGCATTTTTTTCTGATATGCAGTATTTTCATATGCTACTTTTCTCTCTCCAGCAGATGGAGATATTTGCAGCTGACCCTATAGTTTTCCATTTTTCTTGAACCTTTAACATTTGCTCTTATGATTCAACCTGATACATTTTTTTCCCAAGTGACTGCTAGAGGTAATAGCATTTTGGGATTGATCGGTAACTTTGCAGAGAGGAGCCTTACCATGATGTCAYTGGTGTATTTCTCTGCAGCAGCCACTGAGCTGTCTCCTCTCTGCTTCCCAATAAAAAAGTGATGAGCACAGGTCTTAGAAGAGCAACCAAGAGAAAATGCTTATTAAAACAAATATTGTAGGTGTCAGTAAACCAGATGACCAAAACTTTCGTAAACTGTAATAGGCTTCTTTTGTGTGTACGGAGAAAAGAAAGTGCAGGCACCAGAGAAGTGAGGAGGACTGTGAGTACTGTTAAAATGMTACCATCTTAGCAACAGCTCCAGCAGTTGAGTTGTTGCCCATAGCACCACTGTATAGATGAAGAAAAACAAAACAGACCATGTTTGTCATAAAACTCGAGAAATGAGCTTGTTTGCTCTACAGTCAGGAAAAACAACCCCTCCTCCTGACTTAGATTGTTTTTGGGGGGGATCAGTCAAATTCCTGGGCATTCACCAGTGAACTACCTGAGCAAAAATGCAAAGGTGCTTCAGAAGGAAGACAGGTTCAGTTTGCAAGGTGCTTGACCCACCTATGAGCCAGGTAATACTATTATCCTGCTGTTCTTACAGCAGCTGCTTTTGTCCAGTTAGTCCCTTCAGCTTTGACTTGTGGAAAAAACGCTTGCCACAATTGGGTGGTATTTCTTTGCATTTCTATTTGTGTATTGCCAACTAAATGAGGTCAGATGAGATGAACTGTCCTTGTCTGCACTGTGGGCCCTTGGCTCTAGTCTATCCTGAGTCCGTGCTTACATCTATCCTCCAGTAAACGAGGGAGAGACCATGAACTCAAGCACTGCACTCCTGCAAATTGAAGTTTGTACCATTCAAGTAGCTTTCTCCAAGAGATTTCTCCTGTATCCCTTAACCTGGAAATTGTGACTTCGTCCTGGTTTGTTTTTCTCTTACTTGTGTAGTTACACATACTTGTACAGACAATTCTCTTCTCCACAATGAGTATTGAGGAYCTGCCTAAGGAAGTGTCAAGAGTTTGTATGGGAGCTTCAGAAAGAGTACCTGGTAGGCCTGTGTTAAGACAAACTCTTCACTCATGTCATATAATGTAACACAGTATTAACAAGGAATGATAGCGAGCGAGTTGCTCACCTCCTAAGAGGTTCAGGCCATACTGTTCCCAAGTAGCCTTTTAAATTTATTTTTTAATAAAGCTGTAGGAAAATRCTGCTGCAAAAACCATGAGGAGGTCTTCTGATGCAGAATTATTCAACATCCAATATCCTGACCTGTGGTAGTCTGAAAATCACCTCGTGGTGATCTACAAAGTAACTGCGAAACCCGGAAATCCTACACTGAAATCCAAACTCAAGCATCACCATTAAAAAAAAATCTGAATGTTCCATTAAACAACATACTATTACTTTGCCAAGCAATTGCATTCTCTTACRTAAAGCTTAGGACTTTATCATTTTTCCTGTCTGTGCCAGATAAAGGTGGTTCATTGTGTATGACTTTTTTCCCCCTCAAACCCRTCATCACTGTTTAGTTAGGTAGTTAAATCTGTGGATCTGTCCATCCACAAGCAGGGTGAACTGTAGTTATACCATTGYTGGGTATAGTTGTCCAACTTCTGATAGCAGTAACTATGAGAAGATTCCCTTAACAGTCTAATTCTGTGTTTTTCAGTGCTTTTCCTTATATTTAACCTAAATCTCGCTTACTACAAATTCACCAGGCTTTTTTTTTTCTTGTCAGGCCTGTGGTGGATAGCAAATACCCTTCGCAGATAACTAGGTACCGAAAGTCCTTGTTTTTCCCATTCAGTCTTTGTGTTAATCATCTATCTTCCCAGAAGATTTTATTTTTGGTGAATGGAAGTGGAGGGAGAAAAAAATAATTGTTCTTCCCAAAGCCTATTTTTGCTTTCATCCTGCATTTTGGGTACCTTCCCACTAGCTAACTTCCAAATACAGTGTGAGAAGCACTATTTCTAATAAGTGCACTCCAAGGTTATTCCCTGCTATTAATAACAGGTAAGAATGCAGTAGGGAGCCTAGCTGGAATGAGTTTGTTCTGTGTTAGAAATAATACTTTAGAGGTAAAAACAATGTGGTAGATTTGAAAAGAAGTGCAGATTCATTTCAGGGAGACATCTCAGAAAAATAAGGCCCTGCTTATCTTGTCTGCTATTTGACTGAAGTTACCTACTTCCACACTGTAATTTTCAAAAATCAGATCAGGAACTCCAGGATCATTTTGATGAAGAAGTATTTTCAATGATTAGAATTAAGAGGATCCTCACGGAGCCTCCTGCTGCTGCTGCTCTAGTCATTGTTTCAATAACACGGAGTTACCCTGCAGTGATGGTATCAAACTCKGCTGCTTCCTGTGGTGCATTCAGAGGTCAGCCGCAATGAGAATACAAAAGCCCGTTTGACAGAATAAAAGGAAAACTGCAACCTTATAAATCACCATGAAATTGATGTCTTAAGAAAATGGGATTACTTTTTTTCCTCAGATAGGAGGATAAGGGAATAGGTTGTATTTCTGGACATCTTTTCTAAAAGACAAGTAAAGGCCCTTCAGAATTTACAGTCACATAATGTAGTGTTGGTTTTAGCTGGAATTGCCACAATGTGATAGGTTGAAGGTGACCTTTCTGTCTGCATTCATCTGTACTTGGTGAGAAATTTTTACCTGTACTGTAATTCTAAGCTGATTTTTGAGAAAAAGAGCCCATGGCATTTTAAATTTTGGAAAAAGAGCTTCCATGTTTTCAAATATGACAGTAGTTCATAATCAGGAAGAGAATGCTTGTGTTGTATTACTGTATTATTTGAAAACTTAGAGTTGAACTTGATCTTCAAAGTTCTAACCTTTGATTGGGATTCAGGAATTCCTCTGTTCTTCCTTATTTCAATGAATTCAAAGCTAGAAGGACCCATTAAAATAGACTATTTTCCTACATAATTACAGCTGAGGAAATCCTTCCATTGGAAGTATCTATTTAGAACAGACAGATGATTTTAAACGTTTCAGATCATGGAAAATCTGCTACATCTCTAGTATTAGCTTGCAACGGCTACCTTCACTGTTAAACAAATASACTTTATTTTTATTCTAGTCACTGGATTCTGTGATACCTCTCTAAGCCTGATTAAAAAGCCAGCTTCTCTGAAATCTTCATGCTATGTAGGCACATGCAGACTGATTTGTTGCACAAACCTTCTTCTATTATTACAGAAGTTTTTCTCCCTCACAGTAAGTAGGGAAATGAAAGGCTAATACTTGGCATACAGATTTACTCCTTGAATCTTTGCTTTTTAGGAGCAATATGCTAAGTGTTCTTGGTTTGCAGAGGAGCAAGTAATTCCTTTACTAATTTTTTTAACAGATATTTTCTGTATGTAGTGACGAGGATTTAAAGGAATCCTTGTCCATTCAACTTTTTCTGAATTCTTCTAATGTAGTTTTTTTAAAAGAAAAATAATCCAAACCTCTCCAAAAGCATAAGAGAACTTCTTTCTAGACTCCATTTTATGTCTCATACGGCTTCATTTTCTAGTCTTAAGGTTTCAGGTGTCAAATGATCCTTTAATTTGCTTCTGAATCTGTTCCAGATTTTTTTTTTGTGTTTTTATAAATGCAAATGCTAGATCAGACATACTGTTCCAGCAGTGGTGGCAGCAGTTTTGTATTCAAAAATAATGCAAAGCTCTTTTCGGTATTTCCTTATATATCCAAGGTTCAAATGAGGTCATTTAGCAACAGCATTGCCCTGACATCAGTCTGTTACTCACCTGCAGTTATAGAACAACTTTTTTTTCCCCCCGTTTCACACCCTGTAAATGTGACCTGCTTTCTACGTGCCTAGATTTATGACTTTGCTTTTGGCTTTATTAAAATTTATCTTGTTCGAATGAAGCCACCTAACCAATTGAGGCAGATCATTCTATAGAACATTTGCCTTATTACTTGCCACTCCACTAGTTTTTGCATGTTCTGCAAGTTTTGCCAGTAATCACTTTTTCAATGATCTGGAAGAAAATACAAAGATACTGAGGATTTGAGGTTTAGATTATGGATAGACTGTATTTGAAATACTAYGCTTAGATAGACATTCCTCATTTGCAACTGATAAGGAATGTTTAATGTAGCAGGTATACCTAAAATACCTCAGTTATACCTAAATTATTGTAAGCTTTAAGAATAAACATTAATAACTTTAATTGTATTAAATACAATTATTTAATCAACCCGTTACCCTAAAGATCAGCAAGGATGTGGTAGTTTAAAGTATGGGAATTAGTCAACTGCTTTGCAGTTATGTAAGGGTACGATATTTTGACTAATTTTCTTCTTTCAAGAAAAATGCTAAAGCTTGCAGCTGGAGTGCTCAAGGTACATTTCTCCATTTCCATAAAATCAATTAAACTTTTGGGGGAGATAAGAAAGCTGCATTTCACAACCACACTTTTTATTTATAGAATATAAACTCCATATGTTATTTAAATTTTAAAATAGCAGTTCATCCTAAGCTCACAGGAGGTTACTGCTTCCTGATGTCCCTGCCTAGCCATAGGGAATGAAAGATGATGCCAGCAAATGGTGTCGGGTGTCTTGATTATCATGGATCTGTCCTGTAGATGCGCTCTGAAGCGGTGTAAGCTGATCTAAGTCAGAACAATTGTAGTCCCTCCCTCCCAGTGTCCAGAGCCTCATGTTTTGTATGAACATCAGCATCCATCTGGCTCTTGTGGTGAGCTGACTCAGGGATTTAAACTAACTCGAAGCTACAAGGATGGTGGTAGCSATGCAGAATTGAGTTTTTTCCTTGGACAGGGACCTGCTAGTTTAGCAGTGCTGTAGGTATCTGAGAGCATGAGGAAGGCCAGTACTAATGTAAATTGCATTTAGCAGCCTGTGTAAATATTCTTAAGTCTCTCGTGGGCCTGTTGGCTTTCTGTGCTGGAGAGGCATCATTTTCCAGATTAGGTCCTGGACAACAATCACCCTTRAAGTTGGGATCACTGATAAAGAGGATCCGATTACATCTTGCACTTACACTTTTCAAAAACTGTTGCCTTTAACTGATGACTAATGTAGTTCCTATTCTCACATCAGAGAGATTTTTAATCTTAATTAAAAGTATAAGACTTGTAGAGGAAAAAAAGATGCACAATGCACAGGTTACAGTAATGTTTGTTTTCCCCATTGCTTCTTACACTGTGGTGATAGGCTGGGAGCTAGGGTCTTATTTCTTCAGACAGCCCAGTCGATAAAGTAACTTCAGATAGTTCCCCCTGCATCTGATTTCTGTTGATTTTATTCCTTTCAGTTTGTTAAATGCATCGATCCATCTTGGTGAACATAAGTTTGTGATTTAGCCAGAGATTCAGGAGAAGATGTTTGCAGATCATACTTAGGAAAGTGTTTCATAAAATTCAAGTATTTACTAAAATCTTTATCCTGGCCTATTCTTGCTTTAATGCCAGGTAAACTTGGACCAACTGTCAGATGACTAAAATAACATTCATACAGTAAATTTCCTAATGACCAGGTAACATTTAATATTGCTAATTGTTGAGAATAACTCTGTCCCAACAATATGTAGTATCTCTCAACCTTGCACCTTTTACTACCTGAAGAATTGGAGAAGGGCTTCTACAACATGTAGTGATAACTATACTGTTTTGCTAGGCCTGGGATTTGGGGTATTCAGTGCTCAGATGATTTCCTGAATATTAAGGACAGGATCTTTAAGAATGCCTATGTTGGTGCAGCTCCACTTCTGCTGGAATCGGTGGCACTTCACTTCCTGCTAAAGATGGRTTGTGAGAATTGGAAGTTACCTGTTCAACTACATTTCCTTAAGGAGTTGTAGCTCCATAATCGAGTTTAAATGTGTGTAAGGAGCTGGAAGGAGAATGTGTAAGTCATGGTTTGTCACAGTGCACATCARTTTTTGTTAGGCAGGAGCTGTCCTTGGTGATAATTAATATTTTAATTCAAATGTGATATATCACTCAGGTACACAAAGGCATTAAGTGAGAAGCTTTTGGACAAGTAAATGATTTGAAATGAAATGTATGGCACTGTTTGCATATAGGAAAATTGTCATAGTTTTTGAATTTTCACCTCACTCAGGTACTTTCCCTTCCCTTGTCCATGACTATTAAATCAAGTATGTCCGAACGGGGCCCGGGAAGCCTGAGTGCAGGCCTGCGAGGGGTGTCCGTGCTCAGGCCTGGCCCTGGGACACTTGCTGGGGAAGTGGCTGTGGTGGGAGCATCCGTGTTGTYACCTTCCTTCCCACCCCGGCCGGGCACCCAGGGAGGCTGCTTCAAGAGGCCATGCATAAAGTGGAGAGGATTGGCCTGAATTTTTACCAGGGACATTTCATTTTGAGAAGTATGAGAGAAAGGGAGAGCTGTAGAGTCATTCATATTGGAGGCTTGGTGTGCCCTTGGCTGAAGCTACATGTTCTGAGACACCGAATCACCCCTGACAGGCCTCTTTCATAAGCTAAATAAAGGTGCTAGGTGGTTTCTGGTACAGATTTATCAAACCAGCAGCAAACTACAGRATTTGCTTGTTGGCCTTTCCTTCCAAAGCTCAGGTGCTAGTGCGAGCGCGTGCTAAGCCTAGTGTGTGCGCTGCTTGTCTGGCATGGCAGCATTACAGGCTGTGGCAAAACCAGAGCCCAAGCCAGAGCATTGATGGAAGGGAGGGACTTGATAAAAATCCTCTGTGATTCTTGCTGTAATTCACCTCTGCAGAAGGTGTGCAAAGCAAATGTCAGTTAAAGCAATCCAAGGGATACATTTGGTCCTAGGCATGGAGAGTTCTGAGGTGAATAGGCACATTATGGTAGACAGTTTAGGTCAAGCTGTGGCAAAAGTGGGCATTAAATAGGAGATTAAGCTAGTAAAAATATTTTATTAAACTGTATCTCTATCTGCCAGTAACTCTTCCTGATTAAAGTGCCTGTAATTCTTCCTATGTGAATATTAAGATCTGCACTAACATAGCGATCCCTGTTAGAACAGGGACCTAAAATAACGTTCCATCTTTATATCTGTGAGCTACCTGCCATGCTGCAGATGTGACAGAATACTAAATAGCAGTAACGTATTTAAAATATGATTACAACTGTTTGACACTTGTAATCACATGATGGGGCAGCTGTATTATTAGGTTGTCTTTAGGAAATTGAATTACTTTGATAAAAAATGGAAATGACTGTTATTTAAATGGGAGCCTGTTTGCATAGAACAGGCAAATGGTAACTGACCAGCTGCTAAATAGGTGTGAAACACTAATCACAAATTTCTGGATCATAGGTGGAGGAATTCTTGCCAGAGACTTTTTGTATTATGACACTTAACCTAAATGTAAGAATTTCAGTCAGAAGAGCTTTGAAGATTTCAAAAGTACATCTCAATTCATATTCCTCTTTCAGATTACTCTTAGATACAAATAAAGAAGAATAAGTTAGATGATAGATCTTTGTTTCATGTTGTTGGATTTTTTGACACCTCTGGGAAAACTGCATGTTTATTTCATTGTTATTTTATATCAGTGGTCTGGGGATAATTCAGTGCAGAAGAAATAATTTAGGACTATATAGTGTTTAGTAACTTATAGTGTTTAGTAACTTATAGTGTTTAGTAACATATAGTGTTTAGTAACTTATAGTGTTTAGTAACTTATAGTGTTTAGTAACGTATAGTGTTTAGTAACGTATAGTGTTTACTTTTATCAACAGAAACCCATTGGCTTTGAATCCTCCCAGCACCTTTCTGTACCTTATTCCAAGTGGAGCTCAATTCAAACTCCTATAGATGCCCCTTCTATTTCTGAAAAAAACAGCAGCCCTCATGGCATGAAATCTTCTGGAATGACAAGCTCAAAAAGATGTTTTCCCCAAGTCTCTTGCTTAGAAGAAGGCTTGTGCAAACCACCTGGAAGCCCATTTCCTGTAAGGTTCATCCCTGCATCTCCTGAGAAGGCTGTCAAAGGTTTTAAGACTTACGTCTACCGGTCTCCACAGTATAATGTGGAGCAAGAAGGTGAGAAGTGTTTCCTATCATATGTAATTCTCAAAATCAGAAGAAAATGAGTATTTTACTGTTTGCTTATTGCTGTCTTTTCTGTCATGTGGGCCACACTCTCTTGTGACTTCACACTGGTACTTTTACATGTAAATTAATAGGGTTTGGCAGTGTATGAGCTGTATTATGATCTTTTCAAGGTCTACAAGCATAGAATAACTTGCTTTATGAATAATGGCCAGCACTAAAGCTGCACAATGAAAAAATCTCAAGCAAAATCCTGAATGTTTTAAGAAGTATTTTCTTTTTCTCACAAAAAATTGCTTTTTCTGTAGAAAGCAAATAATCTGGATGCAAAATACTGATTTGTCAAAAGCTCTGCTTTTCATCAAAGCAGAATATTGTTATTCAAAATTTTCTATGTCAAAAATGACCCTTACATTTTATTTCCACAATTTCTTTGAGTCTCTCTGATGTGCAACTTAATGAGGTAAGATGGCATGGGAATCATGTGACTGTCCTGTGACTTTCACATGTTATCAATTGAAGTGCAGTGGAAGGCTGTGGTTTGGGCTTGCTTTATTTAATTCCCTGATGTTCTTGTGAAGTTAGATTTTTTTTCACTTAAGATCATAAGCTTTCAGTTTCAGAAGAGTTTCATTTTCCATGCATCTGTGTTTTATTTTAAAGACTGGAATTTAGTACCCTTTTAAACGTGAACGTCCTGGCTTTGTATATTCTACTGCAATTTTCTAAAGAGGAACACCCCTATAATATTAAACTTTTGTACAAAGATTGCCAACATTTTTAAACCTGGCCTGCTGGTAAGTTTTTAATAAGTGCCACAGATTCTTCTTGAAGTAAAACAAAAGCATTTTAAAAGGCTTCTGAATGCCTATCTCTGAAGGAGAAAAAATACAACTTTGATTTTTCTTTTTTTTTTTTTGCAAAGTTAATTTGGAGCTATTTAGCACCAAGAAACCTGTTTTTTTTTTTTTTTTTTTGCAAAGTTAATTTGGAGCTATTTAGCACCAAGAAACCTGTTTAAGCTTTACTCCTTTGCCTTTGTTTAGAGATAAATCTCTTTGTTCCTAGAGATAGGAATGAAATCACTAAATATTGCAAGGTATAAACCGAATCCAGTTTCCTGTCATCTTTTAACCTATAGACTTTTATTCTGTACAGTTGACCCAGCTCCCACAGTACTSTGGCATTTGGTAAGATCAGAAGGAAAAATGGTCTCCTTTGCTTTTTAATAGGAATGTTGAAAAAGTCTACTCAGCAATTCTGAAGCTCCAAGGATCTATTTTTACGTCTAGATTTATTTTTTACTTTGTTTTTCATCGTGAAGGAGTGCATCTGCCTTTGCTGGATGACGCCTCCTTTCAAATACTCCGAATCAAGGAGCCTCTCTGTAGATATCTGTATAGATGTCCAAGGAGTTAAGCTGCAGCTAACAGGAACTCATAGAGGACACTGATAGTGATATGCAAGTGTGTACGTGTGTGAAAACATTGTAGAAAGGAGACCTGATTCTTGCACTAACTTACCTCAATAGCTAAGTTAGCCCAGCAAGAAGATGCTGATATCTGTTGTCTAATTGGAGTAGGTGTGCTTCACTGGGTTTCTTCAGCCACAAAAGAAAGTGTTTCTGCAGAGAGAAAATGTCTAGTAAAGTTATACCTACAAGGAAAATCTTAGAGCAATGAAGAAAAAAATATTTTAAATCTATATTTTCATCAACTCGCATTTTGTTCCCCTTGTACTGCTTTATTTCTTGAGCTACTGGTATTGTTATAGGTTGAATTATCTCCTTTTCTGTTTTTCTTTATTCTTGTGTTGGTAAAAGTGCAAAATAGACAGTATTAGTTCTATTTCTCCATTAAAATTCTCATTCTCCAAGAGAACAGTGCTGAGCCTGCCACCTTCCCAAGATTTCACCTTCACTCCTAAAGGAAGGTTTGTAACACCTTGAATTGTAATTGTCTAAGTGAACACAGTTATTGAGTTGCATCTCTTCTAACGCTTTCATGATTTGGGGACTCTTCCGTGAGGATAAAGAATAAAATAGCTCCCAAGGAGGTAGTGTGAGCTTTGCTGTGCTGTTGCACTGGAGTAGACACGAGCTGCTAGAGCAAACTCAGCAAAGCTACAGGGCCCTCTTCCTAGCAAGTAACACCCCACTTGCTTAAGTCGGTGATGTTCCAGTGGACTTCAATGCGGTTACTATTCAGAGCAGAGATTTCAGGAATGGCTCAAAGCATGTTAATAGCCCCACTTTCTATACTATGTTAATAAAATCCCACAAATTTCATTATAAAATCACACAAATTCCATGAAAAAAACTCCTACCTAAAATAATCAATCTTCTAATTTCCTATATGTCTCAGCACTAACCTTTTTTAAATAGTAGTGAAGCTAGATTTCCTTTGCCTTCTGTGGTATTGGAAATGCGTAATATGTTAACACTGTATTTGTTTCACTGCTTAAGTGCAGGCAAGCAGATTTATTCATTTTAGCCCTTGATAACTGCAGCCTTTCAGAGTGCTCTCCTCCTCATTAAGTTTTACTAAATACGCTGTTGTTTTTTTCTAAATATAAGTGGCAAAGAAAAGCATCCCAGGCATGTAATTTCAGTAGTATCTTCTTCCCTTATGACTCATTACTGCTGAAATCAACACAACTTGGGATGTGCTCAGGAACTTCAGTACCTCTTTAATGTTTTCAAATAGTAACATCTATGTATGTTTATGACTTCATGCTCTGCCTTAGAGTTTGTCCTAGCAAGTGCTTCTAGCTGTTAAATTGTTGTACTTTGTAGCAAATAAGGTCCTTGCGCTTTGTAAAAAGCGAGAGAATTATTATTGATTATTTAGTTGAGCTTAACAGCTGCACTGCTGCAAAAACAGACCCCTTTTGTCAGCCCATGTTTTTTTTAACATGCAGATTTGTTTGGGACTTGCAGCATATATTGAAAAATAGCTGATGAGGTTGGTTTTGTTTTGTTTTCCTTCAGGACATGACCAAACCCTTCCTTTCATTATCTTCCTTCATTTAGAGACAGTAATGCCTCTGGTTTTGAACCTCTGTGTATATTCTTGCAGACCTACTTACTGCAGCCTGCTGTCCACTGCAATGAGTGGCTTTGGATATAGAGAGGGAAAGGAGAAGAAAGATGGGGTAGATACCCAGGAAAGGAAGGAGTATTTTCAGGGAATAGCAGTGACCTAAAAGACCCTCCTTTAAGAGGTGGTTGAAGAAAGAAGGCTGGGAAGGAATCTGTACGGGAGGAAGGACACAACCATTCTTTGCCATGCTTACACACGTGTTTGTGTAGAGGCTATACGAGAGAGGGATCTTACAGAGACATTATATTAAATCATGAAGGAATGTCATCACAAAATGCTGCCCCCTGTGCATTGATATCAGAATGGCTGATGTTTGAATGAAGTTTCATGAATCTGCAGTTTGGCAGTACTGCTGGTTTGGGGACTCTAGTCAAAGGGCAATTTTCTGGATCCATTTCTGGAATGTTAGCGGGAGAATTGTGCGTGACATTACTCCATCACTGTTGTTCTGCATCTGTGTAGTGTATTCAAAGGTTTGTGGCATCTAAATATAGCAAATAAATGAGCTATCCTTCAAAGCTCAAAGTGCCAGTAAAACTGTGAAGTATAAAATGGAAGTGCCAGAATATGAGAGATGTTGCAAACTGGCGTGTAAAGAGGACAGAATATCAGCAAGAAGAGCCTTGTGATTTAYACTAATATTAAGTCATCTCATAGAAGATGCCTACCTGGCATTYGGAGCAGTAGTGCCATGTGCTGGGAGAGTTCAAAGATATCCTGTGAAGCCTTTTTGTGTGCATGATGATACATAAAGAAAGCTTGAAAGGTCTATGTCACTGAGAGAATTTTTCTGCTTGACTTCTACATTTGAAATTCAAATTTTCTGTGTTGATTGGGGAGCTAATGAAATGTTAATAATCACAAGAAGCAAGAGGCTGAAAGTTGTGCAACTCAAAGGATAGAGGGTTTAGGGTCAGTCTGCTTAAAATGGAGTTTGCGAAAATTCATAAACCTACTGAACACAAAATGGAAGATATACCACAAAATAGAGAAGGCCGGTCTCCCTTGTATCTTCAATGTGAAGTGAATAAAACTGTCCTGATGGAGCATGTGAATTTGCCTATAACATAGAACATGAAAAAAAAAAACTGATAACGTGTGTTGAATCAACATGTACATATTTTAAACAGTAGGGGAATGATCCCTGGACAAAATGATGTAAAAATTAAAAAAAAAAAAAATCATAGGGAACATCTTATTTCTGTGCTGCTGCATACCATCTTTACTGCTCCAGGTTTGGCACTCCACGTATTGGAGCTACATGATTTGATGGTAGCTTTTTCCTTTTTCATACTTGAATGCCGGAGGACTTTGCATGAGTCTTTTGCCAGGCTTTTCATGGGTGTTTTCCCAGGGAGAGAGCTGCCCCTGTGAGTGGATGCAGGTTGCATTTGCTGGATTGAGGTAAGAGAAGCTGATATGATCAGTCATAGTTGATGGAAAGCCTGAATCTCACTTCAGAAGCAAGGATGCATTTGCCAGTGTGCTGAAGCGGGGTGGATGGTGCTCGGAGGAAGGAGCCTCTGCAGTTCTGCCTGGTCCCTTCAGTTCTTCCCTTGCACTGTGGTGTGATTACAGAGATACTAAAACAATACAGCAAACAAACAAAATATGCCTGTTCGTAAGTGAACACAATATAAAATATAAAACATAAATATGTTGTGTGCTGAACAATAACGCACAACACAATTAGAATATGTTAATTTGGGGAAGTAAGTACAGAGGACATATTCTTATTTTGTAAGAAAAGCTTATGGAGGGATAAGACAAGTTAGGGGAAAGGAAGGAGTTTTTATAGTGTACCCATATTTGAAGTCTATTGAGTGTTTTTGCTATCTTTGGATCTTCTAAAACAATTGCTGCATTTGTACATTCCTAATGAGATCTATTCTAAAGCAGTTTTTGTGCTTAAAAGTGTTTTGGTTTTCTCTATGCTTGTGAATATAAAACATAGCTCTGTGGAGTGTGTGGTCGACTTGCATAATGATTTGGAGTTCAAAATTAATTGCAGAGTGACATTAGAGAAAATGTCTGCAGTGTGGGCATGTGTTTGTCGTTTCCCGGAGAAGGTTCTTGTAATTTTTCCTGTAAAAAAACATAATGACTTAGTGTCTTTCTTGGGCTGACTGTTTGTGTATGAAACAATATATTTTACATCTCCCTAACGTTGCTTGTCTTTTTTTAGAGGAAATAAGTGTAACTGAGTTGTTCTTCAAGATTGACTCGGTGAGTAGAGCTTTGGAGACTGAGAAAAATGCCAACTTTCCATCTCTCAGGTAAGACCTGAAATAACTGGCTAGTTTCATCTCTGAGACACAAATAACTTGTCCATGATTTTTAATAGGATTTTGTTATACTTGTATTTTTAATTATAAATTATATTTWAAAAACTTTTATTATAAATAATAAAAGAAATTACAAAACCTGTGTAATCTAAGTCATCAAGTTCTGTGAAATTTAGGAATAAAAATTCTGTTTGATTGCTTGTGGAATTAATATTGCCTCTTAAATATGTAGATTGTTTCTACAATCTCATTGAAGAATGCAAGATAAGCAGTCTTTTCAGTAATAAATTTCAGTTGCTAGAGTAGACCTGAAACTTAATCTGAGGGCTAAAATCAGGGAGAAGTGTAGTGGAGTCCCCTTGTTTCCATGTCACTGAGAGCGCAGAGTTAGATGAATCGGTGGAAGTTGGTGTGAATTAGAGCTATTTGTGAGCAGGGCTGGCTTTTGCTGCTGCAGGATCAGAGAGCTCCACCCAACTGCCTCTGTTCTCTCTGTTTCTCCCTTCATGCTTGGGATCATAGTGGAGACAGTGGAGAATCTAGTTGCTCATATTCAAAACCAATCTCCTGTTCACCCCATAGTTATAAATAATAAGGGAAAAAAAACAAGATATTGGATGGATGAAAATTACTGAGCTGCCTTGACTTCAATAAAATAGTGCTAGTTTAGAACAGGTGAGGCTATAACCTGAACCTGGCAACAGAGATCAGCTTTTCCCTTCTTTCTGTTCCATCATGGCCCAATCATGTCATGGCGCTGCCCTCCCTTGTGGCTGCCGCAGCTCTCCTGATACAGCCCGGGTCGAGGCCGTGCAGCTCTCAGCTCCCGGCTGCAGCCCTGCACTCTGGTGGGACCGTGTGTATGAAGACCCACAGGAGCAGCTCTAACCCCGCATGGATGCTGCTATGCAGCCTTGGCAGATACTTTGAGAACTGAATCCTCACCAAAGTTGCTTTCTGCTTTTGATAATTCAAAAGATTTCTCATACATCCGTATCATCACTTCAGACACCTTTCCTTACATTAATGCCTCAAAACGGTTGGCAATAAGTTCCTCTTATAATCTGAATTTTAGCACTTTAAGGAACATTCTTAGTGGAATATTTTCAAATTTTGAATTGCAGTTTAGAATATTGGTGGAAGAATATAGACCCCTAAGTGTGTAATCTGGGAGATTTACAGTTTTATCTGTTTAGTAGGGTAATTGTATTTGCCTTGGAATGAGCACAGTAGAAATAGCTGCTCACAGGACACTTTAGATGTATCAGTGAGCTTTGCCTGTTTCTTTCCAGAAATCCCCAAAGGAAAACTGAATTGCAGCTTATGAAAGACTTCTCATTTGCTCCTCCTTCCATCTTCCTTAACTGTATGGATACATCAGAAAAGAACAAACCTTCATATATTTACTAAAATGATTATCTGTTGATTTTACAGTCTTTCCATTGCTTAGTATCCTCTTTCCTTACTCAAGTCCTTGTGTGCAGCTAGATGGAAGGGGGAAGTATTATCATAATGAGGGAAGGGATTAGGGAGGAATCAACAACAACAAAATAGCAAAAGAGCACTGTCAGGTAGAAAAGAATAGGATAAACCTGTTTCCAAACACCCCAAAAGAGAATAAAAATTCACAGGACTCATTCTCCTAGTTTTATGCTGCTTAATATTCACTCAATAGTTATCATTTAACAGTTTAACAGCAGTAAGGTATCTGTAGGCAATGCCACTAGCCCAGACTTGCTTCCCACTTTGGACAAATCTCTCTTCTGGTGCCACCATAGATAATATTTTCATACTTCCATTCATTCACTTTACACCAACATAAGTGTGAACTGCTCACAGTTGGAATGAAAAAAGTCTGTCTATGAAGAACGAGACTGAAGCCATTAGTTTATTTCATTTTATTGCAAAGCGGTTTTTAGAGTGTAATGACTTTTAGGCCTATCTAATTAGAACAACTAATTTAAAAATTACAGACTCTCCAATTAGCAAATCCCCAACCTCAAATCTAGTGGTTATTCCATAGGTTCATTAAGACTCCTATTTGAAGTGTTAAGAGTATATTTTAAAGTGATATTTTACGTGGTGTGAGAGCTCAGTGTTTAATCTTGTAGAAATAGAGTAGATCAAATTTTCTTCTGTTTTTATTTTTAAAACAGATCCTTTGAATTACCTATTGCTTCTTCTAGACCATGTGGCCTTCCTCAGTTTAAGATCACATACAAAGGTAAAGAATAAATCCTACTCTTGCTCTCAGAAAAGGTCTAATATATATATATATATATATGTCTGTAAAGCGTATTAGGAAGCAAAAGTTATGCTGAGTTTTTTGAGAGCCTGAGGTATTTTTAAAGAACACCTTATTTTTTTAATTTTCTCCAAAACTTCAAACGTCTTGAAACTCACCAAATTAAATTTTTCTTGTATTTGTTAGTTTTTTCTATACCTCCACATATCCCAGTGAATGCCATTCTGTATTTATCTTCTAACCTCTTTCCCAAAGAACAGTCTTTGCAAGGTTACTTGACACCCTTATCCTCCAGCATTCAAATCCAAAGTGAAAGGTCACTTACTGTGTTTTGCTGACAGCTATTACACATATTACTTAGTGCACCTGAGCATGTACCAAGAACTTGGCTGATGGACAGTACTGCTGTCAAGTTCTGGTTTATCATCCTGCCTCTAACCACTGTAGCTTTGATTCCTGATCCTGACTTTCATATAAGTATCACTTTGTCCTGCCTCTTATCCCAACTGCTTCCTGCATCCAAACAGTCTGCTTAATCCACATCTGGCTGAATGGTCTGGCCCTGACCCTCAGCTGGGCCTTGTCCTTTCTACCATTCCCTGCTTGAACCCTGATCTCAGCTTGTGCTGACTCTTCACCAGCCTGAGCTGCTGTAGTTGGAGAACCAGCTTGCAGCCTGAACTCCTTTTCCTCTGTGGAAACTCACTAAAAATAATGCCTGTGAAGAGAGATCTGCAGTAAAAGCTTCTGATGCAAAATTGAGTACTTAATGCTTTTGTAACCTGAGGAATTTACTTAATCTCATCTTTTTCAGTCCAAGGGCACTGAGAGATAGGTAAGGTATCTGACTCTTGCGAAAATAAGACACTTCTCTGACCTGAGTTTTCCTTGATAAACAGAAATAATAACAAAAATGCGTTTAGTGTAAAGGCCTCCTAGGACTCTCAAAAACTTAACTGGGCTCTTAATCATGATAGTCACTAACCATTTTCTTAATTTAGTGAAGTTAAAGGTCCCCAGACTGGCTATTGCTAACAGCAAATTGGTCTGTTTTTTGGTTCTCTGCACTGTACACCCTTGGTGTAAAGAGATGTAAAGCTATAAAAGGCAATGGATACTGAAACAATCAGGTTTTGAGAATGAGTTAACATCTGTTTTTCCTTCGGATGCAGGTAACTTACATTTCATAATGCGTTTACACATTATACAATATACATTTTGATAAAAACAAACAAGAAAACTGATCTAGGCTAGGGGAGTTTTCAATTGCAGTTTGTGCTTTGGTGCTCCCTTCGTTACAAGGAGRAAGCAACCAGTTAGCCTATTCACTACAGGATTACTTTTAATTCTTGGTCTGCTAGCAAGCGAGATTGATGTCTGCTCCCACCACTCATGCTATGCACATAAATAGAAACCTCTATGGTGTCCTGAGAGCTGTAATGTTAAATGGCGCAATTTTTGGTAACAGTTTGCAGTTTTCGTTTTTGAAAATAAATACCCAAACTTAGCAATGTGTGTACACGGTTAGGACTTTGTGATATTGGCCTTCTTGGATCTATTGATGAGAAACATAGGCTCTGGTTCTGTTGCTGATAAGTGTGGGCAAACCCTGGATGTATGCAAATCTCTGCTTTCCTTATGTGAATGCTTACAATGAATGGAAAACAGAGGAACGTAGTTTAACAGCATAGTTTAAAGCATAATAGGTGATTATTGGTATTAGACATCCTGTACATGTATACTACTTGTGGTGAAAGTTGAATCAAAGCATGCTATGTGATTTAGTTTGTTACATCTGTACTGAGAGTCTTATAATAACTCACAGTATCTGCAAAAGTGTGAATTTCAAATAAAAGATTTTCAAAATTCGTTTTGTGCTTTAAGTGCATTTCAGCTCTTAACTAAAGAACATAAGTTGCAGGCCATCTATCAACAACTTAAGCTACAAATGAATTTTTCATATGCTCACTGAATTCAGGAATAGGAACTTTTAAATAGTGATGGTAATAGCTAGCAACATCCAAGGAAAATATGTTTTCTAATGATTTATTCAGTAATTATTACCAATGCTCTTCAAACTATACTCAAGCAACTGTCAAACTTGCTGAATACCTAAGTTAAAAAAAAAAAAGTCAGGATTAATTCTAAAATGTTTTTAATAAATTACTCTAGTCCAGCTGTCTTACAAAGTAAAAGGACCAGAACATTTCCCATATCTTCTGGAAATGAACAAATTGTCATTCCTCTTGTAGGAGAGGCACTGTTAAGAAAGCTAAATAATTCATTCTGTTAAATTGAGGCAAGAGCTTTAAGACTGAAAACAAGTGTATGTTCTTATGGATCCATATCAGTGTGTTTTAAAAACTAGGCATACATAGAAGTACACATGAATACCTGAGATCTGCTGATCTGCTTTGCCTGCAGAATCAGCTTAGGCTGATAGTGCAGAATGGATGTTATCTTTTTATTTGCTAATGCTAAATAAATATCGACTTGCACTTTGTCAAACATAAATAACAAGAATAACAACATTTGGTAATGTTCTGTGAGATGATTAGTATAACACCTTATAGTATTTCCATGACCTGTCAGAGATCTTAACATCTTGTGTAACAGAGAGATTGCACACATTTTGTCAGCATTTCAGTCTTGTTTCAGGACCAAGAGGAGAATTTTCACAAGTGTGAAAGTCTGTAGGTGAGGAAAAACTGGGGGAAGAGGAATTAAGGGGGCTCTTTTGCTCTCTTCTATCCTTCTTTAAGTTCATACTGGTATTAGGGCACAGGGGAACTAAATGAATTTAAGGCAGTGCAAACTGCAGCAGACCTTTCTTTCCTTCTGGAGGAGCACTGTGGCCTGTAGGTGCCTGAAGAGCTTGCAAGTTGACTTGGAGCCTGCTTTTCATTTCTCCTTCTATCTAGTGTGACATCTTTGGAACAGAACTTGTACTGTTTTTCTCTTTGATTTCTGCTGTTATTCCTCATATAGAGGTGATTGCATGCTGAAGATTTCTCTTTCAATGAGCTAGGTAGACTGAGTTAAATCATGGCTCTAGCCTATCTCTATCAGCCAAAACCAATCCAAGCCAAAGGAGTAGATGACAAATATGTGAGAAATCAAACATATTTGATGATAAGGAAATAATGCCAGAAACCTTGCATTGACTTGGTTCATCCTTATTCATGAACAGACATGAGTCATCATCAAGCATTGAATTGAACTTAGTTCAGCTTTTTCAGCCTGTTGCCCCCCT
This sequence comes from Nothoprocta perdicaria, assembly GCF_003342845.1. Lineage (NCBI taxonomy): Eukaryota > Metazoa > Chordata > Aves > Tinamiformes > Tinamidae > Nothoprocta > Nothoprocta perdicaria. The sequence continues at coordinate 154,194 of NW_020455544.1, forward strand.
CTATTTCTGTCATATAGAATAATTATTTCCTAGCATAAAAATGGCTGCAAGTTGGAATTCAGTTTTTGTCTAGAAGACTTTAGGATGTATATGTTTCAGTTGAAGTTAGTCTAAATAGCTGGAAACTGGACTTTGTGATGCGGGAGTGATGACCAGTTTCGATGAGGAGGGCTGGCAGCAACACTCACATGTATGGAGATGTGGTTTAAGAAAGACTCCGTGAACATTTTGACAACATTCAATGTTGAATCTTCACGTGAGCTCTCTGATTTACACACTGAGAGACTAAAATTCTGCTTGGAACACCTGCATGAACAAACAGCTTTTATGCCTGGGCACAGTCAGCTCAGTAGTACTGATGCCTCTGGAAAGGCTCATCCTGGCCAATAAGGCTCCTTTACTGAGTTGAAGCAGTGTACACTTCCCAAATCCTTGTTACTTTGGTTATGATAGAGTTAGTAAGGGACAGAAGATAACATCACAGAAACTATAAATCTATAAATATTTGTCAAACCTAAATTTTCTACAGAGAGGTCCTATATGGAAAAAAAAATCAATTTTAACACTTTTGAATACCTTGWTTGAAAAATAACTTCTACCGAGAAAATTAATTTTCCTACTCTGTTTTAACAGATGATACTAACAAGAAATCTGTTTCCTGAATAAATGGCTTGTTGCAATAAAGGCCAGAAACTGAAAGGCCAAGTGTTGGATGCTGCAGCTTTATCCATGACAGCTGAGCAGTTTTGCAAATCTGGTCTTGAGAACTGAAGGGCTGTCAAAAGCTGGAGCCCTTTGCATGTGGCTCTGGCTCACATTTAATTAGGGGTTGTTGCAAACTGCGCTGCCTTCTGAGCGTGCACTCAGTGGGAAGACGCCCASATCCCTTTTTATTCTCTAAAGGGATGCTGCTTAGTTGCTGGGCATAGGCAGAAGCATAACCCTAGCTCTAATTCCTTTGTGGATCACCATTTTAGAAAATAAATTCYGTTCTGAAATAAGAAAAGGACCTTTGTTCAGTGGCATTTGGCTAGAATGAGAGTGTGGAAAAAATCAAGACTAAGATTCAATTTCAACACACAGAAGTAGTTTTTTAAAGAACAATCAAATTGCTTTTGTGTGCCTTATGCACCTGTATTTTACTTATGGTGTTAAAGAAATGACCGATTTTTATATCAAAAAAAAAAAAGTGTCAGATGAAGATACATGTTTTTAGATCACAGTGTAGCTGCTTTGTCAGAAAGTGCTTCTAAATGGTGGGGTTGCTGGTAATGAGCACTAGTACAACTGTACTTTTAAACAGTCTGCCCCAATTCGTGGGTGCTGTTTTGTGATKGCTCGCAACAGGAACCTCTGGAAAGGGTTATTTTTCTTGTTTGATTCCTCACAGGTTATGATMATATATCATTCAGGAAAAGAAAAAAAAGCACACACTGATTTAATAACATAAAAATATACAGCTGATGGGCTTTTTCATAGGAAAGTATGTGAAATATTGTTTCATTTYATGGAGGAAATTATAAATTGGAAATAGGGTTTGGAGAAAAGAAAGTTGAAAAAAGARCTGTAGTACTGCAAGTAAACAGTATGTTTTTCAATACAACTTGCAGCATAAAAAAAGAGGCAAGGAAACTTCATATTACAAGATGGGAAATGAATTTGGTCTTTATGAAAGTCAGTGTGTTGCTCAGGACCTTCATGTTTTCTTTATCACTACAATCAAAGGCGATGTAGAGTAAATTAGAGGTAGCTTGATTGTGAATTTATTAAAACAATATCAATTGGAAGCAGTGATAAAATAGGCTTTTGTTCTGACAAAAGCTGTGGTGGTCTGAACTGCAGTCTCAATTCTTCCATTTATTCTGCTTCAATATTTTTGCAGTACAGTTTAACAGAAGAGTTCTGCTGGATGGAACAGGGTTTGCTTTGGGGACTGCAGGATCTTTATGTATTTCTAGGGGGAGTTCTAGGCAATCTTCATGTGCGCTGCTGTATTTTTASTAGTCCTCTCACTTGCCTATTAAATACAAGGCTGAACAATAGTAATTACTGCACAAATGCCAAGGTCCCAAAGTAGTACCATTCACTCCAGTGAAGAGCTGCTGTGAAAGCACATTTGAAAAATAACCCATGGTGACAAGAGGTGGGGGAAGGAGGGAGATGACGGTTCAAAGGGCTTTTTCTAAGGGAATGTAATTCATATGAGATGTTTTTCCCTGCTCTTTGCATTTTTAGTTCAGTAAAAGAAGCCCATAGAAGTGCCTTGTGGGCATAAAGTGAGTTCTTTAACTAATGGGAAGATTTATATAATGGAAATAAATAAAGGCTATGAAATAGGGCTCTAGAGGGAAGCTAGGATTGAGCTGGATCAACTGAGATGTGGGATCAACTGTGTCAGGGGATGAAGTGGGARAGATTAGCTGTAGGATCAGTCTTGGAGAGAAAAAGCAGGGAACAGAGGCCRGCAAGGGGTGGCCATGGGGATTATACTAGGTGTGAATGGAGATGCAATGTTTTTTCTGAACTGGAAATATTAGGGACATCAATATCCCTGGGCCTATTCAGTGCCAGTGAGGGACTCCCAATGTATTCAGGTGTGTGCTGGCTTTACTTCTGCTTTGTTCACTGTGAAACTCTAAATCCAATATTGTTCTGGTGAAAGTGAACCCCTCTAGTGGTATAATATTTTCATTATTTGCAAGCTGTATTTGTACAGTTCTATGGAACCTGCAGTCATCTATGCATACGTGTGTGTATGTATGTATATATCTTATATAAAATGTATGCTTATAAAAGAATTGCAGAAGGAAATGACGAAAGGGAAAACAGCATGTATTTCCACACAAATTACCAAGAATAAAATTGACAGGAATTTTGGCATTGATTTCAGTCATGCTGACATTTCACATTTTGTCTATTGGTCATACACTGTGCAGTACAGATTTCTAACAAGTTTTCATACTTTTTCCTGAAGACATGCTAATGCATTCACAGCAAGCCAGGCACTGATCTACTGCCCGTCTCAGTAGGTGAAGTTAGCACCGTGCTCTGGCTTTAGAAAGAAATGGCCAATGACTTTGCTCGCTGTTCCTTTTAAATAGGGGGCCTTTGCAGGTGTCCTCGCTCCATGTTTAAACCGAGAAGCAAAATTCATATATATACATTTTTTTTTAAAGCAGAAATTTGTCAAAAGTACCATTTGCAAATGTAATGTCGAAGCCTGATTTTTTTTAGCTGTATTTCTGGTTGAAGACTCTGTTTTCTTGCCTGACAAGGTGGGAAACCCCTAGTGGGTCCCTCGCCAGCATCACCGTGGGTGAGCAGCCAAACTGCATGAATGAGACTTCGAAATACGTTCACTTGGAAGAAATTTCAGGATTTCTAATGGATGAGGATAAAGCTGATACAACCCTTACGTAGTATAAGCACTTCACATTTTCCTTAACACAGGCAGGAAGTGCAACCAAAATTCGGAGGTATTTCTTGAGATTTTCTGTGTATGCTTCAAATGTGTTGCATGTAAACAGACTTCTTCAGGGTTCGAAAACTGGACCAACAGGTACATTCTTGATTCCTCAAAGCATTGTTATTTTTGGACACTGTTAARCTCAACTCCAAAGCCTAGAAAAACTAAAGTATAGTTTAAACATATGTTCTCGTATGTACTTTTACCAAAATGGGAAGTGTAGACTGAGTTGTGCATGATTTGTAATACGCTTAGAACAAAACACATGATTTAAAGGATTAATTTGTGGTAACTGTAGCATGAGCCCACTCAATTGCAGTTTGTACCAGCTTTGCCACAAGACATTTTTTCTGAATTTGTGCTAAGCAGAAAGTGCCGTAATAGAAACTTCAGTCTACATAGAGTATATTATTTCAAGTATTTCATGCATGTAAATGTTTTCAGTGTTAACTGGCAAAAGCACTTTATTTAAAATGTGCAACAATGCAACTACCTTTCTGAAACAAAGCAAGGTTCTTCTGTTTGCCTGTTAAGTGTGCTTTAGCAGTTCTTAGAAATGTCATTTATTAAATGTCAAGTTAATTACTTGTAATATCAACTCTGAAAAGCAAACCTTTGTAAGAGCGCTCTCAGAGGCCTAATTTTTCTCTATTCAAGTCTGTCTGGTACATTCTAGTAAACAAATTGACGTCTTCAGTTAGCGACTAAACTATTTGCTAAATATGTGTATTTGTTTAGTATATAGAAGGWTATTTCATAATGGTTCAATGGAAAGGAGTGCATAAAATATTCTTATTTTAAGATAACCGGGTTTTTAAAAGAATGACTGGGTACATGCCAAATAGTAAATTCCCTTGTGTCTCAGGGAACAAATATTCTATGAGGTTGTTAGAAATAGACTAAGAATTTCCATTATTTCTAAACTCCAAAACCAGAAATTCTTTATCTGAGAACTCTTTTAACAAGCTCTGAAGTAGTATAAGAATGTATCTGCATGGGAACATGGAAGTTGTGTGTTCTCATTGTGTCCTAGTTAAACCTCACTTACCTGAGTACCTGTAAGGTAAAAATGCGGCTGTCTGAAAGTGAATRTTGAGAATGAAATGTCAAAGATTGAAGACTGGAGATAAAAGAGCCTGCGAACAGAAACAGGGTAATTTTTGCATTATGTTACRTGTTGTACCTACATGTGGGCCCAGGAACTTTCTGTCAAGTTTCTGTAAAGTGTGCATTCTACATGTGGAAGAGACGAGTAAATTTAACACGTTTATAAATAGAAAATTGAGGTTATGAAGTCAGACTTTAGTAATGTTATACATATCAAGAGYGAGTCTGGCCCCTGGGCATTTTATGAAATCCCATCAGGCTTTTAATTCGTAATGATCTGTATGAAACTAGACATTCTTAGACCACTCAAAAAAAAAAAAACCATTGGACAGATATCTGAGTCCTTGTATACCTTTAAAATCGGCTTCAAAGAAATGTGTCAGGGAAAAAAATATTTGACAAGTATTTTCACTTTTTGAAATTTTGAAAAAAAACATGTAGCAAGGTACTATGTCACCGCAATATTATATTTTTAAAAAGTATTTTAGATTTATAATGAGACCTTAAACACTTTATATTACCTGAAAATCTCAAAGACTTGATTTTATTCTGGTATATTTAGTAACTTTGTTGCTATACTCAAGTTGTTTTTAGCAACTCTTATCTATGTATATAATTCTATATTATGCATGTATGTAAATATGTGAAACACAGTATTTAAAATATAGAATTGCATTAAAATGTCCTTATTTTATTGCAACCTTAGCCATCTGAGACATACATAAAATATTTTTTTGTTGTGTAATTGCATTAAAAATAGATTAGATGGAAGTTGTAATATAGACAGGGAATACAATTTCATATTTTGCTGGTCTAATGAGCCACATTCTTATGTATGATATCCTGGCACTGCAATAGCCACTATACTTCAACCTCATGCACTTTGTCCACTTCATATTTTCAGACTATTTAAAGGGGAATGAATATAAAGGGGACYCTGAGCACCACATTTTCTGTTCACTGTTTCATTGCACTCTTAAACTGACTTAATAGACAAAATCAACAAAATCTAAATGGTTTAAATTAATCTTCCAAGAATTAATAATTAAAATAGGRTCTTCTCCATTTAAGTTACACATATAATCAAAATATGAACTGCTAATTCTATCTGCTACTAATAATTGCTTCTAAGTGCTAGAGATTAAAACTGAGTGTCCTATTTAAAAAGGCATTAGCTAGCTGTGAATTTTCATTAACTTCCTCCTCTCCTCTCTAACACTCATTTTATGGAGCTGAGTGGTCATTGGGAAAAAGAGTGCTTATGTGAGAAGTTTGATTTAAACTGTGACTTTTCTCACCCGTTTATTGGCTCACATAGATGTGAGATGAGCTTTCACAGGATTCTTGCAACAATCTCTGACTTTAAAAAGTCCATGAAGGTTAAAAGCACTTCTGGCTAATCTTACTGAAATGCTCTATGGAAAATGACTGGAGAAAGATGTCTTATATCAAAATGGAGCATGACAGAAATTTGGAGAAGAAGTTGTTATTTTGAGACATGATAGTTCAGTAAGTGTCAGAGAACCCGGGAAAGTATAAAGGACAAAGGTGACTTCTGTGTAAACCAAATACAAAATTGAGTAAGAAGCATAACATTTGTTTGTTAAATTGAATTTTAACTCACTGGTCTCTGGAATCAAAGAAGTGATGTAAACTTTTTTTTCCTCACCTCTTCAATCTTTTTTTGTTACTGCTGATATTTATTAAGTTGTTAGGATCCAAGGTAAATGATGATATGCCTGATGGAAAAGTACTTTGCCAAGCTGGAGGAACATACAGTGTAAGTAGAGAGCCCCAGTGTATTTGAACTTATCTGTGTTGCTCTTTGTTAGGGTATTTACTTCTGGTCTTTACATGATTCCTCTATCTTGCATATCTGAGCATCTCAGAGACTTTTTTCAAATACGACATCACTTCATAGGGGAGAAATTATTGCTGAGAGCAGCTAGACAGTATTTTCAAATGTTTCTTAGTTGACCGAAGTTTTTAAAAGTGACTTAATCCACTACAAAGCACACTTACTTATGACTCAGTCATACWTTCACGGAGTTAGGAGCTATAAAATCCATCCCACTAAATGGAAAACCACTTAACCAAATAAATGAAAGTCCAGAATGAAAATCCTGTTCTCTTTGTAATGTAAATGCTTGACTCAACAACACATATATCTGCATGTTTCCTACTTGTATGTAGAGAGCAGAATGGGCTGTGTTGTTTTGTTTTATTGTTTTTTTTTTTCAAGTAATGTCTGTGAGGTCAATCAATCCGGAGTAATTTGGCAATTATGGAACTGAAATTGTCCTGGAAGAAGCCAGGAGACTTATCTTCAGCGACCTGAAGGAATTCACGTTATGTTGTATTAGAAAGGATGCTATGATACTTTATATTATATTATTGAGCTTCCTGGATCTAGCTGGCAGCTATGGCAACTCTGAGGATGGCGGAAGAGATTAGAGAGGCTACCTGACAGAATAGGAAATGAGGTGAACGTGTCCTCAGTCTTAACCTTTGTACCACAGTACAGTACCTTTWGCATCCTTAATAAAAGGAGGAATAAGGAGAACATTCTTAGAAAAGAGGACTGTACCATAAACAAGGAATAGTTAGGTATACACATATCTCACTTGCATAGGTAAAGAAAAGATAGATTTGAAAATTCTGTCTTTCACCTATTGCCTACTTCCTAACAGTGGAAAAAAAAGGGATTTAAAAAAGAAAAGTGGCAACAGTACTTATATTTATTGTAATTACATTTGTGAGCTCATTTGCTTTTGAAATTATTAACACCAACTCCAATACACCAAGTACAAAACATAAGAATGGATAACTTCTCTGCTTCTTGCTGTAACTTTTCACATATGTGGAACTTTTATAACATTTATAACATTTCCCCCTATCTTCTCTCACGTAAGAARCTCTGGGATTTTTTTTTGTTCACTGTGATAATCTAGACTTAAAATATGTRTAAAGCAATGCATAAGATAGAAGTATAATGTCCTGTATATTCAGTTCAATGTATTAAAGTTATTTCAACTTGATGTTGTATTATCACTAACATTAAAGCTAAATAAAAATAGAGCTAAAAGAATAGGGAATGAAGCATCGTTGAATGATGGTATATGAAGGTATATATGAACATATATCTTGATAGGTGTACGTTATAGAGTAATAGTGGGATTAAAGCARGTAAGATAAGGTCTATGCTTTTTATAAATGCAGAAGGCCTTTCGCAGGAAAGTAGCGCACACTTTTTTTACCATTCAGGAAATCATAAATGTGATACATTACCATCTTATAACGAGAACCAAATTGAAAGTTAGCACCAGGCACACTTTATACTCACTATGGTAGAGCTGTAGTCATRTGAGAGATTAAGCTGTATCTTCAAAATAGCTTAGAAGCCAGCCCTGTTCCTAGTTTCAGCCAGCTGATTTTAGGCCTCTTTATGGAAAGTTATCAGGATAAAAGTGAAACTTTCCTTTTTTCAATTGAAAATATTTGTGAAAGTGAATTAAATGTAATGCAATATGAGGCAAGTTCTGAGACTTTCCCGTCTTTCTTGTCAYGGATCCAGATCAATTTGAGAATGTATTAAGTGGAAAGTTGAAGTACGAAAACGTCTGATTAACCTTGTAGAAAGAAGATGTCAACATCCCAGTTACACTTCTGGGAAATGAAACTGCTAAGAGATTATTTACTTGTGCTCAAGCTACTTAATTATGTTAAGTAATTTGAATAAATGACGTATTAAACATAATAATCTTCCCAACAGACAAAGTATACCAAGACTGGAGAGGAGTGATTGCACCAAATCGTATGAAGGACTCTGCTCAAGTGAGACACATAAACGTGAAGGCCAAGGAGGTATGTAAAATGGTCAAGTGTCATCAAAAGTTCAAGTTCTGTGTACGTTAGAAATTCCTTCAGTTTAATAATGAACTTTCTATGGTCGACTTATGTGATGGTAGACATATATGAGTAGTGTTATTATCAAAACAGGAGAATTAATTTTAAAGTTACTAGAGGAGCCGAGATTTTGACCTCAGAGAAGAAATAGTAAATTCCAGGCTAGCCAATATCTTGTGTTTCTTGTGGGCTCCAAATACTTTTGACAAAACCACAATGCTTCACTTTTAATGCATTTCATTTGAATGAGTAGAAATTCCGTGAATGTAAGCTTATTATGTAACGTGCGTATTGTATGCAGACAATAAAAAACAAACCCTTGTTTTCACTAAACCAAGTGAGTATTTTTAGTACTGTTTTTAAATATGCRTATTACAGATAAGATTTTAAAATTTCATGGCTTTGGAGTATTAAGATTAAATATTAAAAAATAATTTAAATAAGAATGTACCTTTTGGAAGTCTTTTATTCATATTGGGTGTGGATGGATCCTACTACTTAATAAAATGTTTTTAGTAGAGGTAAGTCCATAAGAAAATTCTTCTGAAGACTGAAAGTTGCAAGAAATAAAAGGGGAGCACTTGTTTAAGTGTTTCTTAGTAGAAATAATTCTTAATAATAATTAACTATTATCCCATTTTCTGCTGCTGTTATTGTGTGTTTTCACCCCACCCCATCCTCCCTTCATTCCTCCTGCTTGCACTGGAAGACAGATCTGGTCTCCTCTACTAGTGACAAATCTCATTCACTAGGCTTGACCAGTTTATACTCGCTCAGTTTTTTGCCAGCATTGCCATTTAGTTTTAGGATTGTTTCTTCTTGACTTTTCACACCCACTGCCACTTGAATCATTTGTGTCCACTGTCAGGCATTGTTCTTCTGGTTTAAAAGGGGTCCAACTACTTCTTGTTTCTTTTCATGTAGGATAATTCATTGCCTTAATTGCCCTAATAATCCTAGCAGTTATTTCCCTTCACAAAATCCAGAGAGAATTCAGCTTACTGGAATGCTGAGTGACCAGAGTGATACAGAATATGACACATTGTAGATCGATATTAAGATTTTTGTTACCCAATATTTTTAGGGCGAATTCTATTTCTTCCAACCATGGCTTATTGTCGTGCTGTAACTCACTTAGTCATCCATGTTTTCCACCATTATTTTAAACTAAGTAATTCTTAAAGTAGTTCTTTCTTATTAGGGACTTGGTTTACAAACTTGGGTTTTATATTGTTTAATTAATTTCTGTAATGCTAGTTGACAATGTCATCCAATTATTCTTCTATTATATGACACTTTGGTCTTCCTGACTTTCCTGATGATGTATCACAACTGCATRCCAGCTCACTGTTGCTCTGTCAAACATGAAGAGAAATAATCAATATGTGCACCAGTGACACACATCTCTGAAGAAATCCATCAGCAACCTAGACTTTTAGATCCATACCCTGTTGTCTCTCCCATACCTATTTCCTTTTTCACCTTCTAAATAATGAGAAACCAGAGCTATGATCCAGTTTGGCCTCATAACTGGTTTAGTATAAAATACCGCATAATACATAMATTATTTTTATTTAAAGCAGTATTTATAGTATTTAAAATAAGTTAAAAGTAAGTCCCTACATACCCTAGAGAAATCTGTGTGTACTAACTATCTAATGATTCTCGTTTGGAGATTTCTTATATTAYATCTTAAACATTGTATTTTATAAGTGGCCCCCAAGAAATAACCTGCAGATTGGTGCCAGGTATTTTCAGGGTTTGAAAACTGTAGTAGAGAAGTGTGGTTGTCTAAAGATCTCTTGCATGGCATTCATCAGTAAAGGCACAGAATCTAACTTTTATTTTACAGTATAGTAGACTTCTTGAGGTAGTTGCTGAGACTGTTTTTGGTAGTATTTCATTAAGTGTTTTGTTAAGCAGTGCTGAACAGTCAAAATGCCAGAAGATTTCAGTGGCAGGGACAAAGGCAACATGTCTTTAGAGACAATCCAGTGAAACTGCTGTATTTCTAGGTCTGTTGTCAATGCTGATGGCATGCCTAAAGTTGTCAGATTTAATCTATGTTACAAGCTTAGATTGATGGTGACTGTAGGCTAACTGAAAGGTATCCAAAGTGATAAGTGTCTATGGAGTGCTCTAACATGCAGCCTTAAGAATGTTCTACCTATTACAGTGTCTTAGGAATTTATGTTAATATCTTTCAAGGTGCAAGTAAGATATTAACTAAGAATATTATAGAGGTATCAAATGAGAGAGTGAAGTAACTCTTGCCATCTTAAGGCCTGCAAGCTTTCTTGAGTAAAAAGTTCATAGCCTGCATCTATATCTAAATAATAATATGAAAGAAATCAATTAAAAAAAAAAGCGGGAGGATGTGAGGATGTGAATATTGGGGAAAAATCGAATGGGTTAGGCTGGAAGCAGCATCCCTGTCTGTTTTTACATCAGGAATAATGTCCATAAGAAGAAACATTGCCCAAATGTATTAAGTTTCTACCTTTGACAGCATGGGACATGCCGGGTCGCATGCTCTGGGTAAAAGAGATGAAGTATCAGGGAGGCACCCGATCGTTAAGTTTGTTAGAATTATGTTGTATATTTACCCTAATCTTGAATCAAAATTCTTGACCTTACCTTTTGTAAAAGAAATATTTTCTTGATTATTAAGCTCATCTGATGTAAGAGATGAGATAAACCTGGTATGTTCTGTCTCCATGGAAGAAGTGAAAAAGAACTTGGTGTCATGAGCTGACACTGCTGAGAAACTATGTCCCAGGGTGAGTTTATGGAATTCAGGGAGTGGGACTATCTAGTGCTACACCGCAAACRTTATTAGTAACAGAGACTGATTTTACTATGTTGAACTGATGCTTATTTCAGCAAGGATAAGCCTACATTTGCTCTACAAGGAGCAAATGACTAAGGAGCATACCCTGCCCCTAGGCAAATCCTGAAGTTCTACAACTGGAGCAATTTCCCCCCAGAAATGTGTTAATTTCAGTGGCATTATTGTCGATATTTGTAAATCTAGAATATCTGCTATGGAGAGAAAAGGAGAAAAACACAAATGCTAACTCTCATGAAGCCAAATATGCAAGGGAGTATTTGGGTATGTTGTGAAAACCTGAAATAGAAGTCCTTGTGCTGATTGATTCAGGACGTTTTCTCCAAGATGAGTTTTCTGCACCCTAAGTGCCATAGCCGTTATGTAAAATCCCGTGGTTTTGTTCTGCAACAACAAATCTGAAYTTCAAAATCATGACATGTCCTGTGATGCTGACACAAATGAGCTTGTCTAAAGGTAGGACAGTGCTTTTCTATTGGTATAGATGACATGGCTGAGCTACTTTCTCCGAAGTGTTTTAAAGACCACTTTGTCTTGCCAAGGAAGTGACATTGTTTTCACAATAGATTCTGAAGAATATGCTTTCAACTATTTTCAACAACAGTTCAAATTTTTATGCAATACCCATGTTTCTTGTAGGTGAGTTACCATGTAAACATATACGCTTGCTCTGTAGAATATTTATTTGAAGAAAACCACATACAGTATCTAATCTAGCAAGAAGAAAAACTAATCTGGATTAAAGTACAGACAAGAAGGATTAGAGAGCATGTTGTTCGCAAAGATGTCTTTGTTAGTGAACATGTTTCATGTGGAAAGAAAATGATCTTTTAGAATATTTCCCTGTTTGACTGCACTGTCTGTCTTTAGTGAGAAGGCACCAGGGATCACTGTAGCATATGAATCTTGATAAAGATGTGCTCCGAAAGTGCCTGTAGTTTTGCTTACATCTCTACATAAGGGCATTGTTGTTTCTTAGAATGGCTTCATGTATTCTCTAGAAAATTAACAGAAAGGAGGAGGAAAAAAAAAGGTTCATTAAACTTTAAAATATTCTTCATAAATGTGTTTCCAAAAAGACACGTGAGAAGGAATACAATATAGACAAGGTGTAACATTACCAGAATACCATCATTATGAATTATTGATTTTTCTTTTCCTTTGGTAGGAAATAACTGTAGTGTTTTAAAAGCAATGATAGCCTGGTTTGCTTGCAATTTTTACTTTGGTAGAGTTTTGTGCTTGACCTAGAAAAGGAGACAGTTATGAAGATCTAAAGCTCATTCAGAGCTACCCATGAATTGCCCTTTCTGGCATTATGAATCAAGACTGATAAACAGTTTTACTGTTTATCATGCAAAATGGTTCCATGGTTCAATTTTACCAGTTTAAACAGAAAATAATAATCTGATTTGAACGAAATGCGAAACATGCTTTTCCACTCTATCACATCTGATCTACAGTACAACGATGAGCTTCTGTTCTTCTCATTGATGAATGAATGCCAGTTTTAATGTTCAGCGTCAACTGTGTACATTCTTCCTGTGCTACCTTGGACTTGGCAGAAACTGCTTGTAGATGGTGCACACAAACTCTTCAATCCATTTTTTTTTATTCTGTTAACTATCAATAGTAACAGAAACAACATTCATGTGATAATTTCRTATCATGCTGATGAAAGTTATTTCATTATTCCCTTGTCCTGCTTCATCTGTCTGTATTCCTCTGTTGTCTCTTGATTTATTTATTTTTTACTGTAATTGTGAATTATCTGGGCTAGTAATTCTCCTGATATTATTGTATTTAGATAATCATGGGGGCCTTGGACCAAGACTATAATCTTGAGGTGCTATGGCACGATACCACTAGCTGTAGTACATGAGCCGAGCTCTTCCTCTGGTTGTACCCTAGTCACCTCTTCCAGTCTTTCAGATAGCAAGTCCAGTTTGTTCAATGCTACAGTGGTCTGTGTGRTTTCATTGTAAGTTAATATTAAAAAATGTGGACAGAATTTATAACCATTTTTTGAAATATCAGTCCTGAATTTCAGTTTCTCCACAATTGAAGAAATGCTAGAAATATATATTCTCAGATGATATTTTGAATCATTTTTCATTCTTTCTTTAGTTTGATACAATTATTGCTATATGTATCCTGTGTGGAAGGTATTTAAGGTTACAAATAGATCTTTGCCCCTGTGCACAAGAGCAAGCACACCTAAAGTGGAATAGATCAGTTTGCTTTACTTAATTCTGAAATAGCTTTCTGTGCAGACATTATTCTTAAATAAAAGTTGCTTTTATTTCAGAATAATTATTCTGTTCACAAAGCAGCACCGGCTCTGAGACAAAGCTGAGACTTCTAACACTTTGTGAGTTTATCTCTGAATTCCTGCTGTGCAGATGGCACAGTGGGCTGGGGAGCAGCAGGACTGGGAAGCAATAGAGGAGTTGGCAGGTTGGTGAAGATGATAACAGGTGGCTTGTGAAGTGGAAGCAAGGTCTTTATTGCAGGCCACCCTTGTCTCCGGCAGAATAAAACTTAAAATTCAAGGGAGGAAGCAGCCTCAGATGAAAGCATATACAACTTGCTGGGCCACATACTGGAGACTTGAAAGGTAATTTGGGAAGCAAATGAAAGGAACTGTGAACTTCTGGATGTTCCTAAATACAAATGAGCTGAGGGTGTGAGATATCTAGAGGGAGGAATAACTGTTTGAAGGGTAACTACATATTGAGATAGTAGACCAGCACAAATGGAAGACTGGAGGAAAAACACTGTACGTGGCCTTCACATGAGACTTTTTTTTTTTCCTCTCAGCAACCTCATCAGAGTGCAGATTGCTGTAATAGCCAATTAAATTTCTTTTGCATGTGGGAAGCAGGAGACAACTCAATTGGCAAGTGGCTCATCATAGTGTGGAGCGTGAACAGCTCATTCTGAGTCAAACACATGCAGTCTTCTGTGTGCAAGAGTCTGAGRAGACAAAGCCATTTGACGCTTTTGTTATAGCAATGTATCACATAGCTTGGCTGGAACAACGTGCAAGCAAAACCTTTGTGTGTATTTCTCTTCTCTTTTCAGGGAGCAGTGGTATGATTTCTCTTACCCTTAAAAGGGGACGAACTTTAAGTTTTGTGGCCAACTTAAGAACTGATTGTTAACCTGAAAAGTTCTTCTGTTGTGTGTGGTGTTAAGCTTTGTAGGTAGTGGTCTGCTGATCAGTGGTTTATCAGCATATAAAAAAGGTCCAGTTTTCAAATGAACCTTAAAGACCCTGAAAACCTGACTTAYGAATCTTGAAACTCACTTTACAAATTTCAGAAAAAATGGTCTGGTCCTGGCAAAGAAGGGTCACATGCACAAGAGAATATTAGTTTCTGTTCTCAGCTCATAATCAAAATCAGCTATTGGTGAGTATGGCAAGAGGACTCAAAAATCACTTGGACAATGTCTTGCTAGTATTTGAGAAATACCCTGTAAATCTTAAGATATATTTGAAGTAACTTTWAAAAWATATATATATATTGCAGTATTTACACTTATAGAGTATTTGTATTGCAGTATATACATACCTTTATATAGTGTTTATAATAGTAGCAGTAATATAATAACCTAATAATAGTATTTATACTGCAGTAAATTCATTCATTTATTCCCACAAATGTTCAAAGTCACCTGCTGTAGAGTGGGACCATTCTGGTTCTCTGGTATTGCTAACTCAACACCAAAGGGAGTACAAAATATAATAAGGAAGTTAGCTATGGAGGAATGCAGAAGTAAGCAGGAAACATCAGCTTGCCTGTGTACTGTGAGGCAGGTGGCCAGCAGTGTGTACAGTGATGAAAGTCAAGCACATCAGGTCAGAAGAAGAATCASTGCGAGTGACATTTCCAAGCTGGGAAAATAGCTTGGAAGCTGGGCCGAAATAGCAAGATCTCCATAGAGCAAGATGAGGCTGAAGATAGTAGGTAATAGACAAGGCTGTATATTGTTGAGTATGAAAAGAAAAGTCTACATGATGAAGAATCAACCTGTCTCAGACTTTGCTGATTTAATTTAATTTTTTCTTTCTTCTGTCTTTCCAGTTAATGAGAGATTTCCAGACCAACGAAATGAAGAGAGCTGTGTCTAGTGATAAATCAGAAGGGAAAAGCAGGTACTTCCTTCCTATTCTGTTTTTTTGGTAACAATTACGGCAGATGAAACTGACTTTTTATTTTCAGAGCATGTTTTTCTCCTTGTCATTAATACTGAAAATGGTGAAAGGCATGAGGAAGTGTGAATGTGCCTTCATCTTTGTATTTATGTTATTTCCACCAGAATCCATAGATTCTATATGTCATTAAGTTGCAGAACTCCAGAATGAAGATTCTGAATTCTTTTCTGTGATGAATCAGATTCTTTTATGTGTCCTAACCTCTCACTAACAGCACAGGGACCTCAGGATGCTAAATTGTGATTTTATATCCTAARGCAACTAAACTGGCCCTATTGAAGCTGATAGCTGAATTTAAGACTATTATTGTATCTGCTGTTGGGTGGTCTTTATGCATCGTGGTTATTTCAGTGCTGTGTTTTACCGTACTGTATTACTGTGTACATAGTGAGTGCAGAGTTTGAGATGTATTTTTGAGTTTAAACAGTTTTTCATCATCTTCTTAATGTATGTCTGCACTAATGGTAATTATCTGGTCATCAAAATTCTACTCAGCCGTATATTGATTATATATATGCATATCTTAAGATTTTACTTGTAAAGTGATAATTTTTGGGTTGAGAACGTGCTGACACTTATGAGTAATCACTGGGCTCCAGTTCAGCACTCTTTCTATTCAGCAAAACACTTAGACATACGCTTAATTTTAACTTTGCTGCAGGTAAGCGTGAAGTTGCAGCCATCCTGACTCAGCATAGCATTTTAAATATGTGCTTAACTTTAAGCTTATCCTTACATCCCACTAAAGCTAAAATCAAACACATCTTGAAGTGACTCAATGAATATGGATAAATACTGTATTAAGTTTAATGAAATGAATTCTTTTGGCTGTTAGGTAACAAGAGATGCTTGGACATGATTTCCTACAAGCAAGGAAAATATACCAATGGGAGGAAGAAAAAAATCTGTGCATGGAAGTCTTAAAAGCTAAGCTGTGTAGTGTAGTATTTTATAAACTGTGGTGGTCTTCCTATGTACTAAAGCAAGACTACATCAGTAGGAATTCCAGACTTCCTTCTTAATGCTTCATTGGGTTTAGAATGTTCTATTTTTTCATTTTTTTTTAAACAAGAGGTTTCCAATAATGTATTTATATATGTTTAAAATTGCAAACCAAAGTTGTACATCTGGTTGCAGAAACTTGTGAAGAAAKTGATTATCTGTGTATAAGTGGTAAGGAATAATATAGTTTCTAGCACATTTTCCACAGTTTGTTTTTCTTTTCAAAGCTGAATGACTTAWTTCAGATCAGCATTCTTTGTTTCAATCCATTTTTGCTTTTTTCCTTCTTAAACCTTTACTTGTTTTATGCACTGTTTATATGAAAAGCTCTCTGCATTTTTTTTATTTCAGATCYTCTCTTTTTGCAGTTCATGAAGTCTTTCAACAGTGTGCTGTTAATCCTTTGCAGATTAATATGATTTCAGTGATAATCCTTTCATTTTTGAGTTTTTAAGWCATATAATCATTAAAGAAAGTGCTTGACAGATTTTCCATTAAAGTAGTACAAAGCAGGTGGTATGTCTAATGTGTCTTGGTAGCGCTATGTTACTTTTTATAAAATTAAATTTGAAGGTGAAGCAAGTARGTCTAGAGTAAGCTATTGATCTTTTCCCTTTGGTATCACAGTCCAAATCCAATCAAACAAAATATTCAGGGAGATGCAGATCAACCAGGGTTAGAATATCTGTTTGAATATTCTTTTCATATCTCTGTTGCTACAAGGGTCAGCTTGGGTTCTATGCAGATACYATAAAATGTCAAGGTTATAGTTGAGATTTGCCTACCTGCTGTGCCTTACATTTCACTTAACCCTTCTAGCAAGACAATAAATGATGTTCAGGAGTTGTTTCTCTTCAGCTTTCTGCACAAAACTATTTCACATTCTCAATTAAGCTGAACATATCACTGAAATATGCTTCCTTAGTTGGAACTGAAGGCTTTGAATTATTTCACAACATGTGGCACACAAATCTCTTGCCATGAAGATTTTTGGGCTACTAATGGTTCCTGGATCACTGTCCGTGATAGTCCTTCTCATCTTATTCCTTATCCCTTTGTTTTTTCTTCTTTKTTTTTTCCTCTGGTATTTCATGCATTTTTTTTTTTTCACTCTTCTTTAGTACATGCTGTTGAAATGATAGACGAGAAGAGAAGGACAGGTATTCAAATATTGTATTAATGGACACTCAGAAGAAATGCTTTAAAATTAGTATACAAGAAGTAGAAAAGTGTTTTAGCTAGAAATCAGAAGCACATTGAAAGCTTATTGAAATTTCTGCTTAAACAAATAGGTAATAGGGTTGACCTATCACAGCAGTTTGAATTTCTGCCTTTTATATAACTGAAAACTGATAGTTTYTTTGGGCAGGAGGGGAAGGAAGCAGACATCACAACTCTTTAGGAAATTCAGGTCCTGAACTTGGCAAACCTTTAGCTGATTTTGTCACATATTTGCAGCTTTAAAATGATTTGGCCTTTACAACAGCCAAAATAAGTGTCCTTTAATCACATCCAACCTATTAACAGATGGGAAAACAGCTTTTATAAATGGGGCATACAAAATACTCCAATATCAGCCAAAACTAATTAGTAGCAGTATCTGAACTAAAATTTAAAACTGATGGAATACATATTAATGCAGATAAAGTGTTGTAAAGTGTTGATTTGATAGAAGTTCCCTTCAACCGTTATTCTTGATATTTGTTCATCTTTAGTGTATTATAAGCCTTCATTAAATAAAAAAAAAAAWGTCTAGTTATTCTCTGAGAACAAATTTGCTTGTAAGAGGTGTAATTTGGAGCTTTGACTTTTTGAAGGTGTAATTGATAAAAATCACATTCGACAGAGGTAGATTGTTGTGGATTTTTTGGCATATAAGAGAAAGATACTTGATAACATTAAAAGTACTTTAATCTCTAAGATTAACAACACAGGATATTAATATCAAAAAATATTATGTGGATTTTTTTGGCAAATAAGAGAAAGAACACTTCTATACCAGTGTCCGGTGACATTAAATATAGTTKTACACTGTTAATCAGCATGTGTAAACTACATGAAATTCAAGTAAGAGATCATTAAAAAATGCAACACGTGTAACTGGGTAGGAAGACTCATTCAATGCATTAGTATCAGATCTGCAGCCTAAATTTGGCTTTAGGAAGACAGCTGCAGCACAGACACTGATTGTATATTCCATCTGTCAAACAGGCACTTGTCTATGTCTTTGATATCATTTGTGTTACCATGGCTCTAACAAAGAATGAAAATGGTTACAAACTCACTATTGTTCAGAAACACATTTCCATACAAAAGCATTAACTTAGAATTGTTAATTTTAGGACGACTTTCCATTASTCTAGGAAGACTTTCCTTCACTCCAAGTGCCTTCCCCAGATAATCTGTCTCCAACGCAATTTATATACTTATTTATGGGTCTTGCCTGTAAAATCAAACTCTATCTGGAATACTTCTGAATTATGTTAAGAAAGCACTTAAAACTTCTATTCTTGTTGGATAACWCAGTAGGAATTCTCAACATAGCTGCCTCTGATAAACTTTCTCAAACTTTGAAAAAAAAATTACAGAAGAAATGCTGGATTCTCTGTATATTTATATGCCCTTGTATGTAATAAGTCCAATAGTTCCCATTTGAGTCAATCTGACTGATATTCCTAGGTCTTCATAGACACTTCCTGATCAACCCAGAGCAGTATCCCTTGGACAGTCTCTGGTACCTTAGAACAGACGCATCACCCGCAAGCCAGCAGGAACTGTAGAAAGGCCTGTGGCAGTGAGGCTGCTCAGGGCACTCCTTGTGTTACCTGTGAAACTGCAATTTCTGTGAAAACCCTACGAGCAGATTCAAAAGCTGTCCTCCTTTGATAGAGGAGTTGGGGAGAATAATGAATGCACAGGCTCTTCTGGTGCTCAGCTGAACTAAGCTGGCAGAGGGGTGAATTCTTTCTTCAGTACAAAGGGTTAGAGTGTGTGTCAGCTCTGAAGCAAGAAGTGCAGCCGTGCTCCCAAAGTGGGAGTTTGTATGAAATACCTGAAAGCTTTTTGTTTTTTTAGCTGACAGAGATCATGATTGATGGGGCAGATCTGTCTTTGTGGTAGAGTGGAATGCTGAATAAGGACAACAGATGTTTTTTACTGTAAGAAGGTAATCTGATGAGAAATGCTCGGGCCTAGAAGAAGAATGTGTTATGGAAGACCAGAAAATAACTAGTTTGAATTCCAAATTTTGTCTCTAAACAAATGATCACAAAATAAAAAAAAAAAAAAAGCAAAACCAAGAAAAAGCAAAAATAAAATTTTGAGAAATATTCAGATTACCATTTCTCAAGCATTTTTATCTGACTAGCACCTTGCTTAATTAAGACCAGACATGAAAAATTTTTTTTCCTCTCGACATGATGATATTTCAAGCAGATTGGTTTAGTCTGGATGCTTACCACGTCCACAGTCTGGATCTGGTAAACAAAATTACAGCTGACTTTAGATCACATAGCTAGTTATGACCTTAACTATAAAATGATTACATYTGTTCATAATTATACTTTCAGAAAAAAAAAGGCAGCTGCCAATGTGGTATATGGAAAAAATCCTCAGTTACATTTTGGTTTACAGGTTGGTCAGTTATACAGTTTGAAATGTAAAATCTAACACTTTGAATATCCAACCTGTATGTTTTCATCATTTCCTCAGTTGCAGCATAGTCTATGCAGTTTTTTTTTTAATACATTATGTAGTTAAGACAAAGTTGAGGCCTTATTATTTTGTTAGTTTTGCAGTAGCACATAGCAATTCACATTATTGAAGTTTGTTACTTTTTTGGAGTTTCTGCTGTCTTTTTTTTTTTTTTTTGGCAAGTAAATCTGCAGTACAGTGCTGTCTTTTTTTTTTTTTTTTGGCAAGTAAATCTGCAGTACAGTGTTTCTGGGTGTGGTCTTATGAGAAAGATTTACTTTCAATATATTTCTATATATTATTTCTATATATCTATAGATTATTCTATCTATGTTTCTAAAAAATATTTGCTGAAAATTTCTTAGGTTTAATGAATAGCTAGCAGTGAGTATTGCCAGTTTTCCCCGGTACCACATAGGTGAATTCTTTTTTCACTCTGACATGAATTCATTATTTAAAAACTTTTATTTTCATGTAAAATTTATCTTCTAATGCCCTTTCATATCCTCCATTTTGTAAAATGCAAAATAGGTGAAAGAACTACACAATTGAGTAGGGGCTCAAAATGTTAGCATTATTTAAATAATATTTTAATCCATGTGGTTTACTAGGCCATGGTCATTGTGCACATCTRCAGATCTTCAGCAGAACATTTGACAAGTGAGTTTTTATACTAACTCTGTAATTATTGATGGTAATTGATCAAAAATTTCTTTTCAGACTATATGAATAAAAGGATTCTATAGTAGTTTGTAATTATTTTAGATAAGTCATATTTCATCTACTAGACTCAATTTCATAGTTGAAGCATTTTTCTACCAAACTTAAAAATAAATCTTCATACTGTAATTTCTAGTGGCAGACACCTTGACCTTCAAAATCAGAAGAAGGTAAAGAAAAATGAAGCTCACTTGAAAGACCGTGAAGCTTTTCATGATAGCACARTGCATCCTAACAGCGGAGAAGTGCTTAATGCAGTCATTTGCATTCAAAGATATGTGAGAGCATGGCTTGAATGCAGGGCATTCAGAAGAATAAAGATCAAGGTAATGCCTTAGTTGTTTAATCCATGTATTGTTTAAATTCTACTGGTGTAAGAATTTTTTATTATTGCTGTTTTGTTATGAAAAAAATGCTCAACTAGTTTGTCTTTCATCACTGTTCTGCATTTTGAAGGTTAGGAAAAAATCATTGATAGTGAGTGCTCTACTGGGACTTGATTTTCCATTTCCAACACTTGTTCTTAAGTAGACTCTCCATTAGATTTTAAAAGTAATGACTCGTGTGACATTTGCTCCCTCTGCCTTCAGAGATTCTTGGTGTACTTGCATRTTATACTGTTAATTCTGAGGCTTGCAGTTTTTCAGGTAGAAAAACAGACTGAATCTGAAAGACTGTATGTTGTGTCTCTTCCGTACGATTTTAAACATCAACCGCCAAAAAAAAAGTCAAGGATTCTATTTTTTCATCTAGTATTCCTAAATGAAATGCTGGTTCCTTAAAAATTGTATACTAGAGACCCATAATATGCACTTTGGCCAGTGTTTGTAATGAATTAAAAGATCTTACACATATTGCAGACTGGCTGCTTATGGAGACTGCATGATTTTAGTTATTTCCATTTTCTGGTTAGTTGTTAAGTCTTCTATCTTAAAAAAGGTGTACCATAACCAAAATGAAACCTAGTTCAGATAAGTGGGTCTAGTATGTACTATGTAATACATGAAACTGTTTATTAGTATTTCAGAATCTTAGACCATTTAAAAGAAGAAGAAGAAGGAAAAAAAACAGGCTATGTTATTTGGTGACCGTAGCCTTTAAAAATATTCCCTTGCTTTGCATGCTGAAARGGGGATTTTTTTCTGCTAGTATAACTAATGATGAGGTGAAATGGCATTTTTTGGTATCTACTCAAAACCTTTTTTTTCCTTACCAAATATATTTAATCAAAAATGAGGTCTTGATCATAGAGTTTCTGACCTTTTCAAGTCTTACTGTTCCACCTATTTTCTATTCCCCATGGTTCCTGATCTACTTCTGTAGTTTTCACAAGCCTAGAATCCCAATATAGTTTTATCCAGTCATCTCCCTTATCAGCACTATGGARTAATTATTTTTAGTTATTTGTCCGTATGTATTTGCTGTAACGGAATTTATTCTGTTTCCTTTTAAAGCTTTCATATTCACTGCTTACCTCACTTAGTTTTTCTGTCTTTAATTACAGGCTACAAGTCATGGACGATCCCTGCCAGCCGTTGTAAGGCAGTACCGGAAAATGATGGCCCGCCTTAGATGTCGAGCTGGTGTTTTGAATCTATCCACACCACTTCGGTATTTTGAGCTGGAAGAGTGGATGGACAAGAAAAAATGTTAGTTAAACATTTTTTTTTCTTAAAATGGTCTTTTATTTCAATGTCAGAGTACTTTAATTCATAACTTAAATGATGGACAGTGGTGCACTGTCAGGAAGAAGGACTTCTAATGCAACAGTAGGTGAAAAGGTGCAAAAGGTGCTATCGTCTTTAATTGTCTTAAAGCCTTATTCTTCATATTCCTTCTGACCATAGTAATTTTTTTTTTTTTTTTTTTTTTGCCAGGATTTTTGTCCCATTGCTTTGAAAATGAATTGCACTTAAACATCTCCCATAATGAAATAAAAAGAATAGTATGTTCGGAGAGCATCTTTAAAGAAGATACCTTTGCAAAGTTTTGGAGTGATTAATTTATTAGATATTTTGTATGTGAAATTAGTTTTTTACACCTGTTTTTGTCACCCCCCTATTTCTTCACCARTTTGAAGGCTCGCTGTGTAGTCAAGCATGTGAGAAGATACATTTTGTTGTTCAGCTACAGGGTAGAAGACTCAGACACTTAAAACAGAATAAACAGCAATAGTCAAAAGAAATATAAATGACAATAGGCTGTAAGCATAATTAACAAGGCACAGACAAGAAGGCCACTGTGTCTGATGACTATGTGGATACATAAAGCAGCTGAAGGAGAAGGAGATAGTTGACTTCTGCTAAAACTGATTCCTCCTTAGCCCCAACTGCTCTGTTTGCTGCCTTCTGCATTCTTTCCGGTATTACTATTGAAGTAATCCTTATTACACTGGAGATTATAGGAAGTTATAAAGGTAAAGAGAAAAGCAGACTGCAAAATATAATCTAAACCTTTTATATGATCAATTCAGATTCAGATCCATCTTCCTGAGCAAAAGGTAGCAGTTCTGTCACAGGAGATTTAGAATTAAATGAAAATCAATAGMAAATATCTTATTGGGAACAAATGCTGGAATGACTGTTCAGAATATTTGGGCATTAATAGAATGCTTTGGATTTGGAACATGTGATATGCAACCATGCTAGAGAAACACCTTAAYTAGAAATTCATCAGAAATACAAAATTGCCTTTATTAAATCTTTTCATTGTGTCTTTCAGTGGTATTAAAAGCACTGAAAATTGGATTTGGATAATCAGCTTCRTATCTAAGCCTTAGAACTGTGCTGCTTTTTTTCTTAAAGTATACATTAGCATGCCAGAGAGATAAGAATTTCCCTATTAATACTGGACATAGGATCTAATCGATTTTCTTACTTTCTAAGGTTGAGAGGTATTGTTTTGATCTTGGTTCTTAGTCCTTCAGTTCTGCATTCACAAAACTTTAGACTTCAGTATGGAACAGAATGACTGTAATTCTTAATTTGAGTGAATTTAGTGGAAATACTTTGAATTCCTTCTAGATAACTCACAGATGCAGACCCTGTAATAAATATATATGAAGCTTCTGAAGATTCATGGCATAGTTTTGAGTTCTAAATTACATATTCATGTCTTACATTCCTCAAATAATATAGGAATTATTGGTGCAAACATTGCACCAATAAAAATAACTAATCCTTCCATCGTAAACTGTATCCTCATGAAGCAGCGAATGTGACCAACCTGAATAGCTCATAATGTACTTCTGATGTTGGGTGACTGAAAAGTTTGCGCTACCCTTTCCGTTGTGATGAAATGCTGCTTGATGGTTGAATCACTGATGCATTAAAGAGAAGTCTTAAAAATTAGACCTTCAAAGCTGCTTTGTGCAGAGATGTGATCRCAGGCTGCAGCCCCATGTGTTGTCTCTTGCTGTTGCTGTGGTCTTTAAGTACAAAGTTGGACTTAAAAGGCAGATGTTGTTTTTCTGAAACGTTAAATTGACATTAATTTTCTCCATTTTATTGAAGACAGAGGGACATGCTATACACACTCATGCATAATATAGAATGCAATTTGAGCAACTTCTGCTAACCTTTACAGGGAAACTGATGGTTCCATTAATAAGTAGTTGACCAGATTGACTAATATCCCCTATCAGAAGAGAGATTTCTGGCACCAATTCTGCAAGAATCTATGAGCTAGGTAGATCAACTAAAATGCTATATGGGCTTCATAATATAGGAAACTCTGAAGATTTTTATTTTTAATCTGTAATTTTGCTTCCCGGGCAGTTTAAAATAAATCATACAACACTTATCTCTGAGCTAATGTCTTTGAAGCCATATCAATACATTGCATTTGTCAATAAAATARTTTACAATTTGCCCACTAGTATATGTCCTTCATGTTCTTTTTTAATTAGCCTTGGCAAGACATCTACAGGCATCTATTATAATGTCTTAGAGTAAGTTTTCCTCATGCCTTTATCTTAAAGGGAAGCAATTCAATATACTGTACTGCTTTTGATAGGTTAAGCTCTTTGCCAAGTTAAAAACAAGGCATTCTCAGTATAATTTTATCTACTTACCTAGCCTAGTTCAGTAGGGACTTAACGGTCGCCTTTCCATGTCAAGAAATCTTGATATGGGAAAGAAGTCTTCTTCAACCTGACTGTTCCCTTTCAGTTGCTCTAAGGATGCCTGGTGAGTTGCGCTTTAGTACAGGAGCAAGTCAGCAGAGACCTACCCATCCTCTGACCTCTGCRTAGGTCTAGTTTTTCATATCAAGTTTATTAATCATATTAGGATTCAGAAGAAAATATTTCTAATACAATTAGGGCATAATAATATATAGCAAATATTTCTGTAATGGAAGTTGCTGCTTTGGGCTTGTTTTTCAGTTTATGAAGCAATGTTTGACAAGAGACAGTTCTGTGAAGAGATGGACAGAAGTGACCTGCCTGGATTTTTCAAGGACTGTGGATATTTTATACCCGCCAGTGGAATTCAGCGTGTCTTACAGATGGTCTGCCCAAGTAAGTGGTTTCTTAAAAATATTTTGCAATTGTACAAAAAGTTCCACTGCAGATGTTCAGGCTTTGGGTATTTTTTGTTTGTTTTCTTGCGTGCATGTGTGCGAAAATAGAAAAGTTTCTGTTTTCATAGTTGATACAAAACCTGCCCACCAGTCATCTTTTGCAAAATGGAGCGTTTTATCTTTATACTTAAAATAAGGCGTATTTGGTAGAATGGCACTGTGTCAAACAACGCTGGAATATAATCCTTGTACCATCTTGGAATGCTTTTAAAAGGGTWCAGAGCAATTTTGTGGTGGTCTGCCCTTACGGATTCCTCCAGCCAAAACATGTACCTCGTTCCCATCTGTATAATATGGAGGTCCTAGCCTTCCATCATGTGTGGACAGTTCAGCCCAACAAGCTATCCCTCTCTCAAATCCTTCTCTCCTCTCTTCAGTAGCATGCTGTCATTTGGTTCTGGCCTGTGTAGGTGCTGTGAGAACAAAGCTGCCCTAAGCATGGCTTTGTGTTATGTATTTGTCTTCCCAAGTTTGACAGCCGTCACAGCTTTTGCAGACACTGAGCTTATTTGAGGATAACAGTTCATTTCGCATAGCAGTGATTTCCGTGAGTGCTTTTAAAGTATGTGTKTATTCTGGTGAGATTAAATTCATGTTTAATTGCTACCTTTGATTTGTTAATGACCTACGTGTCTGCTTTTTTGAGCCAGCTCTCTGTTCATGTTGCATTTTTGAGGAGAAGGTGGTCCTGTAAGTTTCTAACAACACATTGTATTTGCACATTTTATTACATTTCAGTGTTGACTTCTGGTAAATGCAATTAATTTCTCACAGAAAATCATATATTACATGTCATTTAGGTCACATTCCTAAGACAGTGTGAATAAGACCAGGTATTTTTAGTGATTTGCTCAATCCCCATCACTATGGTAACAGGAGATTTTGTGACTGTGAGACAGATTTCTGTCTTACATCCTAGCTTTGAGAGACTATTGCTACTTTTCGCTATGTTCACAGATAGACTAGAAAAAAATGATGCTTTCCCCCTCATTTTTTAATTTATTTAGTTTCTCCTAGGTATAAGGTGCTATTAAGTCTGATTCAGCCTTTTTGGGGAAGGCATAGTTTTTTTTTTTTTTTTTTTTTTTTTTTTTTTTAATTTATTAAACACAGAACTCTCCCAAATTATAAAAGTGCAAATGATGAATAATTGCTGAAACAGAGATGTGCCTGTGTCTGATAGGCACCCATAAAATGACTTCTAACATGTAAGCCGTTTGAATAAATTGCACTTATCTGTTAAGTACCCTCTCTTTGTCCATTTCACAATTCACATGTCATTATTTCCAAAGGTAAGTTATTAACAGAATATAACCTTGCTAAATTGCCTGGGAGAGACAGTACAACTGRTTTACTATTTTGATCTGTTGAGTTGATGCAGCCATCTCCTGTGCCATGGCAAAGCATCCTATACTGTTGGACTGCTTGTTCAAGAATGGAAAAATAAGGTGGGTCGGGGCCAGGATGGTAGGAGGAAGATCTTCTAGTAATTACTAGATGCAATGTTTGCATGAACATTGTATCCTATACCRCCATATGACTGATCCATGAAAGGTTAAAAACAAGAAATTGGTCACTTGTGGCAATTTACTCTGAATGCTGGCAGTTAAAAAGAAGATTCAGATTTTCTCTTGATCTTTCTGACTCATTTTACTCTTTACTATGCTCTCTCTCTTTTTCTCACTTTTTTTTTAATGAATCTAAATATTGCTGAAAGATCAAGTCTTGTTAAATAAGTACCCAAATGTTAAATGTCCTGTCACTTTTCCATTTCCAATAATGAATTGATGAGCACTGTCTTTGGCTAACAATAATTTAGGCAGGAAAAGCTAGAAGGATTTTTATCCCATATGTTCTTCTGAGAGTATTAATTACATCAGTCCTACATAACTACCAATCTCATTTGTAAGGGATCTGCTTATTTGAGGTAGTTTACTCTTCATAAAGGTAATAAAGCARAAGATTAGAAAGTAAGAATTATCTGATCTAGTTAAAGCAGAAATGTGTGTGATAAAAGCTAGTATTTATTGTTACACAAGAATGAACTTGCTGTCAAATGAGAAAAGAAGACTATCAGCTGTAAAAGCCCTACCAAATGCAAATTTCTAATTAAAAGTATCAGAGTAGGAAGAAAAAGAGAATATATGGAAGACTACAAAACAAACTGTTCTGACTTATACAACTGACTTAGGTGTTTATACAAGCAAAACAGTACTAATGAGCATTAATTTCACCAGATGAAATTCTAGTGATAACACCGTCAGGAAAAAAAGAAAGCATTGGTACCTGCAGTGGACTTAGGGATGCTGAATGGGGTCTCTCATAAGTATGTGTGTGATTTCCCTTGAACTCTGTTTTTTAAAATCTAGGGAACAAAGTGAGTTTTTCTTTTTGTTTAAATGAATTTGACAATGAATTTGATTATTTACATGCAGCTAAATATATTTTGTTCCACACAGTATGAGGAAAAATAAGTGTCTGTGTTACTAGCTTATGTATAGCCCATAGAGGTAAGGAATGGACTTGAAATAATTGAATAGTTTTCTGTCAATGATGAAGTTTAGCTGCTGGTTTCAAGAAAAAGCCGATTAAGATTAAGGTCACAGTGTAGGGCTTTTTAGATTCCATACA
Source organism: Nothoprocta perdicaria (assembly GCF_003342845.1). Taxonomy (NCBI): domain Eukaryota; kingdom Metazoa; phylum Chordata; class Aves; order Tinamiformes; family Tinamidae; genus Nothoprocta; species Nothoprocta perdicaria. The sequence goes on from NW_020455544.1 coordinate 182,367, forward strand.
CAAATAATGATGCTGTTTCATCATATTTCAAACCAATTTGTGCTGCTACTTCATTCTGCCACCAAAAAGCAGAATGTCTTGCATTATGCAGTCAGGAAAAATGCTGTATTTCAAATTAGAAAAATAGAGGTAACTAACCAAACTGTTTTTTGACATATATTGTAAAGTATCCATTGAAGTTATACATGATAGTACAAAACTATGTCCTTAATATTTTTCATAAGATAGTAGACTATGTTTAATTATACTTYTTATCTGTTCAGCTTACAGTGGTCTATTTAGGAAAATATTTATGTTGAGTTCAGTGCAACTGTGCATGCGTGTAGGCTAGGAACTGGGATTTGTAGCTATTTTGCTTCTGCATTTGCCTGAATTCACATGYATTAGAGACCAGTGAGTTTTTTAGTAGGACCTTCTAAGTTGCAAAGTGATGTGGCTTGATTTGAAACAACCCGGGAGAGCATGCAAGACTGAACTCTAGCAGATATGTGAAAGCAATAGGTCTTCATTAGAGTCACTGCCAATTCCCCTTCAAGCTGCAGACAGAGTGAAGAGATGCAGCAGATCCCCAGGGAATGCTTCCTTCTATAAAGCTAATAGARGATAGTAGAGCAGTCCCTCACTGCCCTGTCAAAGCTTGTGCTTCATAGCCTGATACACAGGGAGCCATCATCACTTGTGTTCCCACTGGACTCTTCCATGATACTGAGTGCCTGTTACTGGGGCTTCTAGGAAACTCTCATACTTTTGGAATCTCCACTCAGAAATAACACTGTATCACTGCAGCTTTCCTTCAGTGGACTTGGCACTTATTTCCTCTCTGAGGTCTTCACCACTGTGGTTCGTATTTGTGACATCTTAGCGTAAATTGTTAAATATAGACAATACCTAATAGCACTTTCCATTGCAGTTATGCCAGAAAAGCCTTATTTATAGAGCAGGACCCTTCTGTGTTGAGTACTGCACACAGTCTGAAGAAAATTATGCCTCCTGCATCACTGATGTGAAATTGCCTCCTAAAAGTGTTTATTTTTCTTTAAGTAAAAACTTACAGGAAAAGCCCCAGGAACCTATGGGAACAACGCTGTTGCAGCTTTCATGCTTCTGGCAGAACCCAGCACTCCAGAGTTTGGTTTTTTTTTTTTTTTGCTGTATTGCTGCTTAATAGTATTCTCCAAACCCATGTGGTAATGAGTGCTGAGGCAGAAGTAGCCTATCATTACAATCATTTAAGCCAAACATAGTGTGGAGAAATGGAAATCTCATAGGGAAAGAACTCCGCAAGTGAGTTGTTGCGAATGAATACATGTGTTAATGAAATGTCCTGGTAGAGCTATGGAGTGCTTTGCATGTGCTGCATAATGGCTCTGGATCAAGCCTAAATTAACATCTGATCTAATGATCCCTTCAGGTCTTTCTGGGCTCTGGGTCATTCACAATCAATTGCAGTGAAAGGAAATAAAAACTATGGCCCTCTCTCCAATAGCTGTTTTCCTTCCCCAAGAGTTACAGAGCAATATTCATTAAAAAAGTTAAAGAATTCCCACAACATCTGGAATGTTTGTCAACAAGAATGTGGATGGGTCCCTGCTGGTTACAAATGCCATCTAATCCATGTTTGTTCGCAAGCATTCTTTCTGATGTAGCACATAGATGCAAACATAAGCCTGTTTTTCATAGAATCGTTAAGGTTGGAAGGGACCCATAGAGATCTAGTCCAACCCCCCTGCACACGCAGGGTCACCTAGAGCTTGTGGCACAGGGCTGCATCCAGGCGGGTCTTGAACACCTTCAGAGAAGATTTTTCTCTCTCTTTTTATTTTTTTCCTTTTTAAAAGAAGGTAAATGTCATACTTAAGAAGTTAATTTGCTTGAGTGTTTTGCTGATAGCATATCATCAGTATGCCCCTTCTGGGCTTGGCAGATCAGAACAGGAAATTCAATTTGGGTTACCCACATGGCCCAGAGTACTTTAGGCCAGCCACCAACCTTGTTTTAACATGATTAAAATATTATTTCTTTCTGACAGTGACACTGGTCCAAAACATCATTATGGATTTATTAAAATGTCTTGATAATGAATTTAAGATCTATAGAAAGCAAATGATCTACTTAGTTGATGAAGAGAGTTTTTAGATATCTGTTCACACTTTGAATCACATTTAGAAATATTCTAAAAAAAAACTATATTTGAAAGATATTACAACAATCAGAGAAGTAAATTTCCTCTTTAAAATTCTCCTGTGCTGCAAGGTATGCAGAATGCTAGACAACCAGCAGTATGCTGACACTGCTGTCTGTCATCCAGACTGWTGCTATCTTATTTATATTCTCTTTTCTGTTTCCTCTTTTACATAAGCTATAAAATCTCGGACTACTGTTTTGTTCCATCCATGTTCTGAATCTGGCATTGAGGGTCTTGTTCTGTGCCTAGGGCTCTTGAACACTAATAAGAATAGATCATACAAATAATGATGTGTTGTCGAATCTGCTGTGAGAGAGTTTTTTATTATTATTAAATGCTAAAATTTCTCTATGCTCATATAGGCAGTATCAGTCCTTAAATTTGTCATTTTCTGTCAGCTGCTTTTCTGTGACCCCAAGCATGTGAGGAATGCTGTCAAACAGGGTGAATCCAGTGACAGGTTATGAGYGGGATGCACTGCTGGATTGCATCTCCTCTCCAGCAGTATGTGGCCAGAGGTGGAGCACAGGGCAGTGTCTGTGCTGGTTTGGGTGCTGCTTTGACTGCTGCTTTGGCTGTTTTGCAGGGGATGAGGTAGAAAGAACTTTCCATGGGTCAGCACTTTTCATGCAGCTGCTAATTGCAGCTATGTGGCAAACTTTGGTGTTATTGCATGATATTCAGTACAAGCGCAGTTCATTCCCTTGATATCATGCACTTAGTTTAACTGAACTATTGCATGTGCTGCACTTAGCTGATCTTCAGATATCYGTAATGCTGCTTTGTCTATTTTGACATTTGACATTTTATCCAGGAGAATTTCCAAATCACCAGTGACTACAAATAAGCTGTCCTTTTTCATTACAGACAAATGTGAAGTAGCTTCAGCAGTGTGTRTACCCACTGATTTGTCTCCATCTCATCCCTGTCTGTCTTCAGTCTCATGTTTTCCCTTCACAGTGGCAAGATTGTCTTCATATATTGAAATCTCTCACCACTGGTGTGTTAGTATCCATGCTAAATAGTTCATGTCCTTTCCACTAAGAAGATTCATCAAGTTCACTTGTGTCTTAATGGYGTTAACTTTTTAAACTTTCTCTATGCAGAATTTGTCTTTAGTTCCTCAGCTGGATGAACTGCTCTTGAAGGCTTGCCAATACTGATGAAGYAGAATCATTGCCCCCTCTGCCTGAACTGCAACACCAGTATTAGGACATCTCAGGATGCTATTTACTTTTTTGTAATTGCATTGTTAACTGTTACTCAGTTTGTGGTCCTCCAAAACRCAATATCTCTAACTGCTGCCCAGATAGTTTCCCCTATTTTTGAGCTTTTGATTTTTTCCTTCCTATGTTTAGTGCTTTGCACTTGTCTCTCTTGAATCTTATCTTATTGATTTTCAGCCATTTCTTCAATTTATCAAGATCGTTTTAAATTTAAATGCTGTCTTCTCAAGTGCTTGTACCTCCTTCCAGCATGTGTCATCTGCAAGCTTTGCAAGTGTTCTCTCTATTCCRTTATCTTAGTGGTTGTTAATGATAATATTGAATACAACTGGACTTGAGACAGACCTGTCCGAAACCTCACTTGATATTTCCTCTCATGTTTGACAGCAAACTTTTAACCACCCTATAAGTAGGATATTTTGATCCCTAATAAGAAGAAATACATCAGCTTAAAATATGATCTTAAAGAGCAGGAAGCTATTAAGGGATTCACAAGTTCTAGCACAGGACAGCAGTATGTGGAAGCAAAATCGAATGTTTGCCATTATTGCTACAAATATGTCTTTTACAGGATTTAAGAAAGTTTCTTCTCCATTAATACATAAAAAGATATATCACTACAATATTCTTGATTGGAAGGATATATATTAGATTTCAAAAGTTCAAAGAACATCTTACTGTCTGTGAGGAAATGAACCATATAAACTGCTTTATCTACACTATTAAAATATGTATCAAATATATATCTATATTCTAGTATATGCACAGTGCAAAGTATCCATACCTGGATAAGTATGTATAGTACATGTAGAATTTCTAAAAATAAAGTGGAAGCTCCAAAAAGAGATCTATATCAACTGAACAGAACAATTTTTTAAATAATTACAAAGAAAGAATTGTTTGATATCCTGTTTATGGATTATAGTCTACAGATTATATTAGTTTCACCATTTTACTTTTTTTATCTACTCTTTCAATTTTTGTATTTTTCCTTACCTTTGCACAATTAGTATTTGCTAGCTGCCACTGTGTATTATTAGAGTAGGTCATCAGCCACATCTTCATCTAAAACATTTCTATAAAGCCCATGCCCGCGCAAATACCTTCCCATTACACCTTCCTAATATATTGCCTTTTTCAAGGCAGGTTTAGCAATGATGTAATTCCCAAAATTATCCAGAAGGATCTGAATGGTTGTGTGAATTATTGTGTGAATACTTATTTGATTTTCAATTGTATTTGCTTGATCAAAACTGACACAATTTCCTCTTTAACCACGTGACTAGACTGATAGTTACCACTCCTCCTATCAGCATGTGTCTCGGCTATCCATGTTTGTGTTTCTGCTAAAGAAACCAAACTTGGGGCAGTTTTGATGATGGGTAATTTAGGGTTTTCTGTTATTTGTCTTGTTGTGATTACATTGGTCTCAGTTCTATTTAATCTGAAATAGACTTCTAGGGTAGTATTGCTGTTGTCTATCATCCAGCAAGAAACTGTGTTTCTACGTCAGGGAGATCTGTCATTGTTACCATYGTTGTTGAAGTCTTCTGCTTCAGTTCATGAATTATTACTTTTATTTTGTTAAGTCATGCTGAAAGCTGACTATTTGTGGTGATTTCTTTTCAAGCCGCTGTTTGAAATTTCACCCCTTTTGCTGGAATCCTTTATATCATGTTGTGATAACCATCAAACTTCTTGAAAACACAAAGTCTTTGGATCATATGTGGAAGATAAGATCCAAGATGTCTCTCCATTGTAGTTCAAGAGAGTGTCTAATAAATCTGTGTTTGATAGATGTCTGAATGCTTTAGATGCCCTTCAACAGACTGCATTTATTAAAGAAGTCAGAACTGTTAGCTAAATACTGCATTTAATATTTATTTTACTTATTTAGTATGTTTTTCTGCTTTCTGTATTAATATGTGTTTTCTCTTAAATAGAACTCCCCCACACCACCTTTTTCTGGATTTCCCAGTTTCCTACCTGAGCCTTCTGTTATCAGAATATATACATATATATATAGTTCAATACAGTGATGGATAAAATACTTATAACACTTTTGTTAGGAAATATTCCAGAATAAATTACTGTCTCAAATAGACATTTCAAAGTGGATTGTCATTATTATGTAAAGATTGGCTTTCASTCAGGATTTTGAACTCAAAGGCGCCAACAGTAAAGCTAGTTCATGCCCCTAATAATTGGGCTTGGTCTTGACTCAGAGAAATGTGGGCATCCCCCGTTTAAATATTGCCATAATTTTGTCACACTGAGTGAAATTTTTGTGTGAGAGTAATTATATAATGACTGAAGTAACTTAGTACCCCCTTTTTTTTTTAAAAACAGCCTGTTTTATCAATCAGATTTAATTCTTATAAAAMTACTCTGAAAGTTTATACTAGTATATTGAATAAAATTATTGTACTGGTAGGCTATCTGATATAAGAGAAATAGATAAAAATAATTGAAAAATAAGGTTTTTAAGGTCTTTATTCTGAGGAAGAAAAAGCATATTATATAGCTTTAGTTATGGTCGATTCCATTAAATTCATTAGGAGCTGAAAAATACTGGTATTTTATTAACATTTATCAATTTATCTATATTTGTATATCAAGCAGAAAAGGGTGCAGTCGATCACATGAAGATAGTTTGGCAATATTCTACTTCTTTGGTTTCAGAAATGTGTTTTTTCAGAATTTTGTTCCAATGAGGAGTCATAAAAAATCTCAGTGTAAAGGATGGATGGAGAACAGTCCAGTTTGTTTGATGGATTCAAGAGAGTTAACAGCATATTTTGTGTTAAAGATGTATGTAAGTGTTTGCAACTGTATGATACTGGATAGAAATTGCATCTTTACTAATTTTGCTGTCTGTAGAGGTGTAAAGGTTTTAGAATAAAATTAAATTTTGCATAATAATCAGAAGTTATTTAGTCTTTCACAACTTCACGGTGCTGTGAGGTTGAAGTAGAATCCTCTACTGACTAGAATCACTCAGAAAATGGAATTAGTACTTTCAGAAATCACTAAGAAGTCTGCTATATATAAGGTAGTATTTTCTAAATACAGATTTTCAGAAGTTTATAGAGCTACATTTAGACAGATTATGGCATGGTATCCTCCAAGTAAGTTGTCCCCTGCATAGCCAGAGCAGAATGAGGACAAGTCAAAGCTCTAAGAACAGAGGTGCTTATTATACCTGTTCTTCCCTTTCCTTAAATATGTCGTGTTCAAGAAATACCTAGTGCGTGGGKTTTTTTTTRTTATTATTATTAAATACATTGACAGTGATATCTTACCATAAGAGCTCATGAAATGACATACAGATGCTGACTGCAGATAAAATCGAAGAAATGTCAAGGAAAGGGGAGAATGCGGAAAACAGATGACTACCTAAAATTCTGTAAGTAAAAATCCTAATAGGTAAATCATCATTTTGGTATGAAAAGCACAAATTTCAATTTGTAACCATTTTCTTCTGAGTTCAGGAGAAGTTTTACAATAACAATCACCTGTATTAAATTTTAGTAACATAGTGAAATAGTTAGTAGTGTAGCTTATCTTCTGGTGTCTGGAAAGGTAGAAATTTCATTAGGTCTTTGTTTGTGGCTTTTGGAAATAAGTCTAACCTATGTTTCCCATATTCCCCTACTCTGAAGCATGGCATCTCCTAAAATGAATAAATTACAGCTTGCACAGGATTTTGAAACATGAAATATAAACATAAGGCACTGGCACATCTCCTGAAACCTCCTAACCTTTTAGGCTGTCGAACCTGCACTTTGTAAAAGAGAGCGAGCTTTGGATGTTTTTACAGAATATTAAATACAAAATCATTTTTTTAAATACAAGCCAGGGACAACATTAGGACCTACCCTTGTTGAATGCAGAAGCAAAAACCTCATTAGTTTTAATGGCAAATGATTAGGGGCTAACATTGGAGATTGGAAGTTAGCTTCATTTTACCTTTCTCCTCCTATCCTGCCATTGTCTCTTAATTTTCATTAGCACAGGAGAGGAGGCCAATTTGTATGAGGCAGYGGCTGAAACTTTGAAATTCTGGTGTCTTTTGTTGGTTTGTGTCACATTCTAAGTATTATTTAAACATCATTTTTTTCATATTAATACTGGATAATACTCTGGAGGTCTCTTTAAAACAGCTAATGTTCCCTTTGGCACTGAAATCCACTTACCTTAACTGACTTCTGTTRTACTTCAACCTGATTCTCAGAGTCACAATGGTGATATTCATTTTAATATCCCAATAGGCTCTTAATATTCATCAAATATTTGATTTACATTTTCTAATAAGGCTTACAGAATGCAGGAACATGAAACCCATACTCTGCCATGATTCTTAMTACTGTCTCTTTCATTAACATTGCSAATTATGTCTCCAAAATAATTAAAATCTGTAATTGAATATACTAGAATAATTTTGGAGAATTAGTTTAATTATTCTAGTGCTTYTATTTGGAAAGATCATATCATTTATAATAGCAGGATAGGGAAAAAAAAGAATTTACTCATGCAGTGTCCTTTTTTAAAGTTACCTTTTAAGAAAATATATATACTTGAAATGTATACGCTYGTTATGTACAGCAGTTACAATGTAGATTTTTTTACTACAGAATTCTACTGAAAAAATAATCTTTCTCTTAGAATTATTTTAACAGATGATAGGTATGTTCTTTAGKAATTTGTTGCATATTTTTTTCTATATGCATACTGTAATATATAAAGTATATTTTTTACTGAAGTAATTGCTGTGTTTTTTTAGCCATAATAAAACTGTCTATGGAAATGAAGCAGGTATGCTATGGGAAGCGTTACTTACAGAAGTCCTTAAGAAAAAAGTCACAAACCTCCTCGGGGAGGATTCACCGGGGGCCTGACCAGAGGGTCTGAAAACTGTCTGTAAACCACAGAGCAGCACTTTGCAACCGCTGCTGTGATCCACTGAGTAGCACCACTGAGTGGCATGGTGACCTGTACAGACATAGGTGGGAAGTGTATTGTAGTGAGCAGAAGAATTAGGGTGTGAGAAAAACCTGCACTGGAAAATTTGGAGGAGAGGGAAGTAGAGTACTAGAGGGAAAGAAGGGGGAGATCAGTAAAAGGAAGAAAAACAGGTATTTTAGTAAGTTTAAAAAGTAGCTTTGACGTGCAGGGCTTTGCCCTCATGATCCCAATCAGTTTTTTGGAATGATGCCAAATAAAATCAGCTAAGGATCTGATCAAAGCAACAGCTAAAGCTAAATGTTCCAATTTATTGGAATGATGCAGCATATGGAAGCATGGGGTACATACAGCTGTGCAAATACAGGGCTTGCATACCTAACTGTAGTTAGAGAGAGGGGTTCAGAAAGAAACTCTTTCAGGAGGAAAGTGTTATGCTACTTGAAACAAAGGCTTATAAACTACTGATTCCTGCTGCAATAATCTTTATATGCTACATTTCTCTAGCAGTACACCTGCCATTCCTGTATTTTCCTGAATGTGGTTGGTGGTGTTAGTTTAAATTTATAAAATTGTAAAAGTCATATGTCTGGAATGGATGGCTTCAGGGGTTGCTACTGAGCCTTGTGATGGAACATGATTCATAAGTCAGAGCTGACGGTGCTCAAGCTGTGTTTTGAACCCGGACAGTATCACCATGTCAGCACAAGTGCAGAGCCTGAACTAATTAGCCTTGCTGAGAGACATGGTTAATTAGTCCAGACTTAATACAGCTCTAACCATATTTCTGGGACCTGAGCTGCTACTGCTGCGTGGTGCAGTATCAACATGGTAATTCACTCAGTGTGGGATCCAAAACCCCAGTGGATGGTGTCATCAACTTTGCCTCTGCAGTGCTCCTTTTATAGGAGGTCTCGTAGAGTGAAAGTGCTTTGACCATCACCATGTTTAAGGCTGAGGAACATACAGAGGGTTCTGAGGTGTCTTCCTTCCTCCAAATTTTGTTTCCATACCCATTCTGCCAAAGTCTACATTTGCTGTTCTTCAGCTTATGTTAGAGGCTCATTTGTTCATCCACACTCCATTGCTTTCTTCTTTTTTTTTCCTTTCTGTCTAGCTTTGGCAGATTGGTTTTAATCTTCAGTGGCAGCTTCCCTTTTCCACTTCTGACAGGACTTCAGGCTCTGTGCAGTATGAAGTGGATAATATTCATTAGTGTTACCAGCTTTCGTGTTTTGACTTAGTCATGGTGAAGCAGCTGAATGCTAGACAGTGCAGAGGGGCGACTGCTGTATGAAGCATCCACAACAGATGTCCTTTATAAATATCCTTCTCAAACACAGTATCAGGAAAACTGTGATCAGATTTTTTTTTTTTATTTTTTTTTTAAGACAATTACTTTCAATATTTTTGATTCTACCTTGGTTCAGTCTTTTAAATCACTGGCTGGTATTTTGCCACCTAACCTTGCTCAGTTTGCTATTTAGCTCCTGCAGACTGTGTGCGGATGTTACAGAATGCAGCCTGGGACAGACAAGTAAAAGCCACATAAGGGCAAGGAGGAGAGAAATAGTAAACAATTTCATTCTGTTTTTCACTCCCAGCAAGAGCGTAAGTTGTTCACTGATTAGTGAACATTTCCTTTTTTCATCCAGTCTTTTTCCATATCTTTAACCAAATATGGAAAAATGATTCTTAATAGCAAAACTCTAATATATATTGTAAAAATGTTCTCCTGTGTGGAGATTACCAATTAACCCCAAAAGCTGATACAACAGCTTTTCTTTTCCAGAAATAAATATTGGTGCTTGGTATCTGGGGCTGCATGTCTGCAATGGAGGCAGAATATGGCTTTTATCATTATCCTGTTATTGAAAACAGGAGACTATTGAGTAACCTAAGAACTCCTGGAGCTCCTTAGCACTTTCCCTGTTCTTGCCAGAGAGAATCATACATTCACTGCTAATGAGCAGAGTGCAGCCTTATGAATTTGTCTGAATATTTTTCCCTGAGTCTTATTCTTCTGCTACTGAAGTCATTGGCAGAACCCCTTCTGTTGGTTTTAATGAGGCTGGATTGGACTTTTAATAAGCATCATAGTCACGTAAGCTTGGGGTTTGTTTTTTTAGCATCATGCTTTTTAAGTGTTTTTAGTTACTGCCTGCAGTGTATACAGCTGTGAACTTGGATAATAAATAAGGATTACTTCTATGAAGAAACCTTTGGCAGCAATTTTTGCTTTGCTGAGGTAAGCTGTTAGTCATCTGCCACCAAAGGGTAATCAGCTAGATTTTAAATATTGCTGTGTCTTTCTCCTTTTACTGTATTTTTGATTAGTCAATAAATACATGTTCAGTCTATTTCCAAAGCCCAGCAATCAGCGTAGAAGCAAGATATGTTGCTAAAAACCAACAGGAGCTAACAGTAAGATTTTTGGTGTTTGTTTCTTTTTTTAATGTTGTCCATAGAAATGAGTGGAAAATGGTAAAGCTTCATTGTAAAAAAAAATAGCAAGAAAAAGAATAGTATCGACAGATGGTAAAGTACATTCTCAGGAATGAATAAACTTAGTCACTGGTATAAAAAGTGAAGCCAGAGAAACTGTGTTCCTTGTTACTATTACTGAGAGTGAATTTGGGCTTGGGAACCACACAGGAAAACGCAACTGAGACTCAAATGCTAAATTTTAGGCTTCTTGGTTGGGAACTTGTCATATTTTCAGAAGGTCTCAATATCTAGTCCAAGAGGGTATCTTGTGTAATAAAATAGATATTGAGATAAGAGATGAATTATAGTTATCCATTTGTGATTATTGTGAAATAATTCACAGCTGAATATTCTTACTATTCTAGCTGTACTTTCAAAATCCCAAGCATAACAGTTGAAAACGTCGCTGTAACTAAATGCACTGTGTAAATGGAATTATTAAGCATTTTGAGGAGATAAAAAATGGGAATGGCCTTGGCATGGCTGACAACCCATGTGGATATATCCTGGACAGTGAGTAGAGAGTAAAGAAATTACATGTTTGGATTCTTATTCACTTATATAAGGTTACTTGTTGTGATTCTGTGAAAAAGGTCACTGACTAAAAAAACCCTAAGAGTTTAGCCATATCTAAAGAAATATTTCTGGTAAGTCAGGAGCCTAGTTTTATCTCTCCCCCCGCCTTCATCTTTGCTCTGCATAGAGACATTTACCCCATGAGGATGGCACTCACTTGGATTGAAATCTGGTTTGAAAAAAACTGCTTATGATATATCTTCTAGTGTTTTAACTACCAGCAGATAATAATAATACCAAACTGAATTTGAAAGTTTACAGTAAGGAAAGAAAGGCAAAAAAACACAGAATCCCTAAAATTAAGCAGCATAGATAATCCAGCAACATAAATTCTGACACACAGCAGTAGTCTAAGGGAAGTTGGAGTATTAATGAAATTGCAAGATGTGTTGCAGACAACCGGTGCTTAGTTGTTGAAGGCAGCACAAGTTTACAGTGGGGCTTGGGGAGCAGGGCACAAAACAGAACTGCAGAAATTTGAGAATCATGGCCAGTACTTCTGCAGACTTGCTGAACAGTTGTCTCATATTTTTATTCCTAACTAGCACTCTATATTTTCTATTCCTGACCAAGTGTTGCAACAAGGAAAGGAATTGGAGGTCAAAGTCTGGGCTGTAAATTCTGCAGGGTAGAACACCATCCTTTGTGCCTGTACAGTACCTGGCACAAGGGGCTCTGCATCTGTGTGGGGACTGAAGACATTACTGTAATAGAAGTATCAATATTTTAATCATCTGCCTTCTTTCATATTACCTCACAATTGTTCAGAGTAATTTGGCCATTTGTTTCCCTTGCACATTTAAAGTGATCCCAGTGAGACTCGACTGGATTGAGGTTCAGGGATTATTTGGACCTGATTATTCAAATTCCCTGCACCTGCGGGGTTTCTTTTGATATTACATTTTTCAAACTGAATGTTCACTAAATACAATGAATTTAAAATATGGAAAAAAATGAATTAAATGAAAACACTAGAACTGCATCTAAGTTTATAATCAGTGTGATGTGGGGGATGGAAGTGAATGTGGAACCCAGCTGAACAGTGTGTTGGCATAAGAACTCTTGACTTACAGCTGTTCCTTTGTTCTTTTTTGTTAGTCTTACAGCATTTTTTTTTCCAGAAAACCTTACTTTGCATGAAAGACAAATTCATACAAGAAGATTGTCTAGCTTTGTGCATCATAATTTAAGCAGAATGAATTGAAATCTGTTAAAATTATACAGCATTCTAATGGAACGGGCAGTTTAGCCTAATAGGTCATTTCTGTTGAAAATTAAAATCGAGTCCTTTTTCAAAGTAAAAATCACCTCAGACATAAACATTTTCACTGTCTAGTTAAGGTTAAGATGTGTTTAATACCAGAATTACTGAGATAAAAGAAGAAAATACAAATCTGTTACAGGAATTACACATGGAAATTGCCTACAAATAGCTTCTCTAGACACTGAAAGAATTAAACAGATGGGTAAAACTGAAGGGCTGTTTTTTTAAGTATTTCTAATCTCCTGCAAGTAGTTCAGGGTTTCTCATAGGACATGGTTCCAGCTGCGCTTTTTCTGCAGCATAACCAATGAAGAATGACATCTTTTCATGTTAGAAGCATAGGATCACTCAAGTTGGGAAGTCTCTGCCTTGGGAGATCTCTGGCTCCAAGGTGGCTGAGGTATGAGGTCAGACCAGGTTGCTTTGGATTTTATTGTATCTTACCTGAAAGGATGGAAACTGCACAACCTTCCTGGGCTTCCTGCTCCAATGGTTGATTATCCTTATGGTGCATAAGCTTTTCCCTATATCCACTCAGAGTATTTATGACAGCATTTTCCTAGGAAATGATATTTCAAGTTTCAATGCTTTGTCTAGAATTAAAGATTGAAATTCTGTTTCCAACATCTCAGATGAATCCTTTAATCATTGTGATATAGGCTGGTTAGGTGGGCTGGTTAGGTATTTGCTGTTAAGATTGTTCTGCTGGGCAGAATGAACTCCAAGTGGACAAGAACGAGCCCTTGGACAAGAAAAAGAGAGTTAGGGGGAGCAGGAGACTGATTTAATGGTTAGCTTATTCAAGGGCTAGAATGAAGAGGTTTTCTATTTCTTGTCCATACTTTCATAATATGCATTTTATTTTAAATTGTCACTGGATAAAGTGTATAAATACAACTAGAAGACAGATTTTTGGCCACCCAGAAAAATATCTTATCTGGATTAAAAAGTCATGTCTTGATTCTGGGACTTGTTTTTACATAGCATCATCTATTGAAGCATGAATATTTTTTGTGGAGGTTTTCCAGCTTAAACAGGAAGAACATGTCCTGTATAGCCGGGTGGTGAGAGATTTATTTAAGCAGATAGACTTTGAGCCTCCTCCCTCAAGGTATTTTAGCCAGTGGGTTAGCATCAGTGTTTCAGTCACTTGCCTGTTACAAAAGCGAAAGCACTCTCATCTGGACATCTTAAATTAAAGTGGCCATGTTCATCACAGCCCATTTCTGTAACCATGCCTGCTCATGCTCTCAAAACTGACTGGCTTAGTCATGGGGCATGTTTGCTCCCTGTCAGATTTGGAGATTCAGATCAGGTTTGCGTATCCAATAAAAACAAGCATTTGTTAGCTTCAGCGGCAATGGAGTTTAGATGAAGAGAAGTGTCCATCCCCTTACCAGCTGCACCCAAGTGCTCCATTTTACAATGAAATTAGCAAATACAGTAACAAAAATATCTATTTTTTCAGGTTATTATTATTTTTATTTCTTCCTTTACACCATTCTTGGATGACCTGTTCTTTTGATGTAGAAATTGCAGTGTGCAAGGCCCAGAACTATATGGATGGAGGAGATTGTCTCATGGTTCAAATGGCTGAACACCACTATAGAGAACTGGATTCCTCTCCTACCTTCACCCCCATGTCCTAGTGGGCTGCTGAGCAGTTCTCTTGTATTAGAATTTTTATAGATTTTACAGGTATTTGCTCCCTCTGGACATGCTGAAAGATGGACATGCTCTGGACATGTGTACAGCTCAAGAAAATAGAACCAATATTTTAAAAGCACCCTGCTAGATAAACAATGACTTTTTCCTTCTAGAGAATACTAGTTGTCAAAAAGGTATGCAAATTAGTGAATATTTAGTAAGGTGGCCTTCATTTCTCTGTGCTTCATTAGAGGTGTTTTGAGGATAGATAATTATAGTGAGAGCTGACAGCACCACACACACACACAAAAAAAAAGCAGAGAAAATCACCAAAAAAAAAACCTTATGAAGAAATTGGTAATTTTGTATTCAGTGCAGGGTTTGGAGGGTGTCTGATAGATAAAGTCTAGAATCAAACACAGAATGATGAAGTTAAAAAGACAACCTAAACAGATCCCCATTCAGTGAGCACGGTCCATTTTAAACACTGAACAAGTCTTCTAGGGAGTAAAAAACTGTAACATTAGCTATAACTTTTGAGTTCTTGAATCTGAAAATTTTAATATATTTGTAAAATGAGATTACAAAAAATGCGTAGTAGAAATGGCACAAAGAAGTGTTCTTCAAGGAGAATATCTCACAGATTTCATTTGAGCAAGATATAAGAGTTTGTGCAATTTTTTAAGTACAAAGAGCTTTTGTTATTGTTGTTAGTGAGGAAATGAAGCTGCTTGTTATCAGTAAACTTCTCAGCAGCTGCCTAGTCAACTGGATGCCCATGTTTCCCTGCCCAGCTACATGCTGCTGTGTCCTTCTGGGGGCAGCAAATAGAGCTGGAAGAGATCTAATATTCCTGAGGAGTCCTGTTGAAACCTGCCTTGCTGTGAAAAGGAACTGAAATCTACAATTCAGGTATCTGGAAGCTTAATTTTTAAGCTTTAAATGTACAGTCTTCATTGCCCTCATCTCTAACTATTTAGGCCTCCTATGTGAATCGCAGTTTTCTCTGGATCAAAAGGCAAAGGAAGCTTCGGTTTTTAATTTCTGCCTGTCAGTCACCCAAGCAGAGTAGATGACCCATTCCTAGGAATTACAGGAGCTACGCAGGCAGCAACCCATTTTACAGGTAAAGGAAAACTCCGTTTTTGTTTGGTACCTTTGTGGCTGTAATTAACATTTCTGTTTAGTTCTAATTATAGTTTTTGTATCTCAGCCATTATGCTAATGGTGTTGTTCAGTAGTATGTGAGMTTGCATTCATTATCACTGGTGAATTAAACCTTTATTAAAGAAAAATTCCCCTAGGCCTCATTCTGAAGTTAAGTAATTATTCATTTGGTTTTATCCTAGCAATTAGCTTATATACTGTAGCACTCATGATTGAGTTTCTATACCTCCCCAGATGAGATTAACCCACCATGGTAAATAAATGCCTAACAGCTCCCAATGTGTTGTTTTAAGCACATTCTTATATAGGAGAGGAAAAAAAAAAAAAGACTCATCATTCAGTAAAATAGCTTGCTTGTTCCTAGCAAACAATATAGTTAGAAGAAAATTGTGCTGGACATTTGGGGCTCTATGCAGCAACAGTAATAAATGAGTTTATGAAGCCCTCCAACAGAGCAGTTAATTCTTTCTTCAACTGCAATGACCTCCTTGGTCAATATGCTTCATAACTGAGATATGCAGTGTACTGGGCCACAGTCACGTAGTAAATCAAGCCTTCTGAGAGCTTCCAGACATAAATAAATTTCCTGGATTGTGTAGCTAGACTCTCAGTCATGAAAGAGAAAAAATAATATCTAGGAAATTCTTCTTGGCCCACCCCATGTATTCATACTTTGTGAATGCCTCACATGCATTAACTATTAAGTTCAACATTACTTCCCTGAAGAATGATGAGTTGTTAGATCTGCTTGAGTGTTAGAACATGGAGGTGTGGAGAAATGAGATGGTTTACCAGCAGTTGCACAAGAAAACATCAGCAGAAACAGACTGAATATGCAGTTCCTCAGTGGCCTGATAAAATGTTTTATTTTTAACAGTTTTCTGTCTCATATAGCTTTCAAGAACACATCCAGTTAAAAGCATCTTGAAAATGAGAGTTAAGGGCAGAGTTCTATGCTCTGTTTAAATTCTGTTTTTACTGATTCAGTTCATCTTAGGCCCTTCCCTTTAGTAGGCATTGTCCTGCCTTTAATTACAGTTAAAGGTTTTAGATATATCTAAACCACAAATGCCTTCAAAAGCACCAATCAAGCATCCTTGATTCCACCAAGACTTTAATGATGGATCATACATGATCATTGCATTAAGTGAAACCTAACATACTACCACAGTCAAAACATTAATCAACTTCCTGGGAGTTTTGCCTCAGGAAGTAATTTGAGATACGACCTTGAGTGTCAGTGGCTAGTGTATACAATATGCAGACATTACCTACACTGTGTTGTGAACCCAGTGAATATACATAGATAGGAAAAATTAGTATACATTTATTTTTGATAAGCATCATTTAATCTCTTGTGTATTCTGGCAATATCTGCTGTATACTCACAGGATCTAGGAGCTACCTGAAACATCTCCACTTTCAATTCTAAATGCAAGCTGCCTGCCATTAACCTTGCCTCAATATCAAACATGTGAAGCACAGCAGACATAAAATAAATGAAAAATAATTTTGAAAACTGTCACATAATTTTCTCACTGGATGTGAGAAAGAGGAAGAAGGAGGAGGGAATCACAGTTCTATTCATGTCTTTTATGTATTTGATTTCAGATTTTCAGAGGTTATCTGGCCTACCTGCATTACCACCAATGGAAGTTACATGCCAAAGTATACTTGAGTTTGAGAGCTTCCGTTATATGCAGCTGAAGATGGGATGAGAATTTGAATAAAATTGAAAGTCATTAATAAATCATATTATGTAATGCATGTGAAGTTATAAATAGCATTACATAACATGATGCTATTTACAGTAGTTGCTATCCCACCTCTTGGGATGCTAAGGAGGTTGCTTAGCATTCATAAAGTTTTTGGAACTAATAAAGTGATGTATGTACCAAGTATTATTGTGCTGTACATACTGTACTGTATGTTGTTATTGTAATCCAATTGTTTGAATTGGATACTGTAAAGCTTCCACACAGAAGTCACTTTCAACTGAATGTGTTCTACAGGCCAGGACATACATTGAGGGCCCTCTGAGACCATAAAGAAATGGTTCATTGGATCAGTGCTGTGGCAGTGGGGCCCAGTGGTCAGGGAGATTTGAGTTCCATGCTTTGCTTCTAGTCCCTTGCTTCAAGCAAACCTCTTCAAGTTTGGAGTAAGACTTCTTTTGATTTCCACAGTGGTAAAGGAAATCAGCCTGGGTTTTTATCCCTCCTATGTTATCAGAAACGATGGTTTCAGAGTAGTGAAAACTCTATAAACCATTTTTTTCTTCACGAATACTTGTTCATGTGACTAGCTGCCTGTGCTGTGCTCCAATGGCTGGCCAGTGTAGGAATGCCAATACACAGTGCCGGGCCTCGGCGTATCCAGTGCAGGTGTGCAGAAAGGAGGTAGGTCTCCTCCACGGACTCATAAAAATGCTTTCAATTGTGGCTCCTCAAAGCTCTCCAAATGGGAAAGATGGAAATGATGATGGAAAAGAAACCCCTAAAACTCCAGAATTTTCCCCTAATGAAATTCTCCTTCATTGACTCCTACTGTGACCTTGTATCCTACAGGAAATGGTGGCCTGAAGCTGCATTCTTAATTGAAGAGAGATGTTTACTTATGTGTTGTTTGATGATGGGACATCAGGCAATCTGAGTTGGTCAGTCTGCATACCCATTAGTTCTGTTTCTAGACACTTTTGCCTTCTCCAAGGAGTCTTATTAGTTGCTGTGCATACTTCTGCTGTGCTCGACTGCTTTTTACAAGCTTATGTACATAGCAGCAGTGATTATTTTTCTCTCTTCCCTAGGGGGGGGAAAAAAAAAAAACAGCAGTTAATGCTGTTTCTCCTTTCAAAAGTTACTTATTTAAATATAAGATTTCTGCTAATTTTGCCAGAGTAAGTATAAAATGGTTGTATTTCAAAGCAGGCTATCACAAAAATGTAGAAGATATTTTACTGAGAGAGAATTTACTGAGAGTTAATTTCAATGCTTTTCAGTTTTCCTGGTGGCACGTGCCATGAGGTTGTGACAGGAGTGCAGAGGGTACATGCTGAGTAGTCTGTTGCTTCTGATAGACAATTTGGTGGCAGAACTTGTGCATGATATTTGAAATTGTTTTAATCATTAAAGAAGTGTAGTTTTTTTTGTTTGTGATGTTCACTTGGAGAGGAAAGAAGATATAATAAAAGCTAGCTGATTTATATACTTAGTAACATATTTCTCCCCCCAAAAAGGGCCTACTGGATTAAAGTGTTCTAATATTACAATTACTTTACAATATATAGTATGATATATTACAAGTGTGTTATAATAAAACAATATCTTATGAAAATGGAAGGCAGTGCCCTTGACTTTTCTTCTGCATCATCATCTTTGGCTATAAGTGCTTGTGATTAAAAGCTTTAGAAAGCATAAGAACATTTTTTAATATTAAATTATTAGTTAAAAATCTATACTTAAATGAAATATTGTTGATTTTTCTCCCAGTCCCTGTATAGTGATAGCTATGGAGGATTGTTAGGGCCTCAGGTTTGTTTGGTAGGCACAATGGACTGAGTTCTTGTGCCTGCCATAATAGCACTCTCATCCTAAAGAAATCTGGTCATTTTAAGGAAAGCTTTCACATATTTTGGTAAAAAAAAAGATGTGTTCAGTTTTGTTCTCTCCTATTCTTTTACGTATAAAATCTGCAGTATATTTTTTTAAATCACTTTGACATGTTATTGTTGTTATTCCACATAGTGCAGTAATGGCTTGCTGCCAGTCAGACACATTCTACTTGCCTTATTTACACATTGAGGTCAATGAGATTCCAAAGTAAGATTACTCATTTGTCCCTAACCAATTCAGATTTGCCAGTAAAATGACCTATGTTGTCAGCTGGATTGTCTTAAACCAAAGATCCTGGGTCTCTGCTGGATAAATGAACCGGGTTGCTAATGTGACTGGTACTAAGAATATTTTTGCTTGACCTGCACCGTTCAGTTTGCTTAAACAGTATCAGTTATTATGATAATATAACAGCTATATTGCTAACAGCATGTAATGTTGTTGTTATATTAATGACCTCTTTTCCATTTCTGGAACCCTGAGTCATGGTTACGAATGGTCAAACATCTTGCGTTGCCTGACTGTGGGGCCAGGCACTAAGGTTGGAATGATTTTCAGTCCATTTTGGATTCTTCTTCATATGTTTGTTTCTTCTACATTGGTGACTGTGTCTTTTGTTCCAAGAATAGTCAACAAAGGGTAGGGAATACAATTTTTAGATTGCTTTTGGATTTCCCAAACTTGGAGATGCAACTGGGGACTGCAAGAACTTGCATTTATGCAGTTCATGCATATGTTAAAGGCTATGTTTTTCAATATTGATTTTCTTTCACTGTTCACCCACAGGATGTGTATTGCTTTCCTTTCATTGCTTGGTTAACAAATAAAATATATATTAGCATGAAAAAGAAAAACTATTTAATGTAATTTCACAGCTACAGTCTTTATTATATGCAGAAGCTTGTTCTTTACCGCTCACAATTGTATAACCAATTGTTCCCCATAATCCTCAGCATTTAGGAATGAGGTTTCCATGGTAATTTTAAATTTTTTAAATACTTAAAATTTCTCTAAATGGATAGTTTAAATAAGTGATCAGTTATCTAGTAGTATATTCTGACTACTCATTGGTAGAAGAAGCTGAAAAGTATCTCTGTTATAAAAATAGACTAGTTTGTTCAATCATAATAAGTTCACAATCTGCAGAATCATGACCCTACTGATAGTGTTAACAAAAGCTTGCTCCTTAATTATCTGCATTGCATTCAGCTGCTGTTTCCCTCCTAAACTCAATTATAATTCTAATAGCAGCTGTGCTGCCATTGTTTGTTGCAATTCATTTTAAAGAAGTTTGATTGGATGTCATTGGTCTTTTTGACTAAATGTGCAAGGTTCAAAGTATCCACTGCCACTAATAGCCCTCATCCCATCTCAAGATTATACTAATTATTTACATAATTATATATTATACATTATAGAGCTATTATGTATTATTTCTAAATGATAGTTCTCTATCAAAGATGTTGAACAAAAGAATATATATATAGTTTTATTGTCCTTACACATATTTTAATGATGGTGAAGATATGCTTATCGTTCTGTTTCTGTGTTAGCCAACAACTGAAGAACCCTTCTATTACACTGGAAATTTATTAGAGCATTTAAGAGTCTTTTCTAATTTCAATTATATCTCCTCGTTATTATCTCATCTGTACATCTATATATGTCTGTAATGGATGTGCTAAACAAAACGTTTACAGGAACAAAAATGTCCTTTGATTTCTTTCAAGTTTTGTTGTGCTATAATATGACAGATCTTAGTTTGGTGATTTAATGTAATAATTACAACAGGTAGTAGAGAGACACCTTGTTATTACTATCTGTATAACTGTAAAAAAGCCCAACTCATCTCTAGTTTAATATGTAATTGTGAATGTATATGAGGGAATATTTCAGGTCATTTATATAGGAGTAGGCAATAATGACTGGTGGAATTGCTGCAAATATTGGCTGTTCCGTCTGTGGAGATAGTTCTATTCGCTTTGTATCAGGACTACAAATATGACTTCATTTCACCCACCTTATGAGCATCATCATTCCAGGATAACTAATACATGTCAAAGAAAAGAAAGCAGAAGTAGGGAGTAAAATGATAATCTTTTTGATTATCTGAGGAGAGGGGTATCTATTTAGATACAGACTGAATGTTGTTGGCATTTCTGTTTGAAACAAAATGATTTGAAGTGAAGGTGCATTCCTAAGACTGTGGGAGTGTACATTTTGGTTTAGGCACATATCTAACATGAAGTCAAAGTCCTCAATTCCCTCTTCTTATCAAGGGACCAATGATGAGGGCCACCTGCATGTATATGGGCAGGGATGTTCAGGGTCTGTTGAGGACTCTGGATTGTCAGTGGAACAATTCACAGGGGCAGTCCTGCAATTTTTTTTTTCAGATTGTTCTTTCTAATATCTTAAATATTTCTGAAAAAGACTTCCTGAAAGCATTGAAAGAATCTGCTGGAGTTACAACGTCAAGTGCTCTAATATTTCACGTGGCAGGTACTCTGCATATACAAACTGACCTTCTGTGTACCTGCAGAGAGAATGATCTTCAGCTGCACAATCATGAACATATTTGCACGGAATTGCTGCCCCTTTCAATGTATAAGAAATTCAGAGTCTGGTGGTGAAGGAAATTTTAATGAATGCTTCTGCATTTTTTTTGCAGAAGCTAAAAGGTACATTGCAAAAGATGATGAATGCAGGGAGAGAAAGATTGGCTACCTAGTTAAGGTATTTGAATGTTGTCTGAACATTCTCATCTGAAGAGCTTCTATTTGCTGATAGTTCATTTATCTAAATGTGTTTGCCGAGATGCTTGGTACATTTGGATGCCTGACCTGGTATTTTTGAATGCCTGGTGAGGATGGGCTCAGATTCTTTTTTTCGGAATAGGATGAGAGGCCATGGGCACAGACTGAAACACAAGTTCTATTTGAATATAAGGAAAAAATTTTTTGCTGTGAGGATGACTGAGCACTGGAACAGATTTCTCAGATAGTTTGTGGAGTCTCCTTCCTTGGAGATATTCAGAAGTTGTCTAGAAACAACCCTAGGCAGCATGCCCTAGGTGACCCTGCTTGAGCAGGGGGGTTAGATTAGATGATTTTCTGAGGTCCCTTCCAACCTCAACAATTCTGTGATTCTGTGACTTGTGAACTTGATGGCTGGATTAGAGAAGTGCTGAGTGTTTAGAGGTACACCTGAAGTTCAGAATTCTGTCACAACTTGAAGTTTGTTTTTGAAACATATGTAATATAATGTTGCTAGAATGCCAAATACTCTGCAAATTGGATCCTGGGATTCTGAGACYTGGAAACCACAATTTTTGGTATTTGAATCCTTATTCTTTGTTGGTCAGTTTTCAAAATGTGTTTTCTTGGCTAGCAATGTATAGTCTCTGAGAAGAATTTTCAAAAGCACCTATTGGAAATAAGGTGCCGTGGTACTTTTGTGAAAACTATTTGGCTCCTTTCTGCATGTTTGGGTATGTATATAACTGAAGAATCTGGTACTGTGTGCCTTGGCTCCAAAGCAGTAAAATGGCCGTAATAAAATCTTTTCATCTCTTGGGTTGTTGCAGACATAATTTTTTTTAATGTCTGTGAACATTCAGTAGTCTCATGGTAAGTCCCATGAAGCAGCTAATGAGGAAATCCTAATTCCATCATCAGCTCAGAGTGCAAGTACTGTAAGGTAATTAAACCCTGAAGTAACACCCTAAAAAAATGAGGAAAAAAAGGCTGCTCATGAGGTGAATACCATCAACTTGATGCACTGAAAGAGACAGGGTTCATATGGATCATGAAATCAGAGACCATACCATAAYGCACATGCAAAGGAATTCTAATATTGACTTTGCAAACTTAATAATATCTATACACAGTTCTTAATATTCTGTAAAGTTTTGGTTGACAGTCATTTGGGGAAWATATATATATATCTAACTTATAGCTCTGCCACCTGTTATTAGTATAGTCATCCTAAACTGGAGACAATAAAAGTTTGGTGGCATCTGAAGCGATCATAGATCTCTATTAGGGCAGTGATGAATGCATCTTTTCTTCTCTCAGAGCTGGCTACCAAATACTTACAATTGAAATTCTGTGGAAAACAAATATGAATCTGGGTAATGAGACAAGTCTGCCATGTAGATGAAAATAAATGTAAAGTTTATTCTAACAGAGCTTCAGAAGCACAATCCATTTGGAGGCATATTGTATATCTGTTCCAACTATCTCATTGTATAGAATATGAGAATATATATATCTTAGAGGTATGCATGGCATTTAGGATGTGCATTGAATACAAATGTGAATCATGTTTTAAGATATATTTTTGCTTCAAAAATCCATAATTTGAGTGTGAAGTCTAAAACTTTTTTCTTTTTTTCTTTTTCTTTTTTTTTTTTTTTACTATATTCTTAGACTTTTTGCATAAATCTACTCTTGGTAGGTTCTGCGGATGTAATGGGTTTTTGATCTGATACTGCTGAGTAATTCTTGTTACACAGTTCTTCATCCGATGAGCGTGTTACCAAGTATTCACACAACGTATCCAATAGGTGGTATTCATGGACTTTTGAATGTTATTCCTGCCTCTTCGTGTTTGCCCAGTTGGCAAGGAAGGCCTAGCAGTTGCACATGGCTATGCCACCTGGAAAGAAAAGAGTTGAAAGTTCTTATTTTAGCTTTTCAGATCAACTTTTGAAATTAATTCAGAATTAACTGCGGCTTAGCCAGCAGAGTGAAATTGGAGAGGGGTTCATTTTGTTTGTGTTTCTTAATAAACCTGCTTATTTTAAGTGTTTCTATATTTGCTGGTTTCTAGTTCCTGTGTCCAACTGTGACCAAAGAGAAACCTATTTTTATCACACAATTTTCAACTTGAGAAGTTTCTTGTAATTGGAAGGGACGTGACCTTCAAATCCAAGCCTGGCTTGGATTTCAGTTCTTAAAGCGTTCTTGTAACTGGTGAGATTGTAAACCTAATCTCTATATAGAAATATTCCATATGGGTATGCTAGCTATGCTCCAGCCTCTGTTAGGGTGTCATCTTTTTGATGTGCTTAGTGTGCAATTTAAAGCCTTGTATTTAACAAATGCAGAATAGTCTGCTCTTGTAAACTATACACTAAACGGTGCAAAGGGGCATTACCAAAATATAGGTTTCCTGACGATGTGTTGGGAGAAATTACCCTAGTGGGTTGTTCTCAGGTTTGCTGACAGCCGACTACTGTGTTCCCTGGCACAAATGGAAGTGCCTCGGGTAACTCTGACGTGATAAGGTGGTGAGGGGTGACGATACTGCTGAGCTGGAGGCCCATGGACAATAATAGTTAGGGCAGAGGCCTGCTCTATCTTTGCCAATCTGTAATTCCACCGTTCATCATCCACCCTTCCGCATGTCTGTGTAGCAGCTTGCAAACTGACCGCCTTGCTGGCTTTCTTAGCAGCTTTGAGTTGAGTTTGCTGTTCTATAACTCCCCTGAAATATTTTGTTGTTGTTGTTGTTGTTGTTTCTCTTAGAATTAGGTAATATGGTTTGTCATTTCCCTCCTCTGGGACTTTGGCAGGTCTCCATTAGTTCCAAAGAACAGTAGCCAGCGGCTCCATTGCTGTATCTGCAAGTTCCATTAGCTCTCCAGTTCCTCTGAATTTTCTTTTGTTGCAAAAAACATACTGTATGTTCAAAGAAAGATCAGTTATGGTGTTACTTAAGAAGGCCTGGGCAAATCTGTTATGTGAGATTCTTCAGAATCCTCCTTCAGAAGGAGGAAGGCCTGGGTGGGAAGCGAACCTGGGTTTAGAAAGAGGTAACTGAACTGTTRCAGTAGTGGTAGTGGGCAGCAATGTAACAAATTACCCTACCAGCAGAGGTACTAGCCCATGATACATTTGAGGATGTGGAGTACACAAATGACTTGTATTTATAAATAATAACTGCTAAGTATTAGTATAATTTGACATTAGAATAGTGACAAAAATATCTAGTTTTTAAGTTCTGTTTGTTGAAATGTTAGTGCTTGTTGTTTATAAAACTGGCCCTCCCCTAGTGCATCTGCTTGATTAGTTCTGCAGCTTGGGTTCCAAGTCAAGTTTTAATGAACTTTGTTGTCCTTTCTCCTTGTCGTGTGTTGTGTATATTTAATTATGATATCGGAGATCAATGATCCTTACATTTATTTTCCTAGATTATATCGCTTGATGACATGACTCTGAGATGCTATTTTAGCAGTTTTGCCCTTCAGCTGTAAATTGTGATTCTGTACTTCTTCATTAATGATCTTGGAGTGCTTACATAACTACTTAAGAGAAAATATTAAATGTAAGAYGGTTCCATTAATTTAAGAGCAAGACAGACTATTTAGACTCCCCTTTCTTTGCTCAGAGTACAACATTTTTCATTTTGATAAATGCTTTGCCTTGTTATAACTTTTTTTTAACTAATGGGTATGAAAAAAATCTGTTAAATAAAAATGGTATGACAAAAAAGTATGACATTCACTTATTTTATGCAGAAACAAATGAATGCAACCTAAAGTGACTTTATTGAACTGTAACAACAAAACGTTGGAAGTTCAGTGCTGACGTGGTTTTGGAATTTATTCCTGGTGGAATATAGATCTCTCTGCATCCCGATTCAGTTTTGGTACAGTCCAGTTAAATGAGCAAAGTTGCCAGCAGTGCAGGGCTATACGACAGTTGGCTCATTGCCATCTTCTAAAGGATGCAACGGCTGTTCTTACCTTGAGTTTCAGCATCAATATCTTGGACATGGGCTACAATTGGATATTAATTGGAAGGGGGAACGTCTGCTACACCTAGACATGCTGCTAGAGAGGTTTCTCTAAAGGTTGCTGCCAGCAAAGGTCATACACAGAGATTTGCATTGCTTCAGCTTAAGCTGCTCGATAGTCACGAAAAAGGCTGAAGTTTCCAAGGAAATGACCCCTTCATATGCGTGTACAAAAAAGTTCTTTGTCTCGGGAGGACTCCCTTTCTGGTGTTGGTGTTCTGCTTTTTTTTCTTTTTTTTTTTTTCTTTTTTTTTTCTTTTTTTTTAATCTGTTATCAACTGCTGCTGAATGTTACTGTTGAAGTTGTGGTGAGAATAGTGGCTTACTTGAAGTTTTAGCTTTTTTTTTTAATTAAGGAACTATTAATAATTATTTATTTTCTTGTATAATTTACTGGTCTGTAAGTTAAAGTGTGCTACATTTCATGACCAATAAATAGCAAAGGGGATTGAGATTGATTACGCATCTATCTCCCATTGAATTTTGAATGTCTTTCAAAAAAGTGTCCAGCTTATCCACTGCACTTTACTCGGGGGGGGGGGGGGGAAAAAGGAATCATATCATTTAATGTTATTACAGAACATATCTGCTGTTGAAATGGCTGAACTATTTGAATAATAAACAGTTACACCTTTGTCCTTTTTTTTTTTTTTTTTTTTTTTTTCCCCTCCCGGTATCTTTTAGATATTGTATGCTTCCCAATCTTCTAACTTGCAAAAGTTCACAGACCTTTCTTGGTATGTTTAACAGAGGAAATCTGTCTGTACAGATTAATAATATGAATGTGTTAATTGCATATATTTATCAGAGGAAAGATATTGGTTATTATTATAAAATGTTATTTTTCTTTTTCAGCTTCCACTGCTCCTATAAAAAGCGTCAAGAAGGATCAGGCAGTTGAGATGGCCTTCACATTATTTCCTCCCCTTGGTTCACATGTGAAGAACATAATTACTGTGCCACCACCATGGGTGTACCCAATAATCCAAGGAAAAGATGTATCCAAGAATTCAGGTAAAAATTTCAGCTTTTCCGAAAGAGAGGTTGCCTTATCTATTAGAACCTGTATATGTAGCACATGCATCTCTATACAAACATGTTTACCTTTCTCCCCCCTTCCCTGACCCAAAGATCCAATTTATGCTTTCCCAAACTGAAATATTTTAGCAATTATCTTTTGACAGGATGAGATAAAAGCCMTGTTTTGTATGAGTTTTCAACACAAAACATGGTGTTCAATGACTAAGCATTATACTTTACCTACAAAGGTTTATAATGTGTGTTAATGTTAGAGTTGGCATATTCAGTAAATATCTCACTGAGGATCCAAATGGAGGGGTTTTAAACTAACTGTAAGTTATCATGACTCTGTTTTGTTTAGTAATAATCCATGACTGTAGCTGTCGTAAGCCCCTGTTTGAAAATGAAATTTAAAAGGATTTTTATCTTTCGATCTGCACATGCCTTTATGGCAAATAGTCATGTTTACACTGCTTTAACCATGCTTGAACTGGTACTGTGATGTGCTGAATGATTGATTCTTAGGAACAAATGCCGGGAAATGGTCATAAAGTCTTTGKTTTACAATAGACAGGTGCCATTTTCTGAGATTGTATAAGACTGCCAAGACCTGAAGTATTTAAACTCTTTCTTTGCTTTGATCGATATGCTAGATAATGACCTTAAAAAATTTGGATCTTTGATAGCATATTGGTTTCTCATATTCTGATTAGAATGTTGACAAGAATAGTAGAGGAAGCAAAAATAGATCTTCAAAATGAGATTATGACATATTTGGTAAGATCTGCTTCTGGAGTCCCTTATAGCTTTTCTCCTAAGTGACCAGAGTCTTGTGTCTTTCTGAGTTACAGCAGTTATTAAAGTGGTTGACAACATAGCCGCAGTAGTTGCCTTGAAAAGAGATTAGTCTATCAAAGGAGGATTTTCTGTAGCTCTTCTTGTAAACATTTTAGGTCTGGTTAGCTTTGGAAATTTATTGTGTTCACCATTAACACTCATAAACACTTCAGGCTTCATACATCTTCTTTCTGCGTTTTGCTGTTGCTGTGGCTTCTGTGGGTGAGATTCATCGAACTTCTAGAGGGAAACTGAGAAGCCGTGAACACCCACTTACCAGCTCATTTGCAGGCAGACTTTTGCTATCTGGCAAAGATCTAGTCCAAGAAAAATAATCCCCGACACAGTGATTGTATTTAATTCAAATGTGCAAGTTTGCATAGGCATATATTTACGGCATATTTATAAAACCCATGTTCCAGCACAGTATATTGTGAATTTCTAATCTAAGTATAAAAGTCCTACTTAAACAAGCAGAAATTAAACTTTTAAGGTCTTTTTGTATTTTTTATATGTTTAGTGTGATAGTTTTGTTCACATGCCTTGATACAAAAGGCATATTATTGTAACACTTTTATATTATATCAGTCACTACTGTTCCTACCTTTCCAGTTTGTAGGTTGTTAAAATCTTTTTCAATGATGAATAATCCACACTCTTTTTTTAACTGGAAATATTCTCTTTCTCCTTTATAAAAATGAAGTTAATTTGCCAGCTTTTGCATTTATGTTGCTTTATTGATTAAMGAATCAGATTTTCAAGGCTTAATTCACATTTTGTCAACATGGTACATTTTTCAGACATCTTAACTTTCCATATGCCCTGGTTTAGATATTTGAAAATGTGATATTTTTCCAAACACCCTTTTCTGAAGTACTTTTAGATGAGAGAARCAGCTTATTTAAATAATGGCATGGGTGATTAATCAATAATTTTACTTTACTGTGTGAAYTATTTGAAATAAATACTAAGCTGTATAATGCTATTAATGATGAAATGTAGTCAGCTTTTCTCTATTAGGCATATGCTAGAATGTTTCTTTTGATTTTTATTAAGGAAGGAAACATATTTTTCCTATAAGTATTACAAAGATTTTGTTCCTTTATGAAACTGTATGAAATGTATTTTTACTTTTTTTTTCGATGGCTTATTGCATCAAAGAATCAATTCCACAGTTAGCTATTTTAACATTATTGTGCTTGCTAGAAGTATATACCATGAAAATGCCTCTGTTGATAATACAGCAACGTGCTTGGTGTGGTCAATTTGAATGGAGAAGTAAAAGAGGTTTTTGAAGCCTTTCCTTGAGCAGCTAATTTAGGAAGAGTGTTTATTTCCAAAGCCTCTGAAAGTCAATGGAAATCACCAGTGGATGTTGGATCAGTCACTTACTACACTCTGGTGTATGTCCCAGGCAGTCTGTGTACTCTCAGTTATCTAAATAATAAATAGTAAATAATAAATAGTAAATAATCTTGAGGGGGAGGAATCCTGTGAGAGGTGGTTTATTAGCACTCTGCAGAGCAGACAAATTCTAACAATTTCTCCTTTCATTGCTGGCCTAAGCTGCAGTAAGAAGGCCCTGAAAACACCATATACGGTGATTAGGGGTAGTCTTCAGTCAGACTGTCCAGTCACATGTATGTGAGACGGAGGTTAGCACACAGGGACGGCTCTGTGACTGCCTCTGTTACCTGAGGAAGAGAAGATAGGGAAGGTGTTGCAGTGCTTGTGTGTATTAGCTCTTTCTTTTAGCTTTCATGTGATGTTCTCAGTTTAGTTTACATGGCTTCAAAAATAAGAAGAGGAGATACTGAAGAGCGATCATGGCAAGCTCTTCATATGGTGTCACTTTGGAATTAAGTAATAAAAAGTTCTAATAATATCTTTCAAGCATTAATCTCTGCAAGATGTCGTGAAAAGAAGAATTAAAGCAATATGTGGTCTTTGCCATCTTTGACTGTTGTGACTCAAAGACACTTTTGATCATTTAAAAAGAAAATTCAACATTTAAAAAGCACATGAAATAGTGGAATTTCCAAAACATTCTGAATCCTCATTTACATCCCAACAGGGTCAATTTTCAATGCCTTTCATATAAGAATAAATATACTGTTCTCACAATTGTTTATATGTCTAGTTTTCCATACCCCATGCTGTAAATATACCCCCACAGTGTCAGATCCATGCTGTGATCAACAATATATGCCCAGTGGGCAAGGCTAGAAATATCTAATGTATGTTTATATTTTTCCTTTGCATTTCTCCATAGCTGCTTTGTCCCCATCTTTGTCCCCCAGCTTGCTACAATTTGGGGGATGTTAAAGCTTTCTTTAAAAAACATGATGGAATGCAGCACTTGAATTCATGCTTGCAGGTTATGCAGCAGGACAGAAGGATTGCACACTGCTACAAGTGTTGGTAGGAGCTGTGGAGAATGCACTGGCATCTTGTGCTCTCACTTAGGTGACGATCATTGCCCATTTGCCATGTGGCATTCACATTAAAGCACACTTTTGCTTTGTGCCTGGTGCTGGTTATCAAAGGAATCTGAAGCCAAAGGAATCCAGTCTAAAAGCCATTTAAAAATTTGGAAGTGGCATTTGGACTGCTCAGAAAAGAATGTCATCGTGAAAAGTGAAAAATAGATGTTTTGAAATTTCTTTGGGAGAAGACAGAAGGGAGATGTCAGATCTCTTCCAGTCCTATTTTTATATAATTCTGTGAATCTGGCACTAAGGTTGCTAATTAGTGAGTAATGAAAAATAACTAATAATTTGAGAAAAAAACCCAAAACCTTCATCTAAGTTTGCGGTTAAGAAGTTCTCAGAGTGCCTGCAGTTTTCCAAAATTTCATCCTTCACATTGGAAAGTTAGAATTTGAAATCTCACCTGTGTGCATGTTTGTGACTAGTCAATTAAATCTCATAATTCTATTTCTGTTTCCTAATTTGATTAACTAAGGCCATTGAAACACAAGTAACAGAGCAGAAAGACTTCATATTGACTTTCAAATAGACTTTGCATTCCTCAAGCGTAGTCATGTGAAAGTTTTCTTAAAAGAGGCACAGACATGTCCAAGATAGAATGATGCCAAAATACCATTCAGCACTCAAGTTATCTTGGGGGAGTATTCACAATGACAAGGCTGGATTGATAGGAAGTATTCTGTATGGATCCTTTTTTAAAAAAGCTTCACATCACTAAAGCTGCATTTTTTTAGAAGTTCTACGTCACTAAAGTTTCGTTACTTCACTGTGAACCAAGATACATTTTGAAAATAGTAAAATTATCAGACAAAAATATTTTAATGTTCTTTTCTAAAGGTTAGTAGTTATTACTGGATTGTCACTTACAGCTTAAACATGAAGAAAGATTTAATCCTTTTTAAGGAATGGCAGTCAAATAGTTTCATGAATAATTTTTTTTAAAGTTTGAAATGACGTGATTAAATGGGGTTTCTGTTAACTACTGCTAACGTAGTGGTCTAAGAACAAGCACTACATCCTAATTTCAATCTAGAGTCACAGTAGCCTTATTTAGAGTTGAGGTGATAAAATTAAAAAATATCATAAAGCGCTGCAAAGACTTTACAGAGAGATCTTAAAGGATTCCAAGAATTGAAATTTTGCTGTTGATGTAGATATTTAAAGTTTTGAGAAAAATTGTTGATGGCTTCATGACAAACCAAAAATTATTTAGSCAACTCTACAAATTCTCTGAATGTAATCTGTGTAACTCGTTAACACAGAAACCTGTGCTGTCAAGGCGAGTAAAAACCATTTTTGCTTGCAAATTAATTAGAATACCAAAAAAAAGTAGTTTAAAAGGTCTTTCTTTCCATTATGAGTACATAGAATTGAATTCATCTCCTGAGGAGGAAAGATAATAAATAGGATATTTTGATTATCTCTGCTAGTACATTCATTAGAAATACTTGTAAAATATGTCCTTTTTTCATAATTATGGAATAATGCATACCATTTGAGCTCACTTTTGAATGATAATTTCATAATTCATATAGAATTGTAAAATTCTATACAGAGTACACTTAAGAACTAGCAGAATAAGAATTCAGTGTTATCCCATATTAAAGTAGTATGTACAAAACAAAAAATATCTATGGGGTTTCACTGAGTAAATCATCTAATTTGCTAGCATTTTTTCATGTTCCTATGTAATAGAGCTGAATCATGAGCAAATTCTTTGAGTCTAGTAGTTAAAGCAAAGTCTTAACTTCAAAAGATTGTAATTGCCTCAAAGAAATTACTCCACCATATTATCTGTATAGCAAATATATAAGACATACAATTTTAATAACTTAAAACCTTTGGAATTCCACAAGAAGTAGAGCTGTATTTCAGAGTTCTGCTGGGAATGATGCAAACATAACCCTGAAATCAGATCACTTAAAAAAGCAGTATTACAGTTGAAGAGCCAAAATGGTGAAATCTGTAAGCAAGACAGGGTTTAAAAACAGCAGTTCTTTAAAAACTCAATTAGCACCCTCCCTTCTCCAATAAGTATCTGAACATAGTATCTTCACAATCATTGTAGCAAAAACAAGGCTAATATGAGGCGGCTTTGTGAGGGGAAGGAATTGTGCTAGGGAGCCTTTTATTTTAAACAACACATTTTGGATGAATCAACCACAAGGATAGTTTCATGCATACAGTCAAGAAATGTCGTACTGTCACATCTGTGATTCATGCTTGCAGTCCTTAGAATATGAAATACAGCAGAATTGATTTTGAAAAATCTAACAGTGAGTTATGTTTTATGAAACTAGCAGTTATTTAAATCCTATTTTCTTGGCTTTTGAAACATATTTGTTATTTATTACTACACACTGGTTTATATATATTTGCCTCATCTATCTAGTTAGTGTGCTAGTTTTCACAAATACGTTTAGATTGTTTTCTTCAACATGTAAAAATGAAGCTAAATTGTTTAAAATATACATATTTTGTATTGTGCATTTGTGGAGTCAATGAAAATTAGGTGCTTTGTAATCCTGCTAAATGTCTTGCATTTTAGGCAGCTGAATAGTTTCAAAGAGTCATTTAAAAGTGGTGATTCCCCTCTCAGCCACTATTGCAAGTGCCACCTAGACACAGGATTTTTTTAGTAACACTGCACAAGTTTGTATCTAAGCAGGTTGATGGCTTTTGGATGCTACAGACAAAACACTGCTGTATCTATTTTACTTGAGACTACTGAAAWTTTTGAATGTAAGGGAAATTAGATTGCTGAATATCTTCTGTAGCCAGATATTCCACTTTCTGGCATCTATAACTGATATCAGGGTTTCAACCACAAAAATGCTCAAGCTGTTGCTAAGCAAAGTCCTGACTTTATCACGAGGAAAGATATTTTATAAGGTATAACTCAAATTATGAAATTTGAACCAGTGATCTTAAAGGTCTGATTGGTTGAATTCTTGATTATATCTTAATACTAGATTGTGAGAATGACAGTTTGCCCATAAGAATACAAGAAATGGCATATCTGCAGTTATTTTCATTGCTACATCCCCAAAAAACAATTCCCAGTTTATTAGCATTATAGATCAATAAAAAAAAAATCGGCGACATTATAAGAAAGTGCTAAACATCACAGAGTTTCTCATTTAAAAAAAAAAAAAAAGAAAAAAAACAGCATTTCAGTTATTTCAGGGTTTTTTTTTCCCTCAGAGTCATTGCTACTGGCATTATCCCTCCATCTGATTTGTTTTCTTGAATTGTCTCCAGCAGGTGCCATATTTAATACAAATGCTTCCAGTCTTGGAAATGCACTTGAGTTAGTGCTAGTGGCAAAATTATACTGTTTGCTAATCTGTTTTCTGTTGGTTATCTGAAAATATTCTCTGCTTGCCCTATTGGCAGCACCAAAGAGCATAATTAACAGGTAGGGCATATTCTTTCCAGGAAATGTCAGGTTGATGTCTGGAAGCAGATGCAGTTTTTCCTGATTTAGTGTGGGTCTATCTTCTAACTTAATAGGTTAGCTGACAGGTGATAATACATCTACCCAACTCAAAGCATACTCTGATTATATAGCCAGCTAGCAAATGGGAAACTTACCTCTCCAGTGATGATCTTAAAATAATCACCTTTTAGATCAAGGAAACACATTTTAAATACTCTTTTTTCCAATTATCAAATCATGTCAGCCACGCTCATAGATATACATAATTGATAAAGGTATGTGTATAGAGCTATGATGTTATAGAACAGCTGCTGCATTGGTTATCTGATATTTTAAAACATTTTCAGGAAAGAAGAGATTATTTAAATGTCCATTGTAGACATCTCTCAAATGAAGGAGGATATGTAAGTCTGTAACTGATTTGACCTTTGATGTCAACCCCACATTTGGGAACTACTCTAAATCAACATGCAGTTCTTTTCTTCCAGAAACTCATTTTCACTTACAAGGCATTTTGGTTGGATCAAATGTGGCTCTGTAAGTGCATTTTCTCAAGGGGTGAGAGTTTCTTCTCCACYCTCTAATAGTCTTTCAGTGACTTTTGCAGTCATAGTAGTTATTCCAAACTTGCATTATTTAGTTCTTTTGAGGGAAGGTGATGGGGAGAGGAAAGGAGACAGGGGAGAACATTTCAGTTGTCTTTTTTTTTTCCCCACTTTCTTTCAATCCTACTTTCTCCCTTCAGTCTTTACCAATCTGAGACAGAATTATCTGTTCCTCCCAGCTTCCTTTTTTTTTTTTTTTTTTCTGTTCCTCCCAGCTTCCTTTTTTTTTTTTTTTTTTCCCCAGCAGGAGGTCCAGCATTTAGAAAGCAGTAATTTTTCTCCTAGGTATAATAATCCTGTCTGAGAGCTGCGCTGCTGAGAACGCTCAGCTAATGCCCAACTTGCATTCCTGCTGCAGCCAGTTCYCGGTGCCTGTGATCACAAGCTTTGTACCCCGAAGTGGGTAGTTTTGCCATTGTGGGGTAACATTTAACTCCTGGTTCCATTCAACTCCCTGTCCATTTTGGATCACAGCCCACTTAGAAAGGGGAAAAACCCTTTTATGGTTACCAATATAGCACACCACAGAGGAATTTAAATCCAAGGTAGCTATTATAGCACCATTAATGTGTAGAAGCAAGAGGAGAATGATCAGATTTATGAAACAGAAATTGCTGTTCATAATACAATTGTGAGGAAGCCAGCTGAGTTCTTTGGGTTGGCCATAGACCCTCCTAGAATTTGAGATTTAGAACATGTGACAGCTGGACTATATTGTAGATTTGTTTAAATTCCTTAAGTGGGCCTCTCAGGTAGTCATAGTTACAGAGGTTTCCTATCTCTGAGGTCAGTATCCTAGAGCTGCAGTTCTAAGGATGGAATATTTATACATGTGGTTGTGATGCTCAGAATTGTTGCTGTAAAAATCTTTCATATCCTGGGGCTTCCTGCATGACCATCCTTGAAAGGAATTGAATAATGTCCAAGATGAGCTACGAGAAGTGGTCACCAGCACACTTTGTGGATACTCAAACTTTGTGGATACTCAAATCCTTCACAGAAATGAAACAAAACCACCACAACAGCCAAAATGAATGGCTTTCACTCTTGTTTTGCAAGAGTAAAGAAAGGACTTGTTTTTTTTCTTTACCTTCTTTGATAACCTGACAATTTGATCACAAGAATTCAGTCCTTTGTATATGTATAGTTGAACAAAGTATAAAATTATTTTTCACAAACTTGATATGGTATGTAATTATCTACAATACAGAATATGCCCAGAATATGTAGTTAAATAATTTGATGCATTGTAAGACAGTACGTGAAAAGATGTCTGCTCAGTTTGTGAGACCCTGTTAGAAACTCATTCTTATGTGAGAAGGATCTTGAGATTTATTACATGCGGAGAACCGCAAGCTGTAAGGAAATATTTGAACTTTGGTCCTGCATTAAGTTCTTTTTATTGTCAGGAAATCAAAATGAGTTTGGCTGTATTGTGGGTAAAGCATTTGCCAAACTTTACTTTCTTAATCAGTGGTGATTTTGAGTGGTATAAAGTGGCATTCTGAATAACTCATTGAATGGTAATTTTGTCAATTGACAGTGTGTACTGCRGGAGTATGGACTTGGGTGAGTAGACAGACAGAATGACTGACTGACCGACCGACCAAATGACTTTGCTAAGCTTCAGATTTAAGGAAGAAAAATTGCTGGCAAGTTTAAATCTCCTGAAAAACAGGGTTTAAAATAGAAAGGATGACACAACCCTAACAATAGCATTATGAATGGCGACATGGTTGTTCTGAATGGAGGTCTGCTTGAGTCAAATTGAATAACAATGCTTTTTTTCTTCATTTAAGGCCATTAAAATCTGTAAGGCTATGGGACCTGGAGAGACATAAAGATTTTAAAAAGCAATGAGGAGAGACTAATGCTGTGTACTTACTTGAAGAGGCCAATTAAGTAAAAGTTTGTGCTAATGTGTGCTTTCAGAAAATCTAGGCAGAAAAAAGTCATTTTTGCCATTGCACATTTTGTCATTGCAAATGAAAAATATCACCACATAAATATTATGAATTCATTTTTAGAGTTGAAAAACTATTTTTAGTGTTTTAGGTGGGGATGAGTGTTGTTTGTGCATGACATTGAAATACAAGAATTCGCTTAGATTTTTTCTCTCTGCCTTGCTATGCTGTTTCAGCTGGGTCTGTTGGAATATTGCAGTTTTCTATTGTTTTTTGAAAGTGCTAATATTAGCATGAAATGTGATAAGAATTATTTAAGAACCTAATTGCATGCTCTCTATTTGGCAGTTGAATTTTGCATCTTTGGAATTTGTCTTTGCAGAGTKCTTTATTTAGTTTCTATTAATACCCTATAATTTAATAATTGGAGTGGGAGGCTAAGGAGAATATGGAACAGGGAGCGATTTGCATATTTCTCAAATACAGTAAGTTTTGACAGGCGCTGACCTTTTTCATTGAGATTGATCTTAAAAAGTGGTTTTGCTAAGATGGAGCGAACACTGCAGAACACAGAGAGACCAGACAGAGAAACTATTCATCCCTCATCCATTCATTTGTCATTTGACTTAGGGGAGGCTCAATCAATCACTCAAACCTCTGTAAAGCAGCATTAAACAGTATAATTCGTGATTAGATCTTGTCTTCAGTGTAGAAATCAGCCTGAAAAAAACAATCTCTTGAACTAAAGCTAACCGTGGAAGAGAAAACAATTCTTTTTTTTTGGTGTATGTTGTCCTAAGACTAGACTGAAAAGCACATCTGAAAACAATTGTTCCTGTGACTTCATGTTTGAGTTTTTGCCTGTTAAAACATATTACCACAGGCCTCTGTTTTTTGCTCTTGTAACCCAAGTAAGAAAATGGCATGCGAGAAAGAAATCTTCTGGAAAGATTGGCTAATGGCTCTGTAAACAGCAAATGTTTGCCGCATATGGGCATTAGGCGGCTTTACTGCAGAGATTCAGTGACGACTGCGAAAAGGGATAGAGCTCTGAAGTGTGGTAGCAGGCCAGGCCCTTCGTGTGAGGCCTGGAAATTGTTTGGTGAAGTCCTTTGGAGAATTTGGTGGAAATTTTACTCAAGGTCAGGGCCCTTCATAAAAAAGAGTGTTAACTGCAACTAAGGGACGTAGTTGCAATGTGGTGCTTAGGTATTTGGAGCTGCCAAAATTGCAGAAGAAAGACTTTGAAAATGCACGATGGCCTTGAAGAGAGAAGTTGGTTCCCTACTGCACCTGGGACAACAAAATGGTAAAAGTCTGAGGAGTCCTCCTCAAAAAAGACAAGTGGAAACTCAGTTCCTACTAACATGTAAGAGTTAGGGAACCTGGCCAGCATGAGACAAAGATCAGGGTATGACAGAAAAGAAATACATGCACTCACACATGCTAATAGGCTTCTGAGTAATTCAGTCCAAGCTGCACTTCCAGAAATCTCTCCTCCTTAAACAACACTGCCTTCTGTTCTCGCAGCAGCTTTAGAAAGGAAAGATCCTGAATTTCAATAAGAGTACTGTACAGTCTTTGTACAGAAATTGCCTTAACGACCCTTGACATGCAAAGGGAAAGCCTAAAACGTAAGCAGGTCTAGTAAAGAAGCCAAGAGGATTGTGTGATTTAAGAAACCAAGTCTAACCARTTTTTAGTTGATTGTGTTACATCCACACATGGCTTGTAACCATCACAGTAATTGTGAACAGAGTTTTCCTTCAACTGGTCAAGACTGCCCTTAAAAAAGGAGGTTTTGCGCTGCATAGACATTTCTTCATTTGCTCTGGAAAAATCAGGAGAGATGGCAGGAGTTGTTGGAAGGATCTCTATGTTTTGCACAGAATTTTCCCATTTTCTGAGAGTGGATTGCATGATGTCACCAATGAACGGAACATAGTGTTTAATCTGCAGAGCTTCTTAGACTAGAATTATTCTAAATAAATTTTTGCAAACGTGAGAACTGAAAAGAGAACGGAGCTGAAAAGAGAAAAATACAGAGAACAGTAAAATTTGTGCACTCCATATTTTTATCCATATTTATTTGTATGGATCAGTTCATTTTGACAGGAAACTTAAGTGTTGTTTTCTAAAGATTCWCCCACTGATAAAATAATAAATATTTATAGGACAAAAGATGGGTTTGCTGCCAACAATATACTGACTTGCAATTGATGAGGCGTTCTTTGCTTATATGTATAACAATTATTAAAAAGTATGTCTTAGCAAAATGGAAAGAGTGCAGAGGAATTTAATTGAGTGGTATGCATTATCTCTTAAATTCTTGACTTAACATTTATTTCTGTTTCAGCATTTTTATCAGCTCACCCACCTTGGCCACTTTCTGTGAAAGAGCATGGTGAATTTTCAGGAAATTACAAGCTTTTCTGAAAAGYTGAAATTTAACTAAAGGCTGATTATGAATTGTTTGCAGAAGGGAGATTTTGTAGGAAGAGTTTCCCATATGTATGGGTGTGCTACCATGTTTCAGGAGCTGTGAATGAGGACATAATCTAATATTCTGTTGTGAAATCCTGGTTTTCTCAGTTTCTTAGAGTTCAAGGAATTCTTGCCACAAATCCTGCAGTAGAAAGAACATTGTTCTTCTGCAAACAGGATTGGTCAGACTGAGAAGTCTGTTAAATATTAACTCTATTAAGGCTGAATATTCAATTAAAATTAATWACAATGCTATATAAAAAGAATGTTACAAATTTGTTTGAGAGATGCACTGAAATGTATCAAACTTCTAAAATAATGCAATGAAGTATATAATGATCATGTGTCTGAAGGTGCTGTAGGTACAAAGTTGGAAATAAATTACGATATATATGTATATACACATATGCATTTGTATATACATAAATATACATATGCATATATGAATACATGCATGTAGACATATATATAKAGAGAGAAGAGAAGCAGGAGATAAAGCAGAAAATAAGCTGTGTTTGTGCATGTCTGCTCCACATTACTGAGATGTTGAATTCCTGCATCCGTTGCGCAAACCTGTTCTCTCCTCCATTTCCTGATATGTGGGTTTTCACAGCAAGGAGTAGTGATATGTGTTGATCCAAAATGATGCCTGTTCTGGACATGTGGGGAAGTTGAGCTCTTGAATATGGTGCAGCATAATAACTTAGCAAGGAAGTATAGCTAAGTGAATATGATTGGGGAGGGTAAAGAATTTAAAATATTAGGAAAGAATTATGGCTGCTGTTCTCCATTTGGTGCAGAGTTTTTAAGGGAAATGAGTCTTTAAAGTTAATTTTTCCTTCTCAATATTTCTTTCCATCCTTTCTCATGTGGCCCATCAGCCATGTGGAAATTTTGCAGAAAGAATAAAGGCGGGTGTATGAGTAGGAAGAGAGACAGAAATGAGTATAACTACTTTTTTTCTTTCATATGTATCTTTTCTGGTGATATATTTCCTCTTAGGAATATTCACAGGGTGAAAACAACATAAGGGCTACTGAAAATATGTAGCAATGTACTGCATGTTTTTTATCCTCATTAATTCAAGACAAATAGCATTTGAATGTAAAATATCCCTCAATATCTTTACAAAAGATAGTATAAAGTGAACCTAGTATAAAGATCAGTGCACTATGAGGCAGTATGAAGTAAATGTTCAGCAATATCCAGTTTTCTCACCCAAGAATGCTGAGGTTTCGAGAGAAGGCTCAGTGGGAAGGCTGTTCTGCTTCTCCTAATCAAATAGGTGTGGATTGCCRTGCAAAAAGGCCCTGTAGCCCATATCCAGTGTGAGGCAAACTTGAATTGCTCGCTCCTGATGTTGGTGGGAAAACTGGAAAACCTCACCAGTGAACCAGTGAAAACTGGAAACCTCACACAGGCAGATTCTCCTGTGCACATGACGTAGGACATTCAGAACCGTATTTGTGCCCTGTGGAGGGGCTGGCATCTTCTGTATTGATAAGCACTACAGAAACCTTTCAAGCTTCCATGCCTGGTTGTGTTTCCTTGCTGCAGTGCTTAGCTTACATGCTTACTCGCCACAGTGCTGGAAGAATCTCAGGTCCCACTGGTGTCATATGCTGCTGCTTGAAGATATTGACCTGGTCTGGTGGTTCTGGGKGCCGGGGAGAAGGCTACATTAAGTTTGGAGGGTCTCTGAAAAGATCTCTTCCACCTGGCAGTGTATCTAGAAGTTTTCCAATGAAAGTTTGCATAGCTGGCTGTCCAATCCGGGAARCTTTGTAAAGAGGTTGGCTCTGAACCCTCTGAAAATTGAGCTCCTTCCTGGTCTTTTTCTAAGAAGATCAGTTTGAAATGACCAGAATCATCATTTCCGGATTCCTGCTGCAAACATGGAAAGACCAGTTATTTCTGTCATTCTTCTATTATTGCAATTATGGCATGAAGAGCAAACGCAGTCCAAAATGMAGGTGCTCCAAATCCTCAAACTCAAATGCTTCTGTAAATGAATCCTTTACCACCTAGACCAGGTAGCTTGGCTCSCATGCTAGATAAGAGAAAGCTTACTCTAAACCCAAAACTAATTATCTCTATG
The DNA here is from genome assembly GCF_003342845.1 of Nothoprocta perdicaria. NCBI lineage: Eukaryota > Metazoa > Chordata > Aves > Tinamiformes > Tinamidae > Nothoprocta > Nothoprocta perdicaria. Next base: position 223,169 of record NW_020455544.1, read on the forward strand.
TTCAGGAGATAGTTATCATTAAATTCATATCTGCACAGTCTAATTTCATTTTGTGCTTTTTTTTTTCATAATTTGTTTTAGCTAATGAAGAATGTTGACACAGCAGATTATGTTTCTCAGAGAGGAAATAATTTTTACTGGCTTTAGAATGGTTCTCTTCAAAGCCATTCGGTGCAGAATTACACGAATGAAATAATAAACCAGACTTCTAGCTGCAAATCCATGTTTGAAAGCTTTATATTGGCTTTAGTATATAACATTGCATTTTCAGAGAATAGGAAAGATGCTAAGAGCATAAGACAGGCGTTACRTTGTGAATATTTAATTCTTAATGGCAGAAAAGTAGAGTTAGACAGTGATTCATTTTCATCATTTCAGATTGCATATTAATATTAATACATCCAAGTGCACTTATAATATCATTTATTCTAAATGTACCTGCTTATTTATATTACAGCATGATTTCAGTAGTTTTGTTTCAAGTTGTTATTTTCTTGTTAGGGTGTCCAAATTAGGAGCCTTGTKATATGAGTTTTAGTAGTTTACACAGGATTTTCTTTTTCAAATTTTATCATGATTGTTTTAAATGCTTCTTTTTTAAAAAAAAAAAATCTGTTCTGCTGAAGACTAGGTCTCAATATTACAAATGTGGCTAATATAAAAGGCAGACTGCTAGGGCAAGGCCTGATCCTGAAAAGCACCAGCTTGGTACTATTGCTTGTTTTGAATGCACCTTTCCTGTAGTACAGAATGCCARGACAAATAATTCAAATCCATCACAAAGATAAGCAAAATGTGGCTGACATGCCACCTGGGAACCTATGAAACCTTCACAGAGGACATATCTAAACTGTGGTTGTCCTTAGCAGACTTACGTCCTTGTCCAGCTACTCTGGTTTCATCCAGCAAAGCCTCAAAGCCCGAGGAGTCTTGCGGCTGGACCTGCTGGAGCCAAAATGCTCACCAGCTTTTGCTCTCACTTCGGGCAGCAAGAAGCTGCATTAGGATCTGTCCCAAAGGCACCTGCTCACTGGCACAGGGTGAGACACCCTGTGTTTTGCTCCATAGCCCTCATCTTGATGTAGCAACAATTAAATGGTCCCCCTTGAACAAAAGACTCCAGGCTTCTGCTCGCTCCCTTTAAGCTCTTCTGGAGTCTTGCTTCTTGGTACTTTGCACCAGGTAGATTTCTGGCCACAGAAGAAGGCTACAGAATTTGGGATCACAGAGTTCCCCCAGTCTTCCCAAATGAAGTCATTTTTTTCCCGCTTGAAACCAGATGATTTAGAGGCTGCCGCACAACTAATTCTACTCTGAAAACAACAGAGGTGAACAATCTCTGGAGGAAGATCTGGGGAGTTTTACTTCAGTGTGGTTATGGGGAATGACTGGTGAAGGGAGAATGTGAATTTGTATTCATTACATTCCATATAATATTACTGGGAGTGTTTTCTAGCAGTGGTGCTACTATACAGCATTGTACAGTAGAAAATTTAAGCAATAGCACTTTCAGGACCCATAAGAAAACCAAAGATAATGACTTCCCATCTTTCTACCAATGTTTATTATTCCCTCACCAATAAGACCACCCTTTATTGACAAATGCAGTTATCTTGCTTGGCACGTGCAGAGCTTAAATACGAATCAGTCTTTGGCTTTTTCCATTTTCCTTAATAGACACAGGATACCCTTGTGAAGGACTACATAAATAGAAAATGTGATGGCCTTGGTTTAGCTACACTAAGCCCAATCCTTTTTTTTTTTTCCTGGCAACAGTTATAAGCATCAGTGTTGCATCAATATTAAGTGTGAATTCCCTTGTGTAAATCCCATTAAGGTTAATAGAATTTTAGTTTTACTGCTTAATAAATTTCCAAGTGCATTAACTTTTGAGAAATATATAACCAACCATAATGCACAGAGTACAATCACACACCAGCATACATATACTATAGCTATGATRTAAGAAATTCTAATAGAGACGTCTTGGAACACATTCATATAATATCTAAACAAAAGCTTGGACCTTTCAGGCACACTTAAGTCATATATTGTTTATTGGTTTATTTGTCATGCCTACTCATTTTGAAATTATATTATTTAGCTTGTGTGCTTTTAGATTCAAAATAGTCATGAACGATTTGAGACATCATCATTTGCAGACTGTTAGACTGCAATGCAGTCTTGGACATGTACTAGCTACTGGACCCATCAGGGGAACCAGACTGTGAGAGAGCTTGTATTCATGTACGTGTATATCAAGAGGGTCACATTACTTTGCATTACATACGTACAAACACTGTACATAACAGTGTTCATACCCTGTATAAATTAATCCATCTTCTTAATTTCTCATTCAAAAATTCAAACTTCAAGAAATCAAAACAGTTTTATTACATAATTAGAAGTTGCCCCTAAAAAAATTGTATTTGTTCCTTGGGAACTTCCAGAGACTCATGTGACTCCAGTTCCCTTTCTTCAAATGCTGTAGCACTAAATTTGTCAACTTAAAAAGAAATGTTTGTGTAGATTAACCTTCTAGCATCGGAGGCAAACAGCACTGCTCCAAAGTGAAGCAGAGCTGCGTCGCTGTGGGCTGCCCGCCTGCTCCCTGACCCGCTGTGGGGACGTCRGAGCCTGGTTGCAAGAGGAAGGCTCCCCTGGCTGGGAAGGTGGCCGTGTCCTTTCGTAGTCCACGTAGTCATGGTCAACAACACTTCCCAACACTCATTCTGCGAGATGCCAAACTTGGCGAACAAGAGCAAGTGAAAGGTCCCAGCTTTTTAATGTTCACCAATCACTCATTTCCCTCTAGATCACTTTTTACATTCTACTTTTCTACATTGTTCCCAGTCTCCTCCTGCATGCCTCTTTTTGTTTTTTTTTTCTTTTATTTTTCTTTTCTTTTTGTTTTGCCCTGTGAAGTGGGCAATCTGCCTATGCATAAGCATAAATTGCAGCTGAGTTTGTGCAGCTGCAGACTACCTGCTTGTTTGTGCCCTCTGTGCTTATGTTCAGGGGATTGACCAAAAATGTCATTACAGGATTCCATATTTATTATCTCTCACAGAATTCCATATCTGATAAGGTTTTTTTTTTTTTTTTTCTCCTTTACATATTAACTCAGTAACTCTGATCTGAAAGTCAGGCTGTTGTCTTTGCTTTTAATGAGTTTTCTGCAACAGAACTTACATTATAACATTGCTGCTAACTTGAGCCAGCAGAGAATGGAGGCTGTTTTTACAGCTCTATTGTTTCTGCAGAGAGCTGAAATGAAAATAGAAAGAAGTTAAAAAAAAAAAAGAGAGAGAGAAAATATTCTTTTTGTCAGCAAAATATTTATGATCTTAAATACATACAGGGTATACAAGTGATTCAGATACAATGTGCCTTGTTTTCATAGTCCTTTTAATGACTGTATAGTTTTAATCTGTACCAGCAATAAAAATATGCAGTAGCATCCATATGAGCAGGCTAGGTGACTCATGCATGTAATATCTTAAAATTGAAGAGCAACCTAAATGTGGTTCATTCGTCCTAAGAACTCTTAGCTAAGGGACCTTAAGAGAGGTATCTCTAAAGATTTCTGCCTGTAGTTTCCCACTAAGCAAAATCTGAATATCCATATTTGTGATACTACCTAAATGTGTTTTCCCTTCGGATCAATTCAGAGTTTTCTGTCTTTCCTCTGTGATTAAAGCTTTTAGGTATTGTGATTTGTTGCCAACCATGCAACAAAGCTTTAAGATTCCCTCTAGTCAGGTCAGAGTAGCTTTGTCCAAGGTGAGTTAGGCAATTACGTCTCTGATGGTGACTAATATAGTATGTGTATTTGTGCTGAACTTTCAATAGTAAGTAATACATAACTTCTCTATAGCTTTTTCTTAATAGTTGGCTTAYAGAAGATTTCAGTGTTATCACCCTGACTTATCAGGTGGATGAACTGAAGCAGGCAGGTGAGGTGCTTTGTTATTGTGTGCTGCAGCATTCACAGAAGCTAAACCAGGATTTGCAGGAAAGGACGTGCCATAACTGCTTCACTTCAAGATTTGTTTTATGTTTTCCTACATTTTTTTTTTCAAAAAGAAGAATATTCTGAGGCAATATCTCGTTGTGACTTATCTTCAACCCTTTCTGAAGTGTTTGCCTCTACTGTGCAGTATATTTGTACAGGTTCGTGTGTGAATACTACAAGCTAATTTTTGGCTAGTGTRGGTTTATCTTGGAGAGTTTACTTTCGAGAGTAAATGTGAGGGAATACCTTGTATGGTCAAAATTTTGTTGGAGAAACATTTTACACACTCGTTCTTGATTTTTTTTAATTCTTTAACTTTGTTTCCCATATGTCCCACCATCCAACCTTACTTCTAAAATGTTTCAATGTTGAGATCTTCAGAAGCCACAAGTAGTCCATCAAACTAGAAGAGTTTTGGGGACAGGGTCTCCTTTGTGTACAAAATCTCTTTTGAGATTTTGAGCTCACCATATACAGAAGAATTTTAAATCAAATACACTTGACCCTTCTTGTTTTGAATTGCTCTGCTCTCTAAATTTCCAAAGATCTTTTTCTTTTTCCTTACATGAGCAGATTAATAGGTAACAGTAAAATTTAAATATCTGTGTTATTTTGATCTTTAATTCATAATGGATTATTTTATACAATTGAGCTGTATGGATATGGGTTGATTTTCCACAGATCCTGCCAAAAGAGTTTCCATTCTGGGGCTTCCTGCTTATTTCTTCCAGCTGCTTCTCTTTCTTATCCCTTCTGTTGTTATTCTCCTCCTGTCTCCTTGTTTTCAATAGTGATGGAGGAGAATCTTGGTTAGATTTTGAAATAATAATATAAATATTCTTAGAAATTGTTTCTATATGTTTTATAATTATTCTGCAGGTAATTCCTATTCTTTTTATTAGTTGGAGGTCATCACTGAGAATTGCATTGATCGCTCAAAAACATTAAAGGTACCTATGATGTTTAACAGGATTCAAAAGGAGTATTTTTGATAGCAAGACACAGCATGAGCAATGCAGTGTCCAGAGTGGTGGCAGCTGTGTTGACCAGGGTGAAGGAGGGAGGAATTTGCCTCAAGGACCTCTTGATTTGAAAGTAAGCATTAAGTAAGCACAAGCATTTCCTGCCTCGGCAGCTCCTGCCAATCCCACCCTGCAAGTTCACCGTTGGTAAAGAGAGAATTTCTTGAACAGCTTTGTTGCTGTAGTAGTGTTGTGGTACTGGTTAAATGCATAAAATGGCAGTGGGGGAGGCATYCCTGGAATCTTCTTTTGCATTAACGTCAAAGAGTTTTCAAAATAAAAAGATAAATAAAACGCTTTTTCTCATCTTGGGAAGTCATTTGACTACTGGAGAGTCAGATGACATTAATCCCAGTCTTGTCAGAAGTGATCTTTGTTCCTGCAGAAATAACAGGCATGGAGGCAGTGAAATGGTGTTTTCTTACATGCAAAAGTATTTGCAGAGCGAAGTCCTTTGTTTGTTTGTTTGTTTGTCCGTGTGTGTGTGTGTTTGTTTTCCCTACTTTTGGAACACATTATAAAGCATCCTGCTCTTTATTATTTCTTTTGAATAGTCTATTTTCTGTAGAAAGTAATATACACATGGTAAACTCCTATTCATCAAAACTGTGCCAAATATGTGCCATTTTAAAGCTAAATATACGCTATTTTATTTTACTTTATTTTAAAGCAAGCCAAAATACATACCAAGAATATAGCTCTGGATGGTGTTTGTCCTATTTTCAAATGAAAATGTTTGAGGCACTTCTGTGTGACAAGCTAAGTTGGTAAGGAGCTGCTGTATTGATGTGGTACAAAATAAGTATTTCATCCTTCCTTAGGACTAACTTTAATTAAAAAAAAAAAAAAAAAAAAAAAAAAAAAAAGGTATTATACTCTTCTTGAGGAAGCATGCACAGCATGACTTTGTGTACCTGTGCTGGTGTTACCCGGATCCCTAGCACTGGCTTTTTWACTTGTTTTCTGGAGGAGCATCTCTCCGATATATGAAGATTACCACAAAATGTTTGGCTTGAGGGAAGTGTTAGGAGCTTCTYTGTAAACTTTTACATCCTTCTGTAGGTGTGATTTACAGCTGATTTACGGGCTGATTGCCCATTTTTCTTTCTTCTTCGTGGGTGCTAATTAGTCTTTGCTCTCTTTTTGTACTGATCATGTTCTTTTTGGCCTGGTCCAGACAAAAAATTTCTTAAGCCCTTCCATTCCTCTGCTACACTCCAAAGCAAGGCCCCATTTCGATCCAGAGTAAGTAAAATAAGGACATTCCTGGAGTTACAAGACCACATAGTAATTATCTTCCTCTTTTTTTTTTTCATTATCTGGCTTTATACATTGTTAAAAATCGCTCTCTCTTTTTGTAGCGATTGCATTTTACATATTTGGCTTAACTTACACATATTTAAAAAATCTAAAATGTTACTGAGCAGCTGTGTTAGCAAATCCTCAGAACTATTTTAAAGGCTATGTTAATACATAGTTTTTATAGGAATGCATGCATAGCATTCCCAAATTAGGGACATGTTATGAGGTTTATCAACTTAAAAAGAGAAATTTTATAAAGAGTTGAGAGTAACCCTAGACAGCAATAATTTCTCTTTTATCACAGTACAGTGCAGCAACTGAAAGATGAAAATAAGAATAAATTCAGCAATATCACATCTTCCTTGGACACTTGAACTGRGCTGTTCTAGCAAGTACATCATGAGGCAGTAAACAGAATCAAGTTAAATCACTCTCACTGATAATTGTTGATTTAGATTATGTGTTTGGTTTCCTTGGAACAATTCAAAAATTCATCCTAGATTTTCTGAATAGTCTCACATGCACAAACATATTTGCTTTCAGATAATCTATCTCAAGCTAAGAAYGTAGAACTTGGGTTTCTTGGTGTTCAAATCTTAGTGGCCTTTGTTATCAAACTTCTAATTAACYGAGAAATGTTTATTTTTTTATTACAGCATATATCCTTCGAAAATTAAAGAAAGCTGATTTTCGAGTGTCAGCTGCATTGGTATCTTCTTCAATGAGAGAGTCAAAAAGAAAAACACCCCTCTGATCAGGATTGCTCATTCGGCTGGGTGAAGAGTAACTGGTGCGGTCTGTGTTTGCTCCAGTTTGGCAGCTGCCCGGTAAACAAAGCCAAGAGTCTGACTAATGTGGGACTCGTGTAGGGAACGAGTACTGCAACTGAGGATGTACAGTGCACAGGATTTTTCATGTTGAGGACTTTGCAGCTAGGACATAAAAATAAATGTGAAAATACATCAAACAACGTTATTTTAGATCATTTTTGACCATATGTGTCATTTTGCATATGATAGGGTGTGTGATACAGAATCAACGTGCAATCTTCATAGTGGCTTCAAAGACCAAAACAGTACAGCATAGTTGTCTGAAAAAAAATGTATGTTGTACCAACCAAAAACCTTAGAAGACAACATATAAACCAGAGGTGTTTTTTTAAAATGTTTGAAATATGCTTTCTCTTTAGTCTGCATAAGAGTCAGATCTTTGTTCTGACAATTTCATTTTAGTTGAAGAGGCAGCTTAAGCATGTAAAAACTGTGCATAAATATTTCAGAAATTTGGCTTAAAAGAGTAAAATGTGCCTCTAATTCTATGCTATGGGTGCAGAGATCTCTGTGGGACCTCTGCCACTGAAGCTGGCATAAGTCTATTGTGCACCATAAGAAAAGGTATTGAGAACTGCAAACAGGGGTTGCTTCTTTTGCCCCATGTGTATAGCCCACAACTCATGCAAGGAAATAGTTGAAGATGACCATTCTCACAGAGGWTTCTTCCTCACCAGCACACAGCACACCGGCAGCTAGTTCAGCATCCAGCCCAATGGGAGGTGAGAGGCAGTGGGAACTCTCTAAAATTGATGCGACTGCTAGGGAGAAAGCATCTATCCATTGCCAGCTGATTCTCTTCAAGGGTTTCCAACTGTCCATTCCCGTCTGTTCATGGCCATTCTGCCAAAAGAAGGTGCTTAAGCATCTGGCAGAAAGAAAGTAAATCAATTATCACTTATGAGATAAAAATGAGCTAACAGGTTATCAGTTAAAAACCCTATTGCAACCCCACTGATTAGTTTGAAATCATCTGCATGTTCCATATGCACAGTTGATCCTGCAGTTTCTAGGGGAATCTGGGAGCAGATGAAACCTTGGAGAAGAGGAGTTGAAGCATTTGCTGCTGCTGCAATGATTGTGCATGATTGTGCCTGCCTTCTTTCAGTGAAAATAGCAAGGTAATTGACAGGAATTTTCTTTTGGCTTTACTTCTTTCTAAAACAAATGTTAAAAAAAAAAAAAAAAAAAAAAAAAAGGTTTTCTGAGTAGATACCGCTGTGGGACGTGTAGTCCAGATCCTTTCAGCTTCTAAGAAGGAAGAAGGAACACATGCTGCAGTTTATTTGCTTTTAGCTTTTAAAATATGTTTTTTCTTTCTTTTTTTTTTTATTTTTTTAAATAGATTCTCCTGCCCTGCTCTTGGCCAGGTAAGTAACACCTTCCAGTAGTGAACCCACTAAGCAAAGTGAACAGCCCTGAGCTGAGTAGTTCYTTCTCTCTTGTCCTCTCCAGAGGGTGTGTGCATGGCAGCAATCTGGTATCATTGCTAGACTACCGGATGCCATTTACTGTTGCTTCCTCTGTTACTTTCACTCACCATGTAACGTAAGTACAAAACCGTGTCTACAGAACTTGTTTTGCATTTGCCAGAGCCAAGTGCTGCCCACAGCAGGCCAGTGACCTCCCTGTACTTCGGGAAGTTGTGTTTATTCCAGTTGTGAATGTGTGAGCATTCATTATTAGAGCAGCATGCAAGTTTTGTCCTCCAGGTAGCTGCCAACCTTCTCCACTCCTCCTACCCACAGTGCTGTCTGCCTGGCAGAGTGTGTGGTTGTTTACATTGGTTGTCTGGCAGAGTGGGCAGTCCTGATAGGAAACTCAAGTTCCACTTGAGCTATGAGTAGACATTGCCCTTGTGTTTAGTTCAYGGTAAGGTGACTTGCAGTGCCAGTGAATGTGGCTGTGGCATTTTTCTATGAAACTTAGAGTTGTTTTGATATTTCTTGATACTGGCTTGTTCTACATGCCTCTTCAGAGGAATGAACTTGCATTTAGTTGAGTGACAATATGTCACTCCTGATCTGTGCAAGACAGTGTAAGGTCAGCGAAGAGAAGCCTTCACTTTTCAGTAGTCAGTTTCTATATATAAATTGGCACTTGATGCTCATCAAAGAACAAGAAATATTGGATATGCTCTAAATGTCCATTGTATTTTTGAGCCAACTACCTGATGGAAGTCATCACTTATATGTAAATGAACTGTCAATGGCTTGCCTCCGTTGGCAGTCGCTGGACTGTGAAGGGTATGTCTTAATAAGAACCAAAGCTCTTCACAGACTTTGATTTACTGGAAATAAAATAGAAAAGTCCTCTGAGACTACAAAGGACACTTGTTTCAGATAAAACGTCTAGACAGTAGCAATATATTTGGGGCTTTTATTATAGCAAAACTGCAAATTAGAATATAGTGCTGAGAAAGTTCCTATGACCCAGCTGAGTTCAAAAACACTGTTTCAGTCTGATCCTTGAAACATTTACACTCAAATTAAGTTCATGAGCATTCAAAAAGGGAAAGAAAAGATGTGCAAGGTCAACATTCACATTTGTTAGAACTGTACAGTTGCCCAGATTTTACATTATCTCTGACAAGGAAGGATTTGCATTTCGGCTGAAAATGAAATCAGTTAAATAAAACAGAAAACACTCATCGTGTTTCACTATATTAGGTAGCAGTCTGCTTTACAGTGCGTTCCTGTGTGATAGCTTTTGCCTCAATTATTGAAAATAAGTACAAAAAAAAATTAACTCTCTGAATTGCTACATTTGAGAGGGGGAAAAAAGCAATCAAAATAGAGCCAGCAATATGCTTTCTTTGAGGCACATCTGTCTTGTTTTAAGGAAGGCAGATCATACTGTGCTTCTGTTAAAGATGTGGAAGTTTCAGAAAGTCAAATTTCTCTGAAAATTATTGATACTTTTACTATTATTAATATTATTATTTCTTTTTTTTTTTCTTTAAAGCATCCAGAGTTTTGAGGAGCTTTTAGAAACAAAGAAATAAATGAGGTTGAAGCTGTTCCTTTTATCACAAAGTTTATGGTATCAGGGCTCAGTACTCTTGCTACAGAGAATTTACACACCAAGTATAAATACAGTAGGKGAGAGTTTAGGTACTTGAATTAGGGCCTTGGTGTTTCCTCTGTATATGGTGAATGGAGTGTCCAGAAGGCAGTGCCATGCAGCATCAACTTTGAGCACCTGAGCGCTCTGAATCACTTGCAGTTTGATTTATTCCAGTATTCCAGAAGTCATCAGCCTTTTTTTTGCAGTCACCTCCTTTTCCATCTGTACAGAGATCAAATGGAGAGACTTGGTGGTGCTTTCTACCAGCATTTATGCCCAGTTATCTTCAGTATCACAAACTCTGTTTGTTTAAGAAACACATCAATTGCAAARTGTCAGAGAATTAATGCCTTCATAGCTGAGTTTCCAAATGCCTAAAGCAATAGCTCTGGGAGGTATGAACTGCCCAGGAAAGTATGTGAAGCATTACATCAAACACAAGAAAATAAAYCTTTTTGGCTGCCAGGGTTTTTTTTATTTATTTATTTTTATGCCACAAGTTTATGGTGGGGTGGGAAAAGAGTATAACTGTTAGTGTAACTCCTCTATGACATGGATCTTACAATAGAGACTTGGATGGCACTCACGCTTTGAGTGTTCGTATTGAAGTGGAAGGTCAAAGCAGGATTCAGATAGAAGGCTGAATAATTCTTGCTGACCTTGAATGAGGTAATCCATTTGCCTTTGCTGTCTGAATATAAATCCAGAAWTAGTTTAAGAGGATCAGACTGAGTCTGCAAGCAATCTGAAATCTTACATCTGAGACATATGGACGGCCCTCTCTAATTCAGTGGGATACTAACACTGAAAGTGAACAGTCACAATTCAGTGTCCTTTTTTTTGAATGCATGGAGATCAGGATTCAGCTTAATGCTTGTGTACCTACGTAGTCTATTAAGTGATCATGGTGTGTGGTTTTAGTTCCACTGTAAAATGAATATAAGCCCTCGGGTTAAATGGTGCACCTTGTCAGCATGATGACTGTATTAGCTGTACTCTACCAAAAGTAAGATTTATTTGCTAGTAACTAAATTTCCACATAATCCAATAGATGAGTCATCAGATAATGTCCACAGAGATTAATTTTATTTATATTTTCAGAAGATTAATTTTCACTATTTTCTAGATCTAAGGGTACGCATAGCAACAGACTAAATTAAATTCTAAGAAATGTAAATGGATAATCAGAAGGTCTTTGGAGGATTCCTATTGATTCAGTATTTGATACTCTGGTCATAATTAGTGTGTACCTTGTTATGTTTTATCCTGTCCTGTAACTGGTAAATACTGTTATAAATAAATAATTAACAGACTCAAACCCATATAAGTATAATTTGTTGCAAATCGTAGTAGATTGTGTACAGCCTCCTCAATAAGGCTTTGTACCCCTTTTATGTATGCATGCATGCATGCAATCTTCCAAATATTTGTCAAGTCATTGTTGTCAGGGATGGGGTACAAAACATAAAAAGCACATGCAATATTAGAAAACTGACCATAAAAAGCATGAAGGAATCAGACTTAGAACATAACCTTTAAATGAGCAAAGGGCAATATTCCTACCTCTGTCCACCTTGTTTAGAAGCAAGTAATTCAAATATTTTCTGTTGTCACGGAAATTGTCAGAAGTGTTGTTTGCTCTGATTCCTTGACATTATGCCTATAAGCAATACAGACAGTGATACAGAGGATGTGGGATAAAAATGCTTCTTACTCTGAAATGAATATTTGTTTGGAAGGCATTACCTGAACTCCAAAGTCCGTAATGAATGATTAGGACTTCCTTGCCTTCTCTGATGGAGAGAAACCTCCTCAACAGATCATCTTCTGCAGTTGGCAAATGTCAAATTTGCACAAAACTAGTGACAGGGCAAAGTTTAGAGAACTTTCAGCATTCCATTAACTCCTGCAGGGGAGGTGAAGTGCTATTTGTGAATTCCTCTTAGCACTAGTTACTTTTCAGTATTTTATTTTCTCCTTTGGAAATAAGGTAATAATTAGTAGGAATATCAGTGAAGAAGAAAAATAGAATTGTTTATTATTGGACCAATTGAGCCCAGTTAGATGAAGGCCAAATTGTTTTTTGCTTGTCTGCATTTGATTTTTAATCAGTCTGGATGTGTTTTTTGTTTAGCAGAGAACTTCAGTGAAGAGTATGTTATTTTATGACTGAGGCCAATAGAAAGTCATTGGCATAATAAAGCTGCAGATTTTACAATTTCAGCGCAGCTGCTCTGTGACTTTTAAGCAACTGTGAAATCACATTGTTTAAACTGTGTTTTTAAGGATTGATCTCTGGATCCATCTTTTTTTTTTTTTTTTTCTCTTTTTTTTTTTTCTGAAAAAGTCACCAGAAATCCCTCAGATCAACTGGTATAGCAGCCTTACCATTTTAGTGAGTGTTCACAATCCTCCACTTGAAAACAACCACCTGGTCATCCTGTGTTACATTTATGTATGAAAATAAAAAGAAATTACCAGTATCAATAATGAATTTACTGATTCACCAGTGAAAATCTGATCATTTAATGATAAGCACATATATTCAGATGACGCAGAGATCGAGTGCAATGCCCTAAGCAAAATGGTATTTAATTTTTTTTTTTTTGACTCCTCTAAGCTTTCTTAAACCAGAGTAGTTGCTCGTATTTGGACATGTTAATATACTGTGTTATTTAAAAGTACCCCTATCTTCAAAGTACCCATATCTTTGTATCTTGAAAATGATTCAAAAGACTTTGTCATATAATACTCCCCTTTTAAGGTCTAAAATTTAGCATTGTCTACTAACTTTTACTACTAAACCCATAAATTTGCTTAAGTGTTTGGATTTCAGAAAGACCATTTAGACAACGTTTACATAAATAATAACCTGTGTAAATGTTTGAGGATTCCCAGGCTTAGGGAAGTAAGGCATAACTGCTGTCTGTAGCAGAGATTCATCAGTTCACCTCTATACCATGAAAAAGTTGGTTTATGAGAGCAAGCAATACTTTTTATAGACATGACGTAGTCTTTTGAATTATTTTTCCCCCTTACTAAGAAAATACTTATACATACGGTATGGCAGCACTTAATTATACAAGTACTGAGGTCTTAACCTGCCATATTGACTGTGCCAGACCCCACTTCTTCATAGGCAGATGTAGCTAAGGAAAATTGCGTATTTATGGTAGCAAGGAGCAACTTCTCTACAATAAGGATTACAATTAAGTTACAGGATAGGAGCTAATTCCTGTGGTGACTGACCCTTAGGATTTAGAAAACCAATAGGTCAAGTGTCCTGTAGAAAAATGGAAATCTAGTTCAGAGTTTTCTGTGTATTTTGCTTGGCTTTTGAGCTCTGCTGAGAGCCTCAAAGAAGGAGCCCAGCAGCTGCTGATCTGAAGGAAAAAATGAAACATAGAGATTCTGAAGATACTATAAAAATGTGACAAAGTTGAACTGAACCCAAGTTTGTGATATATTCAAAAAAATGGCATGGGGTTCAAAGAAGTATAGCTTTATGGCTATTTTCTGAAATAGAAGTACTGAGGATGCCATAATGCAAGCTATCATATGGTCAATATAATGAGTGAAGCTGAAAAATCTGAAACTTCAAATTGAAGAGTGAGATTATGTAAGATTTCCTTTTACTTGACTTGTTTAGTTCACTTTATTGTGTCTGATTTCAAGGGTCAAATCTTTTTATTTATGTAACTTCTATTCAAGAGTGGTTTATAGGTGCCATAGGAGTTCGTCCAACTGTACAGATGTATAGAGATGTAGATGCTTATGCCCAAGAGGGTTACAACCCTCATGACCGTCATGTTACAACCGTCATGTTACAATCCACATGAGKCAGGAGACAAAAGTACAGTTTTATGATCTTGAGTAAGTAAGTAGCCACAATGAAGAAAATTGTGTGTCACTTGACTAGCTGTTGAAATTATGCCCATCCTGAAGTTACTACAGCCAGAAGTTTTCTCTGTACTAGTCAACCTTGCATTTAGGGGGTCATAAATAACACTTGGAAGCCCAAACCTCATAGGATAGACAGAAAGAATATGCACAGCCAAAGCATTTTTCCTTTTTTAATGCAGAACATTTCCAAAGTGTGTCTAGGCAAAAGGATAAACTACTACTTAGTAGTACTTACTACACTTAATGCTGTGTATGCTCAGACATTTATCTGGATGTAGGAAAACTTTTGGAGCTCTAGAGCCATCCTTGGTTTCTATTAATACCTTCCCTCTTTGTTATTCAAGCTTATCAAACGAGGTTAGTTGGTCGTATACTTAGATTTGCACAATGTCTCCTGCACACAGAGGAGGGAAGGGGGAAATGACTACCTTTTCCCTCCTTAGCGAAGGGAAGAGGAAGACATTATTGAATGGAGACATGATTTAGCCTGCAGTGCATAAAACTACTAGATTAATGCATGAAATGTACTKCTTGGATAAAAACCTTGTCTCAAGTCTGATATCTCTTTTAATGTGCATACAAAAATAGTAACTCAAGGATTCAGCTACTCATTTGTTTTTGTGCTGTACCAGGAAAACAAAAGTACATCTGTTGCTTGTCCTTCTCACTTATTTCTTTGCAATCCCAAATTAAGGTAACTTGCTTATGCTCATCCCTCCAACAATAATATTGCTCAAAAGCTTCTTCTGACAAGTATTTATAATGAGATTAGTCAAGTTTACTTTGACTTAAAAAGTTCACACATGCAAAAGCCTTACTGTCAGATTGTGTATGCTGCATTAAAAACAAGTTGAATTTCATAAATATAGTGAATAAAAAGTATGACATTTACACTGAACCTAGTGAAGAATATCTTACAGAACAAGCAGACAGAGATGGGGAAGACTTCTAGCTGGGGCAAGCTGTGGTTAGACCTATGGTACACCTATACCTATACCTATGGTACACCTGGAACCTGGAAAGTGGGGGCAGAGTAGTGTATTTGTGTTCTGGACTTGATGGAAGACATGTCTCTCTAACCTCCTTATAATCTTAAGCATTGTATGTACAAGGTGGTGCTTTATACATTAATTATTTGTAATTAAAAAGCTTTGATATAGAGCCTTAATTTTCCAGTAGAAATGGGGATTTGGTAATAATCATTTATATGTGCTGATCTGGGTTTGCAGAACAGGAGGGGCAGGTTGCAATCTGCAAAACAAGGAGAAGGTTGTGTTTTCTTAGTGAGAACTGGGCTGTTTTTGTTTCTTCCTGGCTTCTCCATTTGATTATTCTCTTTCAAAACCTGGATGCAAGAATTGTCAGAGCTGGACAACAGCACTGATATATGTATATATACTTTAGAAAACAAAAAAAGCAAATATATTTTTAAAAAATATTTTTAAAAGCAGGAGAATAGTCAATAGCCTGCATATTTATAATTGAAACTTGTTCAGAAAGGAATTCCTTTTCTGTTCACTGTAAGTTGGTCTACTCCCAAAGATAAAAATCTTCCTGTATTCCAGAAACTAATAAATCCATCAATCTATCAGCAATGGAGGAATAAAAACAGTTGAAACTGCCAAAAAGAAATAAAAGAAAATTTAAAAAATGTGTTGAAAATAAATGCTTGTAAAATGTGAAAGGGTATAATTGCTATTGCAGAAAGCAGAGTCCAATTTTTCCTTTTTTCTTTTTTTTTTCTTTTTTTGAACTGAGGAAAGTCAGAGATGCCTATTTAACCATAGAGTTCTCAGCTGTTGTTTTGTATAATGTCTTAACAGTCCTTTAAAGAAGTCTTTATGAATGCTTGGAAAAAAAAATCCAGACAGTTTGGCTGGATTTTAAGCTGTGAATTAAAACCAATCTGATTTTGCAGCAAAAGTATCTGAAAGCGAATACAGTGCCGTTCTTTCATTGATACCACATTAGCTTTTGGAGTTATTCCAGACTTAATGGAGGTTTACATGTAAACCTGACTCAGTATGGATCTTCCATTCATATCTGATCTGTATCCAGATCTGATGTCAATGGCAGTACTGTATATTCTGTGTTGCCTCTATCCAGCTTGGCCTGCCTCCAGACACTTAATGTTTTTGTTCAGCTGTATCAGTGCCTTTGAGCAAAAAGAGAATGGCATCCGTATGTCTAAGATGAAAGCCGAGTCAAAATTTCAAGTGAAAAAAAAAAAAAAAAGCATTTGTAGACCTAAAGCAATAGAGTGAAAGGGTAAAATTCTTGAAATAACAATTTTAGTCTCAAAGCTGTCTGTTCCATTGTATATGATACATTTTGTTGGAAGAGATCATCAGAAAGACATAGGTAGATTGTTATAGTTTTCTTTTGGCAGCTATTTTTTGAACTAGGTCATTTACTCTATTTTTTTCTTTTAATGAAAGAAGAGAGTTCATGGATATGAACATATGTTTATGGAAATATGTTGATAAACTCACTTTAAAGTAACTGTAATAAAAACAGTTAATTCGGAAAGCTGATGTAAAGAGCTAGGGAGAGGATACTGAGAGCCTGTCACTGCCTTTTTGCTGCACTTGAACAGAGTTCAGATGTCTTTTCTGAGGAGAAAAGCAAGTTATTAGAGTTGCATAATGCAACAAATGCAGATAGATTCAAAAAAATGCATGAGTCGCATCCATGTACAGTGAGATCAGATTGAAATTATGAAGTAATTTATTGAAGAATTCTTTAGACTTATCCACAAACTTGAGTGTATCAGCCCGAGTGTATTCATTTAACCTAAACATGCTTCTGTAGGCACTGTTGTCTTGGGCATGCCTGAGTATCAGTGTTATGAAAATGGATGTTTCCTCTGGCATACAGAGGAGTGTGCTAGGGATCACTTTAAAAAGTGAACTTAGTGCTCTCTCCACCATGTAAAAACATCATGGTAATCAGGAAAGAAGGAGAGCTGTTTTGGGGGTGTTGTGGAGAGGATAATCTAAATTGTAATCGAGTAGCACCACATGCTTGTACCTTACTTCAGTCCTAGTGGGATCATCCAGCAGACATAGCCCTGGTCACGTAATCTCAAGCGCACTCCTATGCAAGTACTAAGTAACTGGTAGGAACCAGAATGGGCATCTGGTTCCCTTTGTCTTGAGGATCTTCTATCCGGATATTAGTATTCCAGAAGCAATGACTTGGCTGGAGAAGACCAGCCCCCCAAAATGGTGGGGTAGGAAGGGAGCTGCCTTGAGGCTGAGCTCAGCATAGGGCTTGTTTTGCGAGGCTGCACTGGGGTCTTGACCGCAGCTCCTGGTGAAAGGGTGGAGAGAAGGAGGCAGGTGAAGCACATGCCGAGCGTGCAGGCGTTTACCTCCTCTGCAGCCTGATGGGAAGGGGAACAGAGCCACTAGGSCTGAGCTGGGAAAAGAGAAAATGGCAGCTCTCACGGTGGCTGCAGGACACCCCTGCCTTCTGCTCTATCTGCAGGCATTTTCAAACGCACTTAGCAGATATTTCTCATAATTTTCTGGAGCATTTTCTTACAGTGCTGTGTAGAAAAGCCACACATGAGAGATCTTTTTTTTATTAAATCAAAACATAAAAAGAAAATTTCACAAATCTGTTGGTCTGGCTGTTTCCCAGTCATATGTCATCTGAATTACATTACCACAATATTCCAGACATTAAATTAAAGACAGTAGGAACAAGCATAGTTGACATCTGTGCAAAATTTAAAACTAAGGAACTTCCAGTGGTTTCTTTAATCCCAGCCAAATTATGGCTTTTACCACACTCTTCCTTTTATAATGCCATTTTTTTTTCTCTCTTTCTCTCAAGTACATTCACAAGATCACAACTGTGCAGCTGCAAAGCGTCTGTTCCTGTGTGGGCTGGCCCATGCCCCTGGTCACATGTGGAGAGGATGCCGGTGGATCTTGGTGGGGATGCGACGCCGCTTTCCTCATAGGTAGGTGCTTCTTCATAGGTAGATGCAGGGATCAGGAAGAATGTACAGTGCCTAAAATATATAGCCTATATTGTGCAAAACGCAGATTTCATGTCTTTTTTTTTTTTTTTTTTTTTTTTTTTTCTACAGCAGAGGGGCAAATGAGTAAGAGTTAAATTTCCTTGCTAGGAGTGTAGTGCGGCATGGGAACATGCTATCGAGTAGGGCTGTGAAAGCTCAGTCCTTGCAGTTTCCAAGACTCGCCTTGGCACAGCCTGACAGACCTGATGTAGTGTTGGCAGTAGTCCTGCTACAAGCAGGGTCTTGGACTACATGAACTCCAAGGTACCCTCCAGCAAATATTTTTAATTCTTGCTGCTCTATGCATCATTGAGGAAATGGGCAATAGTCATTGCTAGTGGCAGAGCCCTGATTGCATAAGTGTATCTGTGGCATGTGCCAATCTGTCCACGGAGAGGTAGATGAGTGTTTCTTCTCCTCTTGGGCTGAAAAATGTTAATGGCTTCTAGTAARCATGTCTTTAATCTACTGAACAGTCAAAGATGTGGTTAAAGTGAATGAGCAACCTTTCATTCAGGGCAACTAAATGCCCTGTTGAGTAGTGGTAGTTAAAACATGAGAAAGCCACAGCTCAAGGCAAAGCCTGCTGTGGTCAGACCCAATTAGAAGCTAAATCATGTGCATGCACGTACACAGAAGGGAGAGAGAAAGAGCACAGCTACTCCCGTGCCGGGCTGGGCTGGGCAGGGTTTGCCTGTCCCGGTGCTGCCCATCGCAGTCGACCCCTGCCCCTAGACTGCAGTCAGTGGGTGTCCTCTCTGCAAGACTCCAGGAGCACAGGAAAGCCTACACAGCCGTGAAGCAGGATGCCTTGCAGTTCCCGGGATGCCCTTGTTTTCCTCTCTGTTTGTTCAGCTGTGAGAATGTGTGTAGAAAGGCATAGGTGGTGGATGGCTTGTTTTGGCGTTGTGAAAGKAAGAGTGTGGTAAAAGCATTGTGTTTTCCCAAAGAATTCTCTCATTGATGCCCTTCTTTTTTCCTCTTAATAGAAACAATCCACCATGGTTTTGAGATCGCCTTAACCACAGAAACCAGAAAAAAAAAAAACAAAAAAGGGAAAATATTCCATTTTGGCTTGATATAGCTAGGCAGAAATAATATTTTTCTGTAGAGTTGATCGGAAAAAGGTCAATCTAATGCTGTGAATTGAAAGAAACATCATTCCTCTAATCTTAGTATTTCCATTAGGAATTACTTAGGTGTGGAAAAGCTGCTATTTTGCATGTTCTTTTTCCTAAGGGGGAGAAAAGTAAAATAACATGAGAAAACATTGATGCTTTGTATTGCAGCGAATTAGTACTTCATATATAAAAACATCTGAATGATAGTAAAAATCAACTTTTCATTGTCAATTCTATATATCGGTTCAATATACTTCATTTTTATATTTGTAGATGCCAAGCTAGAGAAAGCAAGCTGGTAGTGTACTTTACTGTTTCTGAAACTTTCRGTCATGTTCTGCTGTGGGCATAGAAGAGATGCACATTGTGATAGTGACAGCAAGGAGGATCCTGTCTTAATCTTATTTCACTGAGTGCCAAGAGCCTTTTGATGTATCCATCCCTATTGTCCCTCTGAGTTGCCCAATCTGTTAATAGGGGCTAATGGAGCAAAAGCAAGATCCTCCCATGTTTACGGTCAGAGTTCTGTTTCTTATGGGTTTGTCACCCCACTTGGAGAAGCCGAAGAAGTGAAAATTGCCCTGGGTGCCCCCATTCCTTAGTTGCAAGGTGAGGTGGGCAGGTTTGGTCCCAGGGCCATATGGTGATGGCYGTGCATGGAAGCCAAGCAGACCTCATTGCCTGCCGGGTCAACCTAACATYTGATGCTGCTGGTGACTGAAGCACCAGCCTCAATTATTCACCCCCTTTCCGCACATTGAGAAGTGAGACTAGAARAAGACATCGTGACTCTGTCAGCTACCACGTTGACAGAGATATGTGTATTTTGCCTGTATTAATTAAGTAAAATATACCTGTCTGCCCTCTTGTTCTTCATCAGGGAAGGTTGGCATACAACTTTCCCTCTTCCAACCCTTCAGCAAAAAGTGAAAATTAAGGAATGTATAAGCCTCCATCATGTCATTATTTCTTTGTTTGATGGCAACCTGTTTATAGTTTTGCAAGGCGGTAGTTGGAATGAAGACATGTCCTATAATATCGTCAGTTGATGGTCCAGACCTCAGCTTGAGTATATTTTAATGAAATGTATGGGAAATTTCATATAAGGAATCTATGCATGTTGTTCTCTGTGAGGCACCAGAGAAGAGGAAATTACATTTGATGTGTTATTTCTATTTACTTGTTCTTTTTCATGTACTTATTATTCAGCTGTGATTTTTAAACAGCCATGAACGATGAGATTCAAATGCAAAGTCCAACTGTTTTAACATCAGACAGATATCTGATATCTTGGCAATCTGGGGTCCAGAAATTAATGAATAAATTGCCATCATCCAGTGAACAAAATAGTCATCTGAATAAGTACAGCACAGATGTGCCCTTTCACTTCACTAACATGTACTGTATGCAGAATACCTTAAACATGATGCAATTTCATGTTTCATAATGCATGTTTTTTGTGAAACAACATATGTCTTCATTTGCAATTGCTTGAAGGTACTGCTATAAACTTGATGGCTATTATTATGTCTGTTGTAGTTGGCTAGTCATTCTAGCAACCATTTTTTTTCCTTGCTAGTAGAAGAGATCACTTTAATATAAATTAGCTCAATAAAAATATTTATTAAAACTACAGTCAACAATCTGCTCCTGCTAGCTTGCATCTTGTACTGTATTAGAGTGGGAGCACACATTATCATGTTACTAAAAAGAAAACTACTGAAATAAAAAGGTTTATGAAAGAATAACAGTAAACAATCTGCTTAATTAGGCATCCTAACTACTTAGGTGTATAATTATAGAAGTGACACAATGTTTATGTGAGAGTCTTAAGAATAACAATAAAGTGCAATGTTTTCTACCAAATAAGATTTACTTAAATAAGTATACTATAAGCCCAGCAGGGCTACTCATATGACAAACAGGGAGAGGCATTCCCTAATGCACAGTAAAAAGGCCATAAACGCAGCTCTCTGGAATATGAAGTTTTGACGGTGTTTGAAAGGTTAGTGCTTTGTCTCCTTTTTCCTTTGCTGTATTCCTAGTATTTGTGCAGAAGGGGTGGGCAGCATAAATAGAGTTTAAACCTGTGACAATCAAGGTTCCCCATGTGCTAGTTGAATAAGAAATTGGAAAGTTGAGAGAGGAAGCCTGTTTACATTAATGCATGTGTGTGTGTGTTGCTTTCTCACTGTCTGTCTTTTTATCTTTTATATCATATTTACTCCTGATCCAAACAAAGAATCTAACCTCTGCATATTACTCTAGATATCTCTCCTAATCACTCGACTCACAGGGCCAAATTCAACCTCACTGCATCAAATTCTTCCTCTTTATAGTCCTCTTTCATCTCTAACTTTGCTGTTGTGACAGCAAAATGTGCCCTGCAGCAATGTGTTACGATGTCAGAGTAAGCATGTTCTGGCTGTATGAGCAGAAGGCAGTTTAAAAGACAATTTTAAATGCACAAATTCTGACTGTACAGTCATTGCTTGTCTCAAAAAGGAAGGGATGAGCTTCTGTAGAGTCTGACCTGCCTTTGCCTTCTGCAGCTATCTAAACTAATTCAGAGTAGAAAATAGTGCTAATCTGCAGAGTGGCCCTCTGCAGTTATTCTGTGCAAATGCTAGTGATGACAAAGTGTCAAGTCACGGGAGTGTCAAGTCCTTGCCATTTGTAGCTCGCCAGCACTCTTATTTTCTATGGCATTTCAACAGACCTGAAAATGGCCAACAGCTTTAATATAATGAGTCACAATAATTTGTCATTAAATTTAAGTCACATTAGTAGCCTGCTCCCGATCCAGGAGGTTCTGATCAGTTCAGGTACTTCCCGGCAGTACAGTGCCTTTTAAACCTCCTGGCTGAAGGGGAGTCTATGATGTTTTCATAGCAGAAAAAACTAAAAAAGTAGTCTTTCCAGATAACAGTCAACAGAATTCTGGAGAAATAGCACATGACTCCACTCACGTGGCTGCATCTCACTCGTAACTGACCCTATCCATTAAAGACATTTCCTAACACCCCTCTTTTGAGGTGGCCCAATACCTTTTACTGGTGTTAGCAAAAATGGTTGTTATTGACCCAGTGGTATATGAAGACTTGGGCCACTTTGGGCCATAGTCAGGGAAAAAATGGAATAAGTGATGTGGATTAGTGATCTGGTATGAAGGCCTTGACGATTTGGGTTTAATTTGTGAGCCCTCTGATGAGACAAATGGGCAGCAGCTGCTGGTGCTGGGGAGGCCATTTCTGCCGTCCCATAAAGCCCAGTTCACTGCAGCAGTGCTGCCACCAGTCAGCCTGGTGGGCCCAGGTTCTCCTGCTAGCAGGCATGTGCAGAGCCAGGCTCAAGGGGCCGCTCCCCTACCCGGCCCTGCCTAGACTAGCCTTCTCCTCACCCACCTGACAGCGTTTTGGAGGCAGCTTTCTGTCACTTGCTTTAAATCACCAAAACCCCTTTGCGTAGTGAAGGTCTGTGTATTCTGTTCATACCTTGGAGATGGTGTAAATCTTCACAGACTTTAGCCCTCTATATTTTTTAATTTCACCATAAAGCACATTTGAGTACTTGCAAGGCCATTTGCAGACATTTGAAAGAATCACTGTATGTCCAAGAACTATCTTACTCCTTTTGTAATTCTCCATGTGGTTTGTCTGATCAGCTGTTGCTTAGTACCCAGTGGTTTTCATGCACAGCGAAACCTGGCAGATTACTGTGCTGTCAAAGATTTTGCACACCAACTGAAGGAGAATCTGGCAAGTGTGATCTGATCTTCCTGAACATCCTTACAGAATCTTAATATGGTATGATAAGAAACAGTATGTTGACTTCCAGCATTTAATTGTTTATTTGTGTTTGGATTGACCAGATTTTCACAAATGCAGTTTAATTAAAATACTACTAAAAGCACAGAGCATGCAACTTGAACATAAGTCAAGGATTCAAAGCTTTTAGCCATTGCCTACACGGCAATTCTAGCCATTTCTAGCCACTGGAGATGAATCCTTCACTGCTGAATAAAACGAAAATGGATTGAAACTATGTTGGGAGTAGGAGTAGAATGAATGGATCTATTTCAGTTATAAAAAGAATCATCTCACTGCTGTTATGAGGTTTTCTGTTCTTACATAACCAATAGGCTTCCTCCATATATTTCTCAATGCTGATCCAGGGTAATCTGCAGATCACAACTAGATCACAACTACATTCAGGTCTTCCAAGCAGGTTTTGGTTTTCTTTTTTTGATACGTTATATTTGTACTAGGTTAGGTTAGGTTAGCAAGTATATTGGGATATTTATGGCTCTGGCTTGAAGAATTTCCTGGCTGTGGTAGAAACTCTAATCCCCAAGGAGCATGGAAAGTAATTGTGCTTCTAAGGAAGATGACGGGAATTTTAGTAGTATTAAAATACTGGTTTCAAAAGCAAACTTAAGTTCATTTTCACCCATAAGAGTTACCTTTAAGTTTTTACCTTTTTTCTGTCATATAAACTTAATGTAGTTTCTGTTTTTTTTGTAGCGTTCCTCATATTTCTCTAAAATTCCCCAAGAGGATGCTGGAAACATCAACCTAGCTTTAAGTTATGCAGGGAAGTTAGCACACTTAGAAGTAATCTTAGAAGAACACACGTGCCAAGAATGACTGGAAATATTTTGGAGTCCTTGCAGATCGGGGTCACTAGGTTTCTTGTTGGGAACAGCCAAATACTCCGTGCTGTCTGTTCACTGAGCTCAGGATGGAAAGCAGACAAGTAACATCCAAAGAGCAGCCACAAAGCATCACCTGTAAGTGCAGATCCATATTATGTTTCAATAATTAAGTTGGTAATGAATGAAGAGATTTGGAGATCAGAGAGCATCAAAAATTAAGAAGATCCACGAATCAGCCATTTTGGCATTCAGGTAGGCTCCCTCTTCCAGCAAGGTATTCCAAAAGCTCTTGAGGATGTCTCAGACACTTGGATCCCTCGCTGTGGGATAGTGCATGTCTTTGACTGCACAATTGCTGTCCCATGTGCTGCTGGATCACTTACTGTACAGCAGGGATTCTGCCTAGAGCAGCTCCACACCAGTGCCGTGTCTCAGGTGTTAACCAGCAGAGGAAGGCTTTCAAATCCTACTGGATTTGCGTTCAGGAGTTGGAGACGGTGAGCGGTACAAAGGCCAGTATCTGCTGCTGTGCAAAGGTGCTCAGTGGTGGCCGTATCCCACCCCTGGTGCAGGCCGGGGTGGTCAGAGAGCCCCCGCTTCCTTGACCTGCATTGGCCCAAGCTGTAATGCCTCCTCAGTGAACTGTGGGACAGCTAAATGACTTTTGGGACACTTAAGGAGACTGTGGAAAAACGTTGGAGGGCTGTCAGCACTCCACTTGTGAGATTTAGCCTAAATCCTTTCGGCGGAGTGAACGCTAACAGTCTGAGGGGAAATCTAGCCTGTAGCTGAATACAAGCCAACTAACTTAGTCTGAAAGGACCAAATTAACCTTGGATAAGAGGTTTTTGTGCTTGGATGAGTAGTGGATTAAAGGAGATATGTACGTGAAAGCCCAAGTTAAGTGAATGAAAGAACCGGGCCCCCTCTGTGCATCTGTTRAGCTTGGCCCTGCTTCCCCCCATCTCATTCCGCCAGGCTCCAGGGCCATGGGGCCACAGATGGCTTATGCTGCCCGTCCTCCCGCCCCCTCTGGCAGGCCTTCCAGGGCTGCTGGCAAAACTTAACATGAAACCCGGTCCCACGGTTTCAAATTGATTTACGAAGAGCTGCTTACTGGAGACTTTTTTTTTTCAGAACCACCCACCCTCACTGAACAAGCAAATAGAGAGACCTCCTTCCAGTGCCCAGCTTGTAGCTGCCTTGGCCTGGGGAGCTCTCGTGCCTCCGCCGCACACACACATTTGCCCACAGACATTTGATGAGCAAGTTCCAAGTTGAGAACAACATACAGTTGTGTCACTGTATGCAGGGGTCACGTTCTGTGTGAAGTGTGGGGTTTTGGTGTGAAATCTACCACATACATCCTGCGCTRCCTCATTTCAAATGTTACTGTGTCTTGGGAAGTGCAGAAGCCATGTCATCTTTGAAAGAAATTAATAATACATATTTAACTTGGTTTCTTTCTAAGTCCCTTATCCAGGGAACCAGAAAGTTGTGCATCATCAGACTCAATGTGACTAAATATCTTGTCTCTTAGTAAGTGAAGAACTTACTGTGTTCCCCAGGCCCAGGCTCTAGAAGTGGTGGCAGCACTGGGAGGTCACCAGGTTGAAGTATAAAAACCATTCTGTGAGTCATGTGCTTGCAGCAGGCCTTGGGAATTATCATGGATCCACAGGGCGGCCTGTGGCCTGGATTATGTGTTCCAGGCATACCGCACTTGCTGCAAAGGGAGTAAAGACGGTGTCTGGCAGCTGGTGGTGTTTTCAGGACATATAGTGGCTGCTGCATATCAGCTTCATACTGATAAAAGGTCAGCAATAGCCTGACATATTGAGATAAGACCATTCATTGTCGAGGTGCTTCCAGGCTGCTGTGAATATAAAATCAAAGGGTATGTATACCCTTTCTGAGGCACTGTTAGTGTCTCGAAACGTGCCACACACAAAAAAAGGACAACAGCCAGTGTACATATTCAGAGGAGATATTACATTCAAGGCAACTAAATTACTAGGTTTTTAAGACTCAAAATAACCTCAAAGCTGCTTAAACCATTTCTCTCAGGATTCCTTTTGTGTACCTAAGGAAAAGAGGGAGTAGCTGACTCGCTGTTGTGCTACAATCACTCCTGTGGTGCCAGAATGGTCTGCTTGCAGGGAAAGTCAGGCAGTAACAGTCCTGAATACCTTTTAAGTTGAAATGTGGGTCCAGCCTGCTGTGTAATGAGCAAGAATCGGGGAATCACAAAGATGCTTGTAACCATTTTGATACTCTGAATTAGACCAGATACTAAATGGATTACACAAGGATTTTGAGTCTGCCCTCATTAGTACACTTAAAAAGTTACACTCTATCTTCACTGATAGTAAACTTGACATAATAGTTCAGTACATTTTATTTTAATATTAAGCTGTATGCCTTGCAACCYTGTTATTTGCTGTGCTATAGAAATGAAATGCTGCAAAAATATTTGYAACAGTGACATTGGTCTTATGTATGAGGCAGCAAAATGAAATGAATATAAAATACATATATTTATGCTTCTAGCTAACCAGCTGGTGTTAATAACAACTAAAGCTTGGAGTTAGTAATTACTAGCCGAAGCTTAGGCTATTCATTTTTACGTGCATGGCAAACTCCCTGAGGTTTCTGTRACCAGGGTTTATAGCCAGACAGCAATGGAAACCTACATATTGCTGTCAAGTCAGTCAGAGAAGGGAAATAGTCATCCTGCAGCAACATGCCCAGGTACACCCAAAAGGTACAATTAAGTTTATCAGTGAAGATCTTATCTCTCCTCCCAATTCCTACATATTGCAGCTAGTAGGAATCACTGGTAAGGCTCTGAATATTCAGGGAGAGACAGAAGAGGAAAGGAAAGAAAAGGAAAAGGGAAAGGAAAGGGGAAAGAAAAGAGGAAAGGAATGGAGAAAGAAAAGAGGAAAGGAAAAGGGGAAGGGAAGGGAAGGGAAGAGAAGGAAAAGGACCATGGTGTCCCCTTTTTGTAATACTTGCATATCTCGAGCTGCCATTAGCATCAAGGAGACCCTGAAATGGATGAAATAATTCCAAAGAGCTGGAATTTCACTAGCCTAGATTTGAACTGTGTAGGAGTTTTCCAACCAGCTCCTTTTTACTTATTTCATCGGGATTGAATTCAGTATTTACAGAATTCAGAAATGTGTGAATTCAGACATTTTTGAAGACAGCAAAGACCACTGCTGATAGGCAGGAGCATAGAGGATCTTGCCAATCCTTAGGGAGCCTGGGTTGGAGGTGCCATACCTTCATTTTCTGCTCTGGGTGAGAGGAGCTTCTGTGGTGGTGCTCTTCCACCCTGTGACAGAAATACCTCTCTGGACATGAGAGAGTTTCCAAATTCAAGTTCAGTCAAGAATATTCTTGTGAAGCGTTTTGGTTTCAATGAAAAAGCATTTTCTCTTTTCCTCTCTAAAAAGAAAACATGACCCCTTCCCCCAATAGCTGTACTTGCATGCAAGCAACCCTCCCTGTACCGCCCCGCCACAAGCACTATTTTGCATGCAGGCATGCACACATTTCTCTCTGCTTTTGTTTGCAGAGTACTTTGAATAGGAAATCATCTTGTTTGCCTCATACTCCGTGTGCCCCACTGGGCCCTGTGGCAGTTTGTGCTGCTCTGAAGCAGCACCTCTCTTTGTTCCCTCCGTGCCTGGTAGTTTCGTGGTGTGTGCAGTAATGATTGAACACCATGTTTTAATTTGCAGTTTTAGGCAGACATGGTCTCAGCCATCCTATGTGACAAGAACAATTAGTCTGACCTGCTATATGAATCTGTCCCTGCCTCTTCAGCTGCCACCCTTTTGGCACTTTGTTTCTTAGACTGAGGAAGGCCAGAATCCAAGCGTCAAAGCTGAAATCATTACATTAATATGTGCGAACAGATGACATGAATATGCTTCTGGAGCCTGGAGACTCTGCTTTTGATTCTTTCCAGTGTCAGAAAGTACTCCCTGGTGAACAGTTGTCCCTGGAAAAAGTGGACTGATAGGAGGTAAATAAAATACAAACAGAGAGGTACCTAATGGAAGAAGAGGCAAATATGGGAAGCTTTATTGTGAATCATATTGAACATTATTTTCTAGAGCCTTTCGCAATACAGTCAAGAGATTTTGTATCTGGCAGGTAGTTGTAATCTTTGATGGTTTAGTCATGGGAAGCAAATACAACATCATTTATAAAACAGGTCCACAGTACACCTATTAAAACTACCTTGGTCAGCTTGCACTAGAGAAAGAGCATGTTGACAAGACCTGGGAAAGCCGAGCAGCAATGTTCTGAGCCCAATTGTTTTTTTATTGATTCACTTTGTTCTGCTTAAGCTGGGCCATGAAGCCAGTTCCATGTAAATTTGCTTTGCCTTTAGAGTATGTTTACACAAACGAAATGGGTRTCTGTCCATGGCTTTAGCTTAACATAATGATAAATTGGAAGTGTGTTAGTGTGTTGTGGTAGGACTTGCAGCATTTGCTCAGTTCAGGACTATCTAAAGCTTGGATGAGCTTGAAAGGACCCATAGCCCAGGGCCCTGTAACCCATGGAGCCTGTTGCAGTTGGTGATCTTGCTTGCCTAGAACCATTCCCAAGGGTAACTCATTTGAAGCTAGGTGTGCTGGGTGTAATGCCACCAGGAGGCACGCTTAAACCTCTGGCAGAATAATCTACACCAGCAGTAGGACTTTCTTTGCTTATTGCTTGTTAATAGTACGATTTCTTCATAGAGGCAGATTTTTCTTCATGTTTCCAGGAAACACAGTCGCTTAGCAGGAAACCCTGGGTTTATTCTGTGCRTCTTGCAAGGACCATGATGTGACCCTGCTCTGAAGTAGAAAGCACATAGCTGCGGTTAGCATGGAAGTATCATCACCTGGACACTGCACTAACCATGGCTGCTGGCTCAGAGCTGACTCACATCTGGCCAGAGAGAAATAAAGACAGCTGGAGGTCACATCTGCCTGGAAAGTAGTACAGAGACGTATCCATAGGTATGCTGGCCAAGCCCTTAATTATAAACAAAGCCTACAAGAACTGAACGGTAACACATGCTAGCTTCAGTTAGAGAATGTTCATGCTAGTCTTTGCATAGTTAGGAAATGGATGATTTATCCATTTCTGTATCATCTGTATCATCTTGTTCAGGAGCTTGATGATAACGGAAGGTTATAAATTGTGCATTCTGAATAGGTTTCTTCTGTGTTGGGTAGAATTTTTCTTTAAAGGAGAGCAATGCTGCTTCCCTGAGTAGCTCTTTGGCCGTAGCAGTGCATGGCTGTTCATCCCAGAAGGGCTTGCGTTGGATTCACAAATCTTGGATGGAGTCACTTTTCTTTTATTTGACCCTTTTTGTTGAATACATTTAATTGATGGTGCCAACCCAGCTGTGTGGTACAGGAAGAGATGGACTCTGACAAATCATTCCGAAGGTGTGTAAGGTAATGAGCCAGGCAAAATAGGTCCTCACAACAGTGATTTGCAGCAAAATGAGCAGTGCTCAGGACTGAGGAGGCAGTGGCAGTTTCAGTGCAAGCTGAGCGTCTGGTCTGAGTATCGGCTGAGAAGAATTAATTTCACGTTTCTTTTCTCAAGTTGTGGAAATAGAGGCCGTAGCCTGTGAGGGAGAATCTGCAAATGTTTCAGCCCTGAGTTATTGCTGTTTTCTTGCTGGACTTCATTTTTTATGCAGCTTCAACTTAGTGCTGTTGTTCCTGATGAAGTAAATGATGCTACTGAGCAATGTATTTTCAATTTGTCTGCATTCAAATAGATTTAACTTTTATTTCTCAGTGTATTTTAGGCCCTACATGTAGTTTACTTATGATTTATATTCTGTTTAGAGACATGAGTCTTCTTGAAGCTTACTGGCTAATAATTAATTAAGCTCATTTTAAGTGATTAATCTATTGTTCTGCATGATCATTCCAGAACACATTTAAGATGTCTGATGCAATGTTTATTCTCAGCCCTTTTAATGAAAGTCATCCCCATAACTGTCTGCCTTCATTTTCCATTTGCATCACCTGAAGATGATTGTCCATACAAGACTAATGGGTTTACAGTAACTCTTAAAAAATGATTTTTTTTTTTTTTTGAGAAGCCTACTATTCCACCTAAGCACCATTGCTGTATTTCAGAAGGTCAAGGGCAGTAAATGCATTGTCATTAAAAAAGCCCAAACCCATTTGCTGTGGTACATTTGTGTGATACACAGATGACCCTGGATCTCAGTACATGAAAATTACTTGTAATTATTCTATACTTTTCCAAGCCTCCTTAACCTGTTCAGCTCAAAACTCTTTGAGCTGGATCTAGATTTGTCAAGGGAAATTCTGAGGTCTCTATTGGAGCTCTCCAGTTTGCAGCAGCTGAGCAGCTGACCCCTTTCTGTTTTGCTTATAAAATCATCATTCTTTATAAGCCTCTTGCAGGAGGACAAATGATTGTATTTCCTACCCTACCTGACATTTTTAAGCTGATAGACAGACACTGTTTTCCTAGCAATTTTTAATCTTTATTTCATGAAAAATGAAGGTCTTTGGCCTAGAATTTCAATTTGATTTATATTCTTCACAGTTTCTAGGAACATGATTCAGCCTAGCTGATATAAAAACATGAACATTAACTTTAATCATTACTAAAGGTTTCCATGTGATTTAATGGTGGGGGAGGATGTTGCTTTTCCTCATCATTTTTTAAATTCTTATAAACTGAATATAAAATCACTAACTTCCATCCACAATCAATTACTTTTAAAAGTTGTAGGAAAGAAGACCTTGAAAGAATATCCTGCCATAATTTCTGCCACTCTATCCAATCTTGGTGCTGTCTCTCATCAGTTGGAATCATTATTAGACCTTAGAAGTAGCAAGTATGTGCAGAAAAATGGCATCATACTGCTCAATCTGTCTGCTAGCTAGGGGTCCTTTGAATTTTAGCTGCGTGTGCTACAGATTTTTTGTGTATGTGTGTTTATTAACACTAGCAAGTCAATATAGTTGTTAAAATATGAATATTTCCCTATTCCAACTCATCAGAAATGATGCTTTTTCTATTCTAAGGCCAGGATCTTTATTAGTGGACAGAATGTAAATCAGAAGTGAAAATGATTCAGTTTCTGCTTGCCAAGAGGAGGTTCCCATCTGCTCTCACAGAAGTGTATTGGGATTTTTGCTATTGACTCTCTTGGGAGAAAGGTCAGCCTTTAATTTGAGGGAGGAGAGAGCATTCAGCTGCTTTGTATTCTCATCTAAAATAAAAATGCTTTGCTTCCAACTATGTAAGCTTGTGACCATCTGAAGAAGCTGCTTAGTAACAGTTTGGAAACTCCGTGGTTTTGAAAAGGTATTAACCCCTTAAAAGATGGTATTCTTGGCCACTATAGCAGCAAATTTCCAATTACAGGCCAATTATAACTAATCACGGCATCTTCCACTGAAGATACATTTTACTGCAAGAGTCTTGAAAAAATGTGCAGGTCGTCAGGGTTGTGTCTGTTACCAGTTCAAGGGGTCTCCAAGCAAAAGGTCAATCAAGCAAAAACTCATGTCCGTCTATTGACACAAATAGATGTATAAAACATGCTCCTGAGACAGAGACTACACTTGTGATCTGTCCACTCAGAAAATATTTTTTTCCAGTAGGTTCTCCATTTCAGACAGTGTGAATAAATACATATCCACGCTAAAGTGTTTCTTTGGTTAACTTGGGATGGAACTGGGAATTCAAATCCCAACTCAGGGTAGGGGTGGGCTACAATGTAGTCCAATTTTCCTGATTTCTACAGCTGCTGAGTAAAGAGTTGACACTGATTGCCCCCCGGCTTGCTCCAAGAACAAATTATTTGTAATATTTATTATTATTTATTATTTATAGCCCATCCTATTCCCTAGTCCTCTTGACAGTGGGTAACATATGTAATGTGAAGGCCATGTTTAACAGGAGACTTTTGTGTTCAAGCAAATGAGCATTGGGCTCAATATCTGAAATGAGAACATAAAATAGCCATAATAAATTAGTTTCTGAACAATGGAAATGAAGAAATATTGCAAAAGGAGATTAAAAGAAAGTCTTTAAAGTAATTGCAAAGCATAGACTATATTTGCATGTGCCAATTCAGTAGAGGATAAGAGTTCACAAAGGAAACTTTCCTAGATGAAAAATAATTGTGCATGTATCCAGTTCCCTATTCTACCCTTTTGCACAAAATCTTCTTGCAATATCTGTAGCTTTGTTATCAAAAATTGTCCTGCCCAGGTTTATGCTGGTATCAGAAACCTTCTACAAGGGTTAGAGCATTAGGGAAAAGCTTGTTGCAGTTAGTAATTTGCTCTTAAGTAGAGCAGAGGCTGACTGTGAAGTGGTAATAACAGCAATGTGAAGAACTCTGAATTCTATGTAAAATGAAACATATATGTGAAATTCTCTCAGGCTAAGCAGAGATGAGCAATTTTGAGGGCTGAGACCGGATCCTAATGGGTACTGGAAATGTAACTCAGGGGGATGGTGGGAAAATTCAGAGTGAAGCTGGCCAAACTCTCAGCAGTTGTCAATTAGTAGACATTAGTGTAGCTTGAAGCCACCCATTGCTGCATAAAGGATGAACTTCACACTTCTTGGAGACTACAGGCTTGATTTCTACATGCAAACATACCAGTGCAAAAATACCCTTTTAGGGCAAAAAAGCACACAGAGCTCAAAGTCAGAAGAAGGCAAGAGCAGCACAACAACCTGCATACTTTGGATAGCTACTATTTATGAGGAAGAGTTCCAGAAAAAGAAATATAGATCCAAAGAGATAATAGGTTCTTCCATTTCCTAATAGACTGCGGATATCTGCAGTGTGCACACTGCAGCCTAAGGATGACAACTATGCCACTAACTCCACACTAGCAACAACAAATGTCTTTCTGCCAAAATATGAAGACTGTCAACCTGAACATAAATGTAAGCGCTGTTATTTTAAAGCACTGAAACATAAAACATTCTGTTCCCAGAAACTCCATTCAAAGCACTTAAAGAAAAGCCTAGAGGAAAGATAATGAGCTGATAAAAATGGTATTTAGCCAAATGGTAAGTTCATTTCTTCTAAAGAAGTATTTGAGATAGAGCCTCAGTTACACAGTAGCAAGTGTATGAATGCCTTTTCTTGAGTTAAAAGATGGCACGTCTGTTGTCTTGTCCAAGGGCTATAATCCTTTTTCAAACACCTTTTCAAGCAGCTATACTGTCTTCAGCTTCCTTCTGATGATGGYATTAGACCACAAAATTTGTAGGATTTGGTGTCTCTTACTGGTTCTGATAGACATTGCCCATGGACATTGGATTTGGCCAACAAAGTTCTCTTAGCTCTTCTTTTAGTGAGGTTTGATACACAGTGCAGTTTTTCTATAGGTTTTTCTCTGGTGCTGAATCAGGCTCCAGTTCACTTTGAACTTTGTTCAACAGATAACACTCATTCAATTCTTTGGCTAATTCCTTCAGCATATCATTCCTTTTCCTAAAGAAAATGTAAATGATTAGTTCTAACACAGTAGATAGCTAAATGGATGTTTAATGAAAATTATCTGTCTAATGTAATAGAACTAATCAATGTCATTTTCCTTTTAAAGGAGTGTTCTCCGAAAGATGCTGTTCAGCAGAGCACAGCTGATATAATGCTCTGGATGGCATAAAAGACTTCCAAGAAATGTCTGGAAAGAGCATGTGTGGGCATGGGGTAATTTGCAGTTACAAGAACCACAAATAAATTTCAGGCCTTATTTTCACCTGACTGCCAAATGGGCAGGATTGGGCTTGCTGAGCTTGCTGAGCACTGTGCTCTCCTGGAGCTTCCTGAGTCTGCACCCAGTCAGCCACTGCTTGGTTTCCAAATCATTTTTCTAGGTTGATGTGAAGGCTCTTGGGTTTTGATGAATAAAATGGCCAAGTACCATCTGAGGTTGAATGGCCTGGGATGGCACCTGTATGAAAAAGCTTCTTGCAAGTAATGACAAAAACAGATGCAACTGCAACATGAGCCCCATCATTGTAAGATGGAAGAGGTAGCTGTCAATTTATTTATATTTTTGACCTGCTTTTTTAAAAAAAATCTTTTCTTCTCTAGACTGATAGAAGTTATATCTTAAGCTTTATCTCTGGATTTCCACTTAGTTTTTGTGCCTTCAAGGAGAAAGAGACAATTACTGTGGATGTTTGCATTGGAGAAGGACAGGAGATGGATAACTCCACATACARTTGTCACTCTGTCCAGATGTTGATTTTGCCTGGTGAAATGCTCTGTGATTTCTTTACTATCTTTCAAAAGGAGAGTAAATTAAAAAGTTAATACATATTATCAGTAATATTGCCTGCAAAAACAAAGGTCATTTAACTCTAAAAGATTTGGTCATAATAATTTAGTGACATGACTAAATTGTGGTATTAGGTATTTTATCAAGTACCAATAGCTGCGTACTTCATTGACTATGAAAGCACTCCCTCTCTGTTTTTTGGAAACTGCCATATATTGCAGAGCATGTATTAGCCTTTAAGTATTAATGATAAGTAATTCGTGATCAATACTTGTCTTCTTTTTGGAACAACTCACATGCGGTGTTTACTTTTTTGTCTTGCTGGATTTGCTCCTTTGGGGCTATTTAGTCAATCCTGGCGCAGTAGATAAAGACATTCCTTGAACAATTACAATTTCTTAATGCTTAGTTCAGTTTGACATATGCCCACCAAAGCCATTAGTTGCCCAGTGAGCCCAATGGCCAACTAATGAACATAGGAGTCAGGTATTCAGATTTTTACACCCAGCTTCTCCACTGACTTGCATAACTGTAAGAGTTACATCTCTGGCTCCCAGGGCCAGCAGAGGACTGCAGAACGTGGTCCTCAGCACAGACATCCCGAGGAGCTGTCTACAGCATGCTAATATGATAGATGAAGGGAAACTCAGAAATACCACCTCTTTCTGGAACATTTATGGATGGGCCATTAGCTCCCTTGTGTTTCATACCCCAAAATTAGAAGGCATATACTACTTGAATACCTAAGAGAAATGCTCGTTTTGGTTATATGGGGGTAGGAGGTATGCAAGCTGAGTGACAGCACCTCTTCATGTGTAATGACTGGCAGTTTAAGATTTACGAGGACGGTGAAGGAGCCAGCTGCCAGCAGGAGCTCACATGCCCAAAGCATCAGTCTCTGAGCCTAACATTTCATGGAGCGGGTGCTCGAAAGGGGGTTCCTGTGCTGGCGGCTCGGGGGCTGAGCATGGCATTTGCAGCCTGTGCTCCTCCCGTTCTTGCTCCTTCACCCAGTGAGCCTACAGCCCCCATTAGGGGGTAGCCCAGCTTCAGAAACTGGGCAGGCTGCCCACCCAAGTGAGGTCCCCTGAGGCCGGCTGACAGCAGGGTGGCCAGGGCGCTCTCACACGGGACCCCAGGTTTGGAATTCCTCAGGCCAAGGCAAGGGCAGCGTCAAGTTCCCCAGTGAATTCCCCAAACATTGCTGCCTGGGGAAGGCTGGGGGAGTGTGCCACAATGACTATTTTGAGTTAGGCTTGCCCTGGGAACGCTGACACCCCATGGCAAATTTGGCAGGAAGGAATGTGTAACCTTGGATGACTGCCGTGGCTCGGACTGGAGGCGGGCGGATGTGCTGTGACTAGATTGGCATCCTCAGAGACTGCACTAGGTACCCATATCACACGTAAGCCAATAATCCAACTTGGGGTTTTACAGCAGTAGATGGTAGCTGAGCAAAAGTGTTTTAAATCCCACTTTTCAGTACTTCAGTACCTGCTTGCAGTACTTAAGTCCATTGCTGGATTCAGTTCTTAATCTTAGTTACTCTGTTTCACCATCTGTTAAAGTAGAATAATAATTCCTTTATATATAGGCTTTTTATGAAAAAAAGAGAGTTTAATTTATAATCTTTCAGCTTCCTTTAATTAATTCAGAGGAAATGGTATACATAATATATACTATTTCTGATTTTCATAGCAAATAAAAGCTATATGTTGCCTTTCCCTTTACCAGCCCGTGGTTCACTTAACTTTTGTCTAGTTCTTTCTCTTTGTTTCTTACTTTTATCACCACCTACTTGATATTCAGAAACTTAAAGGCCTAATTTTCTTCTCTATCAGGTTCCACTGGACATACACTGAAATATGTAGAATTAAGTCATTCTAAGGTCATAGAACACAATGCAGTATAAGACTCAAAAAAATTCAGTCATTCAGAGATGAATAAATAATTTAGTGCTTTTGGGAACTGAATGTCCCCAAATTCTGGAATCATAGAATCTCCATTGTTTATGATCAAGTAACTTTTCTGTTCAAGTTTTCAGCAAGAATAGCATAGATTGATTCTACAGAAATGTATATATGGCAATGGCTTTACACACAAGTAATCTATCTAATTCAAACAGAACTGGTGAAGTTATGATATTATTCATATTTAAAAGGACTATGTCTTCACATGTATATGGAACATTTTTTCATCCTTTGTTAAAAGAAATATATACAGATATGTACATGCATGTATGAAAGAAGATAAGATAGGAAAAGATGCAAGCTGGAAATTAAATGCTTGATTCTCTTCTGTTTATTAAAATATTTTTTTAATTTAATATCTCTTTAAAAAGCCCAAATCTTGCTATTTTATAGTTGGCTATTTTCCTAATAAGACTCAGTTTGTCTTCTGCTTTTACAATCAGCAAAATTTATCTTCAAAATTAGAATATCTTCTGTATGAGATAGATATTGTCTTAATGTATTAAAGGATAAATATGTCTTGAGTACTGAAGGTGTGATAAGTTGGATTACCGGTAACTCCATTTCTTGGCTGCAGTCCCTCCAAATGAGTCATATTTAGTCAGGATCTTACCCTTGTTGCATGGCTGGGGTCAGTTTTTAAATTTACTGGTTACTAGTGGTTGCTCAGAAAAAAATGAAAGACAAGATAAGGCAGGAAAAAGGCGTATGCATTTGTCTAAGTCCTGCCTTGAGGCTGAGAGCTGAAGACATTTTTTTTTCCCCAAAATATACCTAGCCTTGGAGCTGCAAAATGCATTGTTGCTCTGGTCTCAAAAAAGGAGACCCGCTCTCCTCTTTCTGAGAAGTCTTCAGAGAACCTACAACAGCAATGCAGGTAAAAATGTTCATGATATTTTTCATATTCAGACTCTGAAATGATGGGATGGGGTGAATATATGGTAAGTGCTTTCCCACTTCAGGTTCACAACATCGAGCTGTATGACCCATACTATGCACAAAGGCATTTAAAGAATGTAGCTGATATAGGGATGGGTTTGAGATACAGCTCAGTTCAGCTATTAGCCTAATCTTATAAGAGTGGGTTTTTTTGTAGTCATGTAATTGTCTCTTTTCCAAAAGTCTGCTCATGCATCTGTCTGCAACTGAGATCATATTGTCATTTCATGTCACTCTCATTTGATCTAATTTCAYCTAATACGCAAAAATTTTATTCATGGTTAAAGGCCCTGGTGAAATGGCCACTTAGCCAAATGCCTGCCTGTCAGTAGCCTCACCAAATGGTCAGTTTGACAGAATGACTGTGATAGGAATTAGAGCTGGTTCAGCTCCCTTATTAATCATTGTTCATTGACCTTTAACAGCAGCCAAATTGTATCTGCATGAAGGGAAGGGGTTCTGGGGACTCGTGTGTCGCGGTCGGAGGAGGTGATGGAGTGGAGAGGCAGAAGGGAGGAGAGAGGCTTATACTTTACTGTGGGAATATTGTCTATATTGAACATAATCACAAAAATACCAAAAAAGGCAGAGCACCATCTCTGGAGTGATACTGTGCAATGAAATGGTGAGCCTTGCTATTTAAGAAAAACTCYATATTTCCTTGGAGTTGCCCAGAGCACTGAAATGAATAATCCCTGGTACAGCCGATGTGCGAGCGAAGGAGTCCTTGGGACTGGAATTCAGTTGCCAGCTTAGCTCTCAGCTACACAGTTTTGCGGATAATCGGGGMACACAGAAAGTATTTCCAGCTGCACAGTGCTTTCCCTGGAGAGCATTTCATTGAGTGCTTGTGTGTATATGTGTGGCAGCACCTCTTTTAACCAACATATTTAATAGCCAGGGAGTCTTATTGGTGGGCCTGGTTCATTGATGAGGCTTTGTTTGCTTTATGTGAGGGTTTTGTTTGTGTATTTGCTTTTTCCTTTGTATCCCAGAGGAAACAGCTGGGGAAGAGATTTTGGAGTAGGCCTGTGGGCCTCTTATGACAGTTTATTTGAGCTTTTTGTTACATTTGATTTAATTTGTCCCATGTTTAAAAATAATGTGGATTTCTAAGGAATGTGGATGTGCATGAGAAACATTAAAAATAAATAAAATATGCCAATAATACCACCCAAATTGACCTCATGTTGTAAGATAAAATAAATCAATGAGGATATTTTCAGTGCAATGAATTGACACTTGGGAACGTATTTCTAAAATGAGCTAATTCAGCATTGCCTGTGACTGAGTTTGCAACAAAGTCAATGCAAATGGATTTGCAAGTAAATATTACTCCTGCAAGACTAGTTTTCAGCACTGGAACTTAAATCAGCACCCCACAGAAGGAGCCAAAATCTCTGCATAGTTGCATTTAAGGTTAGTTTTGTATTTGTTAGGGGAAAGATGGAAGCATAATTATATCTAGTGACGTTAACCTAAAAGTGCATTTTTTAAATAAGGAAAACAATTGTATAAAATATCCGTCTTCAATATGGTTTTCATTTGTTAAATAGCTTCTTTCCCTATTGAAAAGTTTGAGTTGAGCTTTCAAAATTTTGCAAGAAACACTCATTTTCCACATAATTAACGGACAAAAGGAGCAGACAGACAAAATGACATCCTCTGTTTCTTCAGCATTTTTAAATAATTGGTCCATTTAATTTTAGTATAAAATAGATTTGCTTTATTTTTATTTTTATTTCCAGAAACACAATACATTTAGACAACTCTGTTATTTCTATTTTTTCTGTAAGGCCACCTCTAGCTTGCTGTTTTGCTCTTAGCATTTCTTCACCTTGTACCAATGATCTAGCATCAAAAACTAAGTCACCTTTCTCATGCAAAATGCCACCTTTCACTATGTTACCTCTTTCTTTTCTTTTCCRTCCGCACCAGATGCTTAGGTGATGTGAGAGAATTTTCAATGAGGTCAGTAAAGCTTGTCTCTGTATACAACCAGCTGTTGATCCAGCATTTTCAAGGCCATATAACTGAGGTTTGTTACGATATAAATAGAATTCACCAATTTTCTTTCACATTTTTATTGACTTTTGCAACTGTAACTGTTACTTTCATAGTTATTCCTCCATTTCTGCAATTTTTTGATTGCCATTATACCTTCTTTCTGGTTTTTTTGTTTGTTTGTTTGTTTGTTTGTTTTTGTTTGTTTGAGGGGTTTGGGGTTGATCTCACTTATTATATGCCAAAGATTGTCATTAGATAATCATGAAGATACTTGGAAATCAGCTTCTCAAACAGTACTTGTAAATCATAGAGCCAAAAATCCATATTTCATAGCAGCAGAGGCTTTGCTTTATGTCCATGTGCAGCTTTCTGCACAGAGATTGGATTCTCTGCAAATATCAGTGCCATCCGACTAAAGGGATTCCTAAGAGACCAAAGCTGATTTTTAATAAGCCATTATCCTGGTTTCACTTGCAGGTAGGATTAGGATTCAGTCACCCCTAAATCCATTGTCACTGTAAAACCATAGAGTAGAGTGTCAGTCAAGAGACAGTAATGCACTGCATGCATTGATTCTGTTTCTGTGTTTCTATTTAGGCATAGCTGGGAATTTCCATGTTGATAGCAGATATAATGCTCAGTCTTCAGAAACAATCCAAAACCAAACCAAAGAATCCAAACTAAGAGCCAGCGAGTAACACCAAGAGAGAATGGGTTTCGGGGCTGTGGTGCAAGGCATAGGTAGGCAAGAGGACTAATTCCTAGCCAGAAGGATTATTTAAATATATGTTATTGGATACAGAGGAGAAAAGAAGAACAATCTTGTAAGTTTTCCCTTACTGCAATTAGATGTACAGCTTGCTTTTATTTTTGTTTCCTCCAGCTATGTAGTTTGTATCTTTGTAATTGATTATTTCTTTTAGATTTTGGAAGTGTAGATGATCTGCTTTTAACTTTTGCTTAAGTGAAGGAGTTCCATGATTGTGGCCGTCCTTACAACTAGAGATCTGAACCACTCCTACAGTGCCTAGCAATTCCCTGCTTTTCTCCATAATACTCAAAAGGAAGAGGCTGTACTTCCAAGTTAGATTCATGGTCTAGTTTCACAGTTAATAGTACAGTGGTAGCAGGAGGAAAAAATATCTTCTCATGGCTAGAAAAACCCTGGCATGCAACAAGGAATGAAGAGCATTATGGTAGGCACCATTCACGACACTTTGCTAGTATAGCAACACTTAACATGGATCAGGTAGCAAATGACCACCTTCAGAAGAAACATCTGCATACATACCATTATTAAACAGAAGTGGAAATAAGTAAATGCAGAGAAACAGAAATCACTTCTCTTCATTTTGCTTGCATAGCACAAACATGATAAGGCTTAGAAAGAAACCCAGCCACACCTGTGCAATCCTTTGTCCTTACTTCCTTCCCGTTTCCCTTCCAGCCCAGCTAGCGCAGTCAGGAGGCAGGTGAGCTCTTTAAAATTATCCTCTCAGATAAGAAACTGTGGAAGCTATGAAATATTGCTGCAGAGCAGTTRTCTCTGAAATGCTGAGCTGCCTGGCTAACATGGAGAGGAAGCGCAGTTATTCCCTTTGACATGAAGTCACTTGTGAATTGCCTAGATGAACTTCCTTGACAAATGGCTACCACCTACTCAATCAATCACCTCAGTGAAGTTGGGTTATGTTGTACATTTACTTTTTATCCTTACTTTTTATCCTTTCTTCATCTTAAAGAACTCAGAGTCTGAAATACAGCACAATACTGAAAAGTAGTGCACTAATGAACAGAACTTTCAAAATCATGCGTTATACAATAAACATGCCGTTCAGAGTTTCTTTTTTTTTTTAATATAGGAAAATCAGATAAGAGTTCCTCATTAATATTTTAAGTGCCATAAGTGTTCAATTCCCAACTATCTRCATGGTAATTTAAACATAAACTAAACAGGGTGGGAGTTGGTTTATTTATTTTTGTGCTAATCCAAAGATCTCAAAAAGGAAATTCACAGTTGACAGTTGCACTATATGGGTGTCAGGCACCAAAGGAGAGATAAAAAACATACAGAATGATTTTTCTAAAAAGTGAAAGAAATTACAAATATTTGATTAAAGAAATTAATTTTATCGTGCTAGCTAGATTAAAGAAGCTAATATTGTATTTCATGTTGATGTGTAACTCTTAGCTTAGTCTTATCTAATCAGCCAATGGTGGAGAGCTGCATTTGTAAAGAATTTGTGTCTTTTACAACACACAACAGTTCAGAACCTAACCTGAGAAGCTGAAGATGCTCAGCTTACCTGCAGCAGCTGGGATAATTGGATAAGAGAGCTCACAATAGATGGCCTAGCCTATGCATATGTTGCGTATGCTGCAGGATGATCTCGGGATCCACCATGCTGCTGCCTTTTCCTATGGGCAGGTGATGTGGGACTAGAAAGGGGCTACCAAGGGAAAGAGCTCTCCCTGAGGCCCCTGGCATGCAGGGAGAGCCAGGGTGCCTTCAGTAGGGCTAAAGAGAGGGTGCAGGGTTAGAGCTGAGAGACAGAGAGCCCACGGGCTCAGATCGACAGCTGGAATGAGCCTGGAGGGGGCTGCCAAAGGAAAGTCAGGGGCTGCCAAAATCATTCTCCTCTAAGGAATTTTTCATTTGTGGAAGGGCTGAGGCAGTTTGTCTAAAACTGGGGGTTGCCTAAAGCCAAGGGCTGACACATCACATATGTTTACTCTCCCACATCATTCCATTTTTTCATTTCCTGGACCTTGTGTCTGGGCTAAAGCATGAGCAGTTCCTTCTTGTGTGGAGACAGGTAGGAGATAATTCCTCTGACATAGCTTTCTCACTGTTTCCTCAAGGTTCATGGGGACTACTTTAGAAAGAGCATGATCTTTGTCACTCCTTGGTTTTGCAGTTGTCATTGTCATTTTTAATTTTTTTTTCTTAAGGAAATATGGCTTAAAGAAGCATAGGATTTGACTGGATGTCTGTCTCTTTTTCCTTTCCAGTTACTAACTTTTGAGCCCAGTGGCAGATTTCAGCCAAATGTGACAGAGGGCTGAAGTTCTCTAAGGTAATTAAGTAACAAATGTCATGAAAATAGACAAGTGGATAGAGGAGACAGATGCTGTAAGTGCCCTTACTGTGGGAAAAGCTGCAAATTTGTATCTCACATCATTATATGCTAGAACAGCCACATGGGAAAAGAGCGCCTGTAAATGCCCCAAACACTGAGTTAGCTTCATCTGGATTTGTGTTTCATGTGTGCCAGAGCCAACCACTTACAAGACAAAGCTCCACAGAAATCAGGCTTAATACCTGCTGTGTGCAAGATGTTACTTGCTTGGTGCCCCTTCAAGGTGTTCTTTCGATTAACTATTTAGGATTTTAGGAAAAATACCTGGGAACAGGTAAGAATATGATTTAAATATAGAAAACTTCACCTTTCTTATTCTCCTCATAGTCACCTTGCCTGCAATAAGGAAGCTCTGCACTTCAGAGGCATGGAAAAAAGGGCGCAACTATGAGTACCAGCAAAGCCATACCTATCAGAATTGAATYATCAGTGTGGCCAGAACTAGGTATGTTTGCAGTGCACAGGATTTAAGAAAAATGCAGAGCCCAGTTCAGAAGTTAGCAGGATCAAAAGCTCCCACATTACAAGTGAACCATGTTGTTAAATGTATGGATGTTGTGGCCTACTGGAATAACGCTGAATGGGAAGTGCATAGGGAAAGATTGGCGAGCAAGTCCWCAGTGACTCAACCAGCTGGTACTACAGCCAGACATTCCAGTTGTGCATTGCCCACATCCATGACACAGCTAGGGTCCAGTGTCAGTCATTTCAGATCAGTTTTAGGAATACAATAAATTCCAGCTCCTGAAAAATCATCTGAAAATTTAGAAAATGCTGGGAAGATCATTCATAAACCCAATGATGGGGAGTGTCAGCTGATAATCATCATCCTGTCTTTCTGCTACACATAAAAATCATAAAAGGGGTTTGTAAAATTTTAGTCACAGTTGAAAAGAATGGAGATTATAAAATAGGCACCTCTTGCCTTTGGAGCATATAGCTTTGGCAATGGGTCAGATCTGTGGCTCAACCCAAAGGAAAGGACTAAATTCAAGATTCCTTTTGTAATCTAGTGGTACGGAAAGACACGCTTCAAAATACGAGCCTTAAAATAGCCTCTGGTTAACCCATGTAGAATTTATTACTAAAGAGGTGCTCAGCTATCTTGATAGTATCAATCACTTCTTTAATATTCTGTGCCATTTCCAAAATTTCTGCTACTATCAACAGAGAAAGAATGAGAGTAGTATTTTTCTTTAAGGCTGTATTTTAACACAGCACAGGTTTTGTGCTCCAGTGGGTGATTTCAGGTTACATGCCATCTGCGACATGACATAGAGACTGACTATGGGTAAAGCACCATAGTATTTTAGCACATGTTCAGTACCAACAAGCCAGCATAAGTGAGTGAAGAAAACAGAAGCCTAATCATTACTCCATGTTCCTGGTGCATAAAGAGAGATACTGTCCACCCACACAGTATGTGATCAATGCCAAGTCTTTTGCTAACTTAGGGCTTTAGTTCAGCTTTTCTGTTTTACACTTGTGCATTCTTCCTTGCTCCCACCTTCCTGGGGACTTAATGAACTGTCTGGAAGCTCTTCTGCCATAAGGCACAAAAAAATAGGTAAGTGATGTAAAACGGAGCTATAGCTGCTGAGGAAAGTGCTCTGATTTGCAGAGGTTAATAACAAGACCTCTTAGTCTCTTTG
The DNA here is from genome assembly GCF_003342845.1 of Nothoprocta perdicaria. Taxonomy (NCBI): domain Eukaryota; kingdom Metazoa; phylum Chordata; class Aves; order Tinamiformes; family Tinamidae; genus Nothoprocta; species Nothoprocta perdicaria. Next base: position 267,148 of record NW_020455544.1, read on the forward strand.
CAGGGTGCCCATGAGATAAAATAGTAGCTTAGGTCTGACAGGATTTCACCAGACTGGACCTTTGACTGTGTTGCCACAGTTGTTATCTGGACAGTATGCTAAATTTGAATAGGTTTTAATAAAAGTGAATCTGAATAGTTTTTTTTTTTTTTAAGAGTACAGTCCTCAATATCCTGCTTTTTTATTATTGTTTGTTTGTTTGTTTCTGTAGTTTTTCCCCCTTAGGGCAGGCTGGGTTTGTGACCCTTATCAATGAGAGCTCTGGGTCGCTACACAGTGAAATTGCATCTGTTCATACAAAATGAATGGCTAGCCCTTCCTGTAAATGCAGAGGAAAGCATCCTCTTTGGATAGAGCTACATGTTGTCTTAATCAGTGTACACTTCATACTGCACCGAAGAAGGAGCACCCATCGATGCATGAGGTGCAGATAACACACACATCTTCACAGAGCTGCCCATCTGGGAGCACTTTACACCTATTTCCCTGACCTGCCCCTAGCAGGGTGCTAAAAGCTGCTGCATCTTCAGCTACTCTCATGGGGGCACTCCCAAGTCTTTGGAGAAGAGAGGGTGTCTCTCTTTTCTGAATGAGTGTGGAAATACTGCAGTGGCAGCATCATTTCATTAAAAAGGTGGCAATATGAAATGCTCTGATTTGTCAGAATGCTGAACTTGCCTTCCTTTCTGGCAATTCTTGCAATTCTAATTACATTAGAAATCAGATCACCATAGATTCCCCAGAAAACTCAGAATGAGTCAAGAATTTGTGTTTTAATGAGAAGTTCTGTTATAAATTAGAGCAAGAGATTCTAAGTTAAAGWAATCTTTTGGTATAACAACCATTTAATTAGTAGTGCTTGAACAAATGTAAATACCTTATAAAAGGGCCAGTTATTAGAAAGACATTTCCACATTTGTCCAATTTTGAGATATACATTTTGTAAAAYTGTCTGTGGAATAAAAGATGAGGATGAGCTTTTTACAGTGAAAATGCTAATCAGTAAAGAAAATCATGAATTAAAATTATCTTACCTGAGGTTAACAACTGGTGTGCTAGAGGACTAAAGAACCTAATCCACTTGCTTATGAATATACAACACCAATAAAGATTTTCAGCAAGGGCAGAGGGGCAAGATGCTTGATCTGAAATAGGTATTATTTATAGTGTGATATATATAGTGTGATTTATAGAACATAGAACATATATATAGCGTGATATATAGTGTGTGATTTATAGAACAGCCTCACTGTTCTTCTCTTGGGGAGTGTGTGTGTGTGTGTGTGTGTGTGTGTGTGTGTGTGTGAACATAGGCATGTTTGCCCCAGTAACTGCAGTGAGATTTTATATTTGACGGTAGTATAGTCTCCTGCTAAATAAATAGTATCAACCGTGTAGGATTTTTATTTCTTTTTTTTTTTTTCTCCTTTTTCTCTCCTTGCTTTCCCTTAGGAGAGAATATGTTAATTCCTCTCTGGTTTCTACTAAGCTCTGTCTTCATAATTATTTGTACTTATCATGGCCCTTTGCAGGATGAGTTTTGCCACTGATGTCAGTGAAGACTGGATTAGGACTCAATGTATATATCATTGATCCGTAGCTGTAAAACAAGAAAAATAGCATAAAATATTGCAATAAATACATTTTTAATTTTTGTATGAAAAGCAATGCAGGTATCTAAAAAAAAAAAATCCTAAATTAAAAAAAAAAGCCTGCTAAAATGCTGGTTAAGCAATGTGCATGATTATTTCATACAGTCTTTCTCTGTTAGAAAGATCAGGAGGTCACACTACAAATTAGTAGGATTTGAGGTTACAAGGTTGAGTTAATGATAAAGTGAAAAATACAATTTGCTATTAATTGTCTTTAATAACTACTCAGAGAGTCTGTTCCGCCTCAGGGTCTGATCCTCTTGTGCACTGCAACATATGGAGTCTTTTGTATGCAAACCAAGTAGGTGTACATTGTGACAGAAGCAGGAAAATTATACCTCCACAGTTGCTTAGCATCTGTGCAAAAAAGACACTAATGACTATATATTGCACAGGATTGTATAGAATTGTTTTGATGAAGTAAATATTAAAATCTAAATCTCCTGTAAATATTGTCAAAGACATCTTTTTTAAAATGTCAGATTTATTATATTCATTTAACTGTAGTTTACAAAATTCTTGACACAGATTTGCTTAAATAAATTAATATCATGTATTTTGCCTATTCAGATATACTATTCTTTTGACTGTTATGAGTCCAATAGCATGATGTAACCTATATTCAGGATGCACAGAGCAATATTTTTCCATAACTAAAACTCAGATCTAGCCTGAAGTCTGATCTATAGGCACTCATTGCAACAGAGCTGCCTCCAGAACTGAGAAGAATGGGGTGGTGAAGGAGAGGTGGAGAGATGCTAAGTTTGAAATAGATAGTGACTGTAACGGAGAAAATGGACAAAGCATTGCATTCTGTCATTAACTCTGCTCAGAGAGTCATTTCACTGCAAACTGAAGGGGCGCTGCCTAGAAGGACACCTCCTTCCTTCCCTTGGGACCTCTCTGCCTCAGTGTGAGGACAAGCAGGTCTTGAGGGCAGCTGAGGATCTCTTCAGGGAGAGGAGGTGCCACCAGGGGGTGGTATGAAGCCGGGTCAGCCAATTCCATGCTTCTCATCCCTACCCCGAGGTAAGGGACACCTGCCAAGGGAACCCAAAAGCCCAGGGGCTGGAGCCTGCCTTGGGGAGAGGTCAGTGGTGCTAAGCAGGGCCCTGACAGATCCTTGGCTTCTCCTTCAGCTAGCTACACAAGTCATAGCCTGAAGTATTTTAAGACTCCTCCAAATTATGCCAGAGTCTATTCTGGCCTGTGGCCAGACAAGAGCTGCAGCAGTGGGAAAATGCCTCACACTGACATTTCTTTCATCTGCCCTCAGCTGCTCCAGGCTGAAACTTGGCGCAGACGTCGAAGGAGTCCTGTGAAGGTGGCCGCTATGAAAGCGAAGCTGGACCGCTCTGGGAGGGTGACTTCATAAAAACACAGTAGCATATATTTAACTTGAAGCAGCTAAGGCAAGATTTATTATAGAAATTTTGTTGTTCKTCTTCTGCACTATTTTAATTCCATGAGTATAAAATTGTTTTTCCTCTTCTGTGATCAACTTTACACTGAGTAGAGGGTGTAAAGCACTTCCGTAGGGTGGGGAATTCAGGTTTGATAGCAYTTTGTACCAGCTGTGCTTGGAGCAAATGGGCAGAAAGCGGGAGCAAGAAAGAGGAAAATCAAGCCCTGCTGTCAGAAGGAAACTGTCTCTTTCTTAAACTAAAATTTGAGGGACACTAAATATTTTGCAGTGCTCCAGGTAGGAGAAAGTTTCCCCCTGAGAAATGAGTAGAGCTACTGGAATTCTACTTAGGTCTTACCTCTGGAACTTGAGATACAAGTGCCTTGTGTTAACATTCACAGCTTTTGATCGTAATCTTGATCACAGTTTATCCAAACTGTTTCTATGTTTAGCTTAAAGAAAAGATTGATAATGCTGGGGGAAGAACAGCTGGGATGGTGGGTGCATCACGTAAAGCATAGTTTTGGTTACTGAAGGAAGTTTAGCTTTTACTGCCCAGGGTTAGTACACTCCCTTGTATTTTGAAGTCAGTCTACAGGGCTGACCTGTTTTGCTGGCTTTAAAAAAYATTGTCTCCTTCAGTACTGCCCACCTCCTTCACTTTTCATTGTCCATGGAGATGCCCATTAGCACTCAGTATGGCATATTAAGACTAAGGGGATATGGGACACAAGGAAATATTCAGAACAGGAGTACAAGAGCAGAAAGAGGAAGAAAGTATTATTAAGATRTTTAGCCTGGCTTTCCTGAATCAAGGGAGGGAATCTAACAAAGAGTGCAAATGTATGCTACAGTCTGAATCCAAATAAGCATTGTGGCTTGATACATCAAATGGCCGCTCACAAAAGATGGACTTAACTAAATTTCTAACATACTCTGAGAAACAGACTCTATGAAATATATCCATGCTGATTTTTTTTGAAGCTGAAAGGACTGAGCAGACTTAAGGATGTAAAGGACTAGTTAATAAAATACATGTTTTTTTTAATTGTTGTTTTTTTTTTTTTTTTTTTGGGGAAAAAAGAGGGGGAAAAAAAAAAAAAAAAAAAAGGAAAAGGAGGGTTTGGGACTGAGTTCTTCATATTCTGGGGTTGTAGAAATTAGTTTATTCCCTGTGGTGATTCACTTCTCTTACTGCTTCATGCAGCATGAGTCCAGACTGTTCTCTCAGTTTTTTTTTTGATCTTATTCACTGATCAGCATGAAGTGTATGGTGAATCTATGCCAATCATTAAGTACCTATAAGGTGGAGAATTCAAGATCACAGTATTGACCTAAGCCATATTTAAGAGCAGAGAGTTCAGTCTAGAGCCTTCTTAAGCCTCCAAGTCATGCTATGAAGGAACACGTAAAAGCAAACCCTTGGTGACGGGCATGTCGGGTGGCACTTGCCAGAAGGAAAGCCAGGCAAGGAGGACGCTGATCTTCTGACCCAAAGAGCTGCTACAAAATATGTTGGCTGGAGGTATGAGAAGAAAACTAAGAGGAGATGTACCTTTTGTGCTCCTTTGATTATGCTTGTGACAATGAGCCATGAAGTTGTCATTCAGCCCTTGTCTACAGTGGTACATAAGCCATATGTCAGGCAGCTCCATAGAGCTGGAGGGAGTACTGCTAGGTTGCAGGCTCAGATTCATAGCCTGCCATCAGGACAGCCAAACATGCATTGCTGAGGTGCAAATTATGAAAGTTAGTTTCCAAATGGCCAAGGGGCAGCAGACATTAATATAAACTAGACGTGGGCCTGCGCCAAGTAACCCCCAACTCTCAAAGTGTTTGGATTGCAAACATTTGATTGAGATCCAAGCTTTGCAGCTGGCCTTATCTCTGCTGTGGCCAAGTCAAAACCCCAGGGTTTATGGCCACCTGGCACATTATATGTCCAAGGATGTAGCGTCTGATTACCTGCCCCTTTGCCCCCTCCAGCAAACAGTCTTTGTTTGATCATCAGTCCTTCAGGTACTCTTGCCTGGCCTTTTTTTTTCTTTCTTTTTTTTTTTCTTTCTCTCTCCTGTCTCTTGTTTATATTGGAAAGTCTCTGAATCAGGGATATTCTTTTAATCTGCTGTGAAAAACTCTGGGTAGAATTATGCAATATTTGGAAAATAAGCAACCGCAACCACGTAGTCTGAACATGTACTTTGTACCTCCCATGAAAAGGTAACCAAGGGCGCTAGACTGTTGTGTTTGTGAAAGAGAGGTGGGTAAGCAGTGCATCTAATAAACACACCCAATTCAAATCGGAAGACGTTTTGATGTTTTAAAGAACATATCAGGACTGATTAGCAGTAGGTGTCTGCAGAGTCCAAGCCAGAAATCTCCAACTGTTACTAGGGTCAAAGACCAGACTTTGCCTGTGTTTGTTCTTTCCATCCATATTCCACTGACTGTTYCAAATGGAGATAGGCAATTGTATTGAATGTGGTTGCATGCCCCAAGACGTAATGTTGTGAGGATCACATGGATTTGCCAAAATAGACTTTTGAGCCCCTCGTTTCATCTCCAGCAACAACAGCCACCAAAGGAATTGTGTGTTTCCCCCTTCTCCCGGTGGACTTTCCCTTTGGAGACAATGATGGAGAGAGATTGACTCTTGAGGTTCTTACAGGATATCAGTGAATAGAACAACAACAGAGATGTCCCCAAAAGCATACTTTTTAGGGAAAAATACTTTCAATCCTGACTTCTAGCAAATGCCTTTAACCTAAATCGGCAACTTGGAAACTGTGCACTTCACAGCAAAGAAAACTGGTTAGAAGCTTAGCTCTCAAATCTTTAATTACCTAGCTAAGCCACTTGGATTTTAGAGGGACTCCGTCTATCACACGAGTTAGCAACTAATAATTTTGACAAATCACACAACTGGAAAATAGAGTTTACAGGCAGAAAGAATCCATTTTGCCCTTCCCTATCACTTAAAACCAGCCAAGATTTTTTCAGTCTTCTGTAGAAGAAATAGACATTATATCAATATCAAAGAATGCTGATTTTTGCAGAAGTTTAAGAGGTTAATTGGCACATTAATTATCAATTCATATATGCACATATGGACAGGAGAAGCAAATATTTTTTTAGTATGAAACTTGTCTATTAGCTACACTTAGCACTCATCAAATATGGTGTTTCTGAAGCAGTAAGACTATTGATCTACAATATAGATTTTCCTTGGATAATTGTGATCTGTATTAAATATCCTCATCCTAGAACAAGTGGATGATGAGCTTTCATCTGGAATGGTCTTGTACCCTCTTCTGTAACAATGGCTAAAAAATACAAGAATTTTTGCAATCATTTCATCTCTGGTTATAACTATTTCCTTTTTCAGTGTAACAGGTTTCCTGAGCCTACATTTCTGGCTATTGTAATTATGTTGTTGACTCTTGGTCATAGAAGGAAAATCTTTGTAATCTCCCGATTGATAATATAACTCCAGGGATCTTATCTGAACTTCTTGAAAATCAAAGGTTAATAATATTGTCTGAGATGGACAGGTAAAATTTTCAGTTTTTGACATTTTGAGGAATAGCTCCATTTGCTGATATTTAAACACAGTGCTGTGGCTAGTCTTCATGAAGTTGTATCTGATCAGCATATATATTTTTGCTTTGCTGTTCACTATCCCCACCAACACRGAGAGCATACAAGCCCAAGCTGTCTATACAGATATCTCTGTTTCCATAAATCTGTAGAGTAGTTCAGGTGCATGCCTTATTTCAGATGACAAATTTTATTAGTTCTCTAAAATTTTTGAACAACTATAACAACTGCTTTATGTTTAAGACATACAGGCACCCAGACCTCCAGAAATAGCCATTAAACTAGACCCAGCTCTGCTCCCTGTCCATGCTCTATAGGCACTAAAGATGTTTGGGTGATACTAGCATCATGCAAACATGATCTTGATATGTGGGGCTAGGTGTGAAAGTTACTACTTTTCACACACGCAGGTTAAGGTGTAATTTCATTGCAGCCTGGCATTTTTTGCCTCCATTAAGATAGGAAGGAGTGCAGAGTATGTTTGGCAATTTCCTCAGCTGTCCTGCGCTGATCAATAACGTGCCTGTGTTTTCTCTTTGTTTTGGAGTGGATGGCAGGAGTAGGTGGGAAGGATTCTACTTCTTCAGTTCTTATCTGGAAGATTTGCAGTATGTCATCTCCACCCTAATTGCTGTAACCATATATATCAGTTTTATTACCTATTTTCACTGCTGACAATTTTTTTTCTTTTAGTTTATTCCTTTTTGCCAGAGCAAGATTCAGAGGTGATGGGTTTCAAAAGGGCTGTCCCAGCATACACGAACCATTCACTATGGGGCAGACTATGGGGCAACCTGTCTTTCGTGTGGGGAATAGGAAGCATGTAAGTTGTAGTGCATATCTCCTGTAATGGAGTTTGCAGCCAGAAAGAGGCAGCTCCAGGTTTTGCAATATCACCTACTGAGACCCCAGGAAAGGTTGGAAGGTCAAGCCATGAGCTATTTCACTTTCATTGATTTGTGAAGGCCATGAAATTCTTTGTAGACATTTAACAAATAATGCTTCAGAAATGTATTTTCCCCTAGCATTCTCCTCCTTTTTACTTCTCAAATATAAAAGCCAACAACAACCCAGCATGCATGTTTTATGTTGAATAAAAAGAACTGGTAAGAATGCATGTTTCACCCTTCCAGAGGGGTCATTATAACAGAAGTGAGGTTAAAAATGATGTTAACGTGATCTGCAAAAAACGTGGACTCTTCATTTTTCTGCATCTTTTAAGACATTCTGAAATATCTCTGCATGAACCCTCATCCTGCTCTCTTTTATTTTTCCTTTGCTCCTATCTTAGAAAAGGAAAGATTTTGGTTTCTCTGGCTATAGCTTAAATGAGGGGACCCTGCCATGCTATGATGAGGTCAAAGTGCAAATCTCTCCTCGCTTTCTGCTTTTCCTTCTGGCATGATGGTAATCATGGGAAGGAATCAATGTATCCAGCTGTGAGGGTTGCCGAGATGTTGCTGGATGTGCCTCTCTCGTGCCCCAGTCTCCATTAGCCTGTACTAATGCAGATCTTCAGCAGATYACAGACAAAACACGGGAAATTTGAAATGACTTTACTTGCACTCTACCCTTAAAGTGTAGAGCATATTGGATATTTAAATATGTCTTTTTACTCAAGTGTTAACAGCTATTCAAGATTGTCTTTGTCAAATTTGCAGGAGGATATATCCTGAAATACTCGTAAATGCATCCACCTTCACCTACTAGTGTTAGCATCCTCTGTAGATGGCAGTTCCTGTTAGACTGCTGTCAAAGGGGGCTGCCTGTAGAGCAACCTTCTTTTAGGAGGATGCTCAACATCATCTTGAAAAAAAAAAAAAAAAAAAACTCTTTTCAGATACTTCAGATTGACAGCCAGGACCACAATCCTACCCATTCAGGCACTTGTATAAGCACTTTGCCAAGGTAGCATCTTACCCTTATATGCCAGTTCCTAAATATCCAGAAAACTTAAAATGAAGAATTCACTGATCTGAATTTTCAACCTATGGTACAAATCAGCTTATCAGCAGAGTTGGCTCTGGATTTGCAACACAGTCTTATTGTTGCTGATATACTGGTGCCTACTGGCCCTGAAGGCAAGCTAAGACACTCCAGAGGTTTAATAACAATCTCCTGGACAGCACAGGAAAATCAGAGCTCAGGACATTTGAGCATCTGTATTTTTCATGGATTTATTAGCATAGTTCTTAGCATTATGTTAATAATAATCTCACCATCATAATTATCACGATAATTACTATTAGCATAGTAATTAATGTAATTAACGATGATCGTTATTAGAATTTATTAATGTACTTAGGAACTCTTCATAGATCTGTGAGTAGGTGTGCTCTGATATTTATAGTATCTTCTTCCTTTGCCCCTTTGCCCTCCCAGATCTTCTCAGGCCTCTTCTGCCTTATTTYGTTCCTTGTAGCTCCTGTCTTTTCCCTTTTTCCCTTGTTTATTCCTTCCTGTCCATTAGCGCAAACTTCCTTCTTGCCCTGGCTCTTCTCAGCTCCAGGGAGTGGTTGGCCTCTCAAACTCCACAGGCTTTGTCCCCAGCTTGCCGCTGGGAGCATATATTGCTTTAGTTGCTTTAAAAAACCTTTCATACTGTTCCTGATACATGACTGAAGATCCCTTAGTATTACAGTCTTCAATCTGACCAGAAAAAAAGAAAAARGTTTCATTTGGAAAAAAATACCTATTTTTCACACACCAAAAACCTTGCTTTGTTACCAGTTCTCCAGCTGTAAGCTAGGGCTAATGAGGCCAATTCTGGACCCAGTGGGCAAGGAGATGGCCAAGTAAAACAAATAGCTACGCAACTAATCCCTCTTACATCAGTGAAATTTGGAAAAAAAAAAAAAAAAAAAAAAAAAAACTTCACAGAATCATTGGCCTTATTGTAACTAGGGTTTGAATATGGGATAGTAAATAAATTTCATTGGCTTGTCAAAGTGATGCAATACTTTTATCCTAGCAGTGTATTTGTCCTCTGAACTGTTTGAAGAATGATAAATATTGAAACCCTTGAAAAATATAGTGGAAAAGTAAGGCAAATAACAGAAGCTGCTGTATATTTATAACCATGTATTTAAATTTCCARTCACTGAACGTAGTCATAGAATGCTAGGATAAACGTTGAAGGGATGTTTAGGAGCCCATCATGGGAACYTCATTGTCTCTCAGGTCTGTTCCTCTCAGAGAAAGGTAATATTGCGGAGTCCTCTTCATGCAACATTCCCTTTGTGTTACAAATAAACTTCATTTTTACAGTGGCAGGAGCCACCAGCAAAGGTAACACTAAGAGATATGCGGAATGCAATACTGTTGCCTTAGCAGCTGAAATTTTGCCCCTGAAGAGAAGGAACTGTAAAGTTTCCAAGCCTTAAAAAGGTGCAGCACTTTATCCAGGGCCACTATTCTCTACCTTTTTAGCTGATCAGAATCTGCAGCTTCTTGTACAMGGAAAAGAGGCTATGAAAAAGGAAACAAGTTATCCCACTGCCAGAGGACAGAACTGGCAGAACCTCTCTTTCTGCTGAAAGCAAAAGAAATGCATTGAAAGTGCAGGACATTTGTGGGATGCAGAGTGGGAGAATGATGTATCTATTGCTCTGTTTTTGCAATGCAGGTATCTCACTGATTTTCAGAATTCTCTATAACACCTCATTTCCGACTGGTGGGCTAGTCAAAGCCGAAATATGTGAATGCAATGTGAATATGCCTTTGTAAGCCTCATGGGACCCCTTAGCAGGACTCCCTCCATCTTTCTGTGCATACAAGTCAGTTTTCTGTGCCTTCGTATGACTCCAGGCATATGTCACATACTCATCTAGGAGCTCCTTCTGAACTCCTGGAACATCCATGGCTGTATGAACATTCATACTCATTCATTTGACTGAATGTAGTGATCAATAATGCCCTTTCAAGAAAAATGAAAACAAAATGGTGGCCTTTAGTCTAGACTATAGATATAAATAAAAGGTGCCTGATCTTCCAGGTGCTTAAAAAAACCTCTTTATAGGGAAATGAAACCTAAGAGAAGGGAAAACCACAGTGCTCTCTGCAAAGGTAATTTCTTAAAAAGAAATTTCTTTAAAAAGAAATAAAGGAATTTGGGAGCTAGCATATAGTTTTCTGTGTATAGTGTTTTAATAAAAAGTTTGTTTTCTTTTTTTACTTGGTGGAATGTGGATCCACAAGTCAGTTGCACAAATTTGCAGCTCTCATTTTTCTGATGTTAGTACCTTTGGATTGGATAAATTTATTTGAAAACCAGCTTTACAGAGAGAGCAGAACATCAGGCAAGGTTGCCAGTGACACCGACTATTCAACTGACTGCAGCAGTTGATCCATAATGGTAAACAACCCCTCCCTTAGAATGAGTGTCTTAAATTGCTGTGTAAATTCATCAGCTTCTAAAGATAGATGTGACAGAGTAACAATTATYAGGCTGGGCAGGCCAATTACTCAGTTATATAAGAAACTTGGCCTGTGCAATGTCAAAATTTCACTGGAATATGTTTGGCCAAGAATCAACTGCAGACGGAGACTGTGATGTTTTCAGACCTCCCCATGATTTTCTCTAGTATGTGGTAGGCTAAGCAGGGCAGTCTGTGAGAAGGCAGCTGAGACTGTTTTAAAAAAGAGGATTGAGCCAAGAGGAAGTAGAAAAGTACCAAAACTTTTAGTCTCCTTTTGTGCATGTGGATCTTTTCTTGTAAAGAAAATGGGAAAGCCATGTGAAAGCATCTCCTACCTGTCTGCCACTGTGTATGAGTGATATGATTAGAGTTAACTGTGGCTGCATCTGTGCCAGGAGGAGCACCCAGACCTGAGAGGACTTCCCAGGTGATCCACAGTAAGGTATGAACTCCAGCCAAGGGAGCTAAATATTTATAGTGTGCGGTGTTGCTCAGCATTCACTACTACTTCACATAAACAATTTGCCACATTGGCTCCTTAACGTAGTAAGCCATTCACCACCTTGCCCGAAGTCTCCATTAGTTAAAAAAACACCTTTTTCTGTGCGTACATTGTGCACTACTACAGAGGACAACTTCCAGGACAATGAGGAGAGAAATACTACAGAAATAGTTAAAGAAATGCTTGCAATTCTTTCTCTGTAAACCTGACAGCAATCGCATAAAGTCAGTTCCTTGTTTTTCTTATAGATTTCATACTTTTGGTCTCTGATTTATGTGACTTTGTTGCACCACCAGAGAAAAACATTTTTAAGTGCAACCAAAAAAAAAGTCTTCACTCTCCCAAAATGGCCTGGGGGAGTTAGAACATAATTTTTGGTGATTTAAAGCTCAATTTTTGAAATAGGTAGCTAGTAATTCTGTATCTTCAGAAAATCTCCTTCTCTGGAGGTCTTCAAAACCCGCCTGGATGCCGCCCTGTGCCACATGCTCTAGGTGTGCCTCCTTGAGCGGGAAGGTCGGACTAGATGATCTCTAGAGGTCCCTTCCAACCYTGAATATTCTGTGATTCTGTGAAAATAAGATAAGAAAATATTTCTTAGCATCAGTCCTTTCACACTTCATTCCAAAATCATGAAAATGAACTTATTCCATTAGGGTCTTAATAACGAATAGATCAACACATTTACCTTTAAACTGTGACTACGGAGAAATCCTCAAACTGCCTCAAGTCCAGACATCACAAAGCTCTTTAAAATCATAAAGTAAAATCCCTCTTCAAATAAAATCACAGGATAATGACTTCRGCTGGACTTCAGCTGAAGTTCTGGGTATAGTGAGAACCAAATCCTGGTCACACAAGGAGTGAACTTTGCACCTTRCAAAAAAACAGAAGGCCTGTTCCTCACCAAGCCTCACCAAAAACTTCTGGCACATTAAGTGGACAACCTTTGTGCATCAACCTTGTGCCTTGGTTGTGCATTTATGTGAATTTTATTCTGAAAGAGAGAAGAAAAAAAGTGATTCAGATGAGCTGCTCTAGATTTAAATAGCAGTTTTAAGTTTTCAGAACTCAGAGTGCAGATGATTAAATGTGCAGGTGTCTAGGTGACTGGTGAATCTCAGAAGATTTGGGACCAGATTCACCCATATGGTTTGAGTCATTCTGACAGTACAAAACAGCTGTAAAACTGTTACCTTATCCAAAAAAAAATTAGGTTTATGGTTGCTTTGTGTCGCCAAGCATCTGATGAATCTAGTGCTGTGTCTCAGGAAGCATCTGAAAGCACAGATGCTTATCTGCATTTCTCAACTAAATAATTATGATGGAAATCTTGAGATGCTAGCCCTTCATAAAGTTCAAGTAATTTTTGGTAGAGTAAATTGGTTAGAAAATGTTTGAATATTGGATCCTACCCTTTCCCAGAGCAAGTTTCTGTGGACTGCATTTATTAAAAGGAAAATCTTCTGGGAAATGCGTGGTAGAAAAGTGATGAAGGACAGTTAACAATCAGTCTAAATGGACAAGACAAATTGTGGGGAGAAAGTCGAAAAGGAAAGAGTGACTGAGCAATTGTATTCAGCACATTTTCATATCTCAGAAGGACTGCAGGATGTTGTTTGTTTTTTCCTATGTTTCTTTGATGGACTCAATGGGAGGACCGGAGCTTAGAGGTTTTATGAGACCAAAGTATTTTGAGAGGAGACTTTAAACAAGGGTGGAGGCATCAGGAAGAGAGTATCAGCCAGGGGTTCTCCGCTAAAGGAGACACAGATAAAGAGCTGGAGAAGTAGATGTGTGTAACTTGAGCCAAGCAATCCAGAACAGACCAGAATGAAAGCATGAGACCAGACCTCTTCAGATGACTTTTGATGCCTGTACTTTGACTCCCACTTCAAGCCTGAAATTTATGAAAATAGAGAAAAAGAACTGGTAACGGAGAAAGGGTTGTAGTGATGGAAACTAGCTCAACCTTCTCAGTGGTCACAATATATATATTTAATGTTCCAAGCTGAGAGTTTAGAATAGAAAGTTTGTCTGCTTCAACTTCCCAGTGCTGGCAGGTAGCAAGATTTTCTAGTTCTCTTTATAAATCCATTTGCCTGTCTGCTATGTGTCTGTATTTGTTTGGGAGCACTTGCACATTTGTATTCCCAGAATATCATGCAGAGACCTTGGAGACTGAGACTGCAAGAGGTGCTTCACTGTTTGTGCTCTCTCTCCCCACACACACATACCTTTTCACTCTTTTTTTTGTATCCTGTCTCTGAAGGAAGCATTTCCAAATGTGAACTTTCTCGGTCTTGTCTGAATGTTCTTTAGATTAAAGGTTAAAAATACAATTCTCATCGTTGTGTGGGTGCTGAAGAGACTAGTAAAAATGGAACAATGTCAGTTCTGTTGTCTGCATTATAAACAACCAAAAGCTACTGCTTCAGGACTGATTTTAAAAGCCATTCAAATGTGTAAAACCTAGCAGCCTTAGGACACAATTTAACACTTGGGGACATTCTAAGTACTTTTATAAAAGCCCTTAAAAGTTGGCAGGGAATAAATCACCTTTTCCAATTATTTGGTAATTATGCAAGTTAAGCTTATTGCAACTTTTGATCACAAGTACTTACTGAATTGTGTATTCTTCATGTCTCCTTCTCAAGGGCACACTCACATCTGGGCCTGTGTGGCTTTTGGTCTGCTGCCTGGCTGAGGGTGCTCTGTCCTTCCATTGGCAGCAGTGGGACAGGGAACTCTGGTTGCTTTGGCTCTGCTAAGASTTTTCTTCCATTTTAAGTCACTACATCAGAGAAATGGCAACACAGAGGGGGAAAGTYGGTGTTTGGATAACCGTAGAGTTGTTATAAAATTTGGCCAAGTTAAACTAAAGCACTAGTGATTAAATGAAATATGGGAGGTAAAAAATTGACATAGGGCMGAAGAAAAGCCCATCAAGTTAAGATTATTTTTCAGATGTTGCTGTTGACACTATAAGCAGTGTTACGTGCTAAATGAACCATTTAGCTTAAGGAGAGTGATAGAAAATGCTAACAATAAAAGGAAAACTTCTATTGTCCTTCTGAAAATCATCAGTGCACTCGCCTACATAAGGAGTAATGTATTCTCCATCTAGTTAAAATTAGTAGAAAATCAACATGCTCTGACTGATAGGGATACTTGTGAAAGGGTAATTTAGTGTTTAAGATGGTACTTGTCACTTGCATAATTTTAATGGAATTAGCAGACAGTTTGATAGGATTACTTCTTCTCACGATAATCCATCTTTTCTATAATACTGGGGGTTTTTGATGATGAATGTCACTACTGGCTTATCTAGAGTTTTAAACCTCATTTTTAAAGTCATTGTGTCATTGAACATTGTTATTATGAGATATGGATACTTGCCAAAGCCCAGTGCAGTCCCAAATTGGGAGAAATCTGTATTCATTCTCTCCATTTTGAAACTATCTCTCATTAATTATAATTAATTATTATTATTTCTTCTTTTATTTTTAAATGTGGGTTCAAGCAAGAAAAAGTGTAGCAGAAGAGAGTGAAGGTGCCCTGAAGTGTTTATAAAATAAAGAATACACTAAAAGTACGGATTAAAGGATGGCCAAGAAGAAAGCAGRTTAACTTCACAGTAAAGATAAAAATCAGGATGAAAGGATAGTGKATATTTGGAGCAACTTTTGTGTGGCAGTGCAGGAAAATGCTTGACCAAGCTGGTTGCTCTGGCGGTGGTGCAATTAATTGCCTTCCAGGGAGCAATCTAAGGAAGGGCTTGAGAAGACTCTTGGTACGGATGGCCTAACAGAGGGAGAACTAGAGTCTGGGGAGTCTAGATTATTTTTAGGATCCTTTTGATATGGAAATTTCTGTAACTTTACACACAGAAGAAGGGAAATGGCTGCTTTGCTAATGATGGGAAAAGATCGACACAGCGGGAAATTAGATCCAGTGCAATGTCTCTGACAATGTGTATCTCTAGCTGCTAGTTTAGAGACCTGCTTCTTCCTCCCTTGTTTCCAGCTGCTCTTTGGTCCATGGAAGACTTTGTCAGTTGGTGCAGAGCAGGCTCCTGATTTACCCAATGTGCAGCTGATCCCGGAGTGGGAAGGACCAAAGCAGCCCTCATGCCATGCGGTTACAGCTGAGACTCTGATGTACCACTGGGAGCCATCGAGTCCGGAAACAACACAGCAAACAACTCTTAAAAGAGCATAAAAATGATGAGGGATGAAGTGAACCACAGCAGTAGCAATGGGCCTATGACAGTATTCAGAAATGATCTTCCCAGAAATATTTTCGATGACACACCTAAAATTTYGGTTCAACTACATTAATTCAGATAAAAATTCTGGCCTTGGTAAAAATCAGATTTATTATGGAATGTTGCATTTATGTATAACTGATTTCTGCACAAGCCTGTATGTGTATTAACACATGAATGAGACTGTTCCTACACCTGGGGGCAATGTAAGTTGTGGAAGTAAGTATAAATAGCACTAATGTACTCTCTTCCCATCAGGTGTAGGAACAATCTCAATTAATGCAATGCTAATCTTGAAGAGTGAAGCCCCAAGTAAGTAAAATTGCATTCCTAAATATAGAGAAGGCATGTCTTGCACTTATTAGATATCCCATAGTATGATCTATTTTTTCTGTTGGTGCAGTTGAAGTGTGTAAAGCCAGAAGAGAAAAGAAAAAAAGGAAAAAAAAGTATAAGCTGGATGCTGAGGACTGGGACAAGTGAAGTTCTGTTGAAAGCATAGTGAAAAATGAACAGAGCAAGGACACTAAAGGATTCGAGTTTTTGCTATCACGCTTGGTCATGAGATGTATTTGAAATAGAGGAAAGTGTAAGTAAAGCAGGAAGACTATTCCAAAAGAGGAAATATGGAGCCAGCTTCTCTGTGCAGTGTTCACACACCAGCATTTTTAAAAGAAGTTGATACAATCAAAAAACAACTTCAGTGAGCCAAAATTCAGATTACCCATAAGAGTTGCTAGAAATCAGGGAATTTTCAGGATTATRTAATGTTAATATTTTTATACAGGACTTTTCTGTAGGTACTGCAGGTAGTAATATCCTTGCTTCCATAGGAGGAACAGACCAGGTGTCCCCCTCAAGTAGAGAGAGTGAATGCTGCTGCCATAAAACGCAGGGAAAGCTCCATGTAGTCTTTCTTGCAACACAGTTCTACTCCCAAGCTCGTGGTGAAGGTGCTGTCAGTCTCTGAGCAGAGCAGTAGGAAAAATCTTGAAATCAGCCAGAACAATGAACAAAAGAGAAGGAAGAAGTGGTGAGTGATCCCATGTAAACATAATGCAGTACAGATAGGAGCAAGTGATTCAAGGAATGGGAATGGGATGGGGTGGTRTGGCTAATATGAAAAATGCTTATGCTTTATAGGTCTTTGTAGCTGTCATACTTTCTGAATGTGTACAGACCTCCAGTAGGCAATTTAATGCATTGCACATGGGAAAAAGGGAGCTGAAATGAGAATTAAGAGCATCAGCTGTTTGGCATCATAACACCATTAAGGGCTCCTAAGAGCATCAGCTGTTTGGCTTCATGACCCCGTGGACAGGAGGAGAGCTTCTGAGTGGAATATTGGTTGAAGATGAAGGTCACTTGTTGAAAATCTGGTGTGTCAAGTTGGGAAGAAATTACATCATTTACATGTGATAGTTTGGGTTTTCTTTTGACCATATGTGCTTGAGTCAAAGAAGGAGCATGTGGATAAGGGTCATTATGTTCTTTCTTCCTCTTATTAATTTAAAAAGTTCATTTATTTGTATTTATGTTTTCTATTAGCTTTTTTTTAAAAAAAGGCATTTTTAATAGATTTGAGATTTTTTTTGGTTGACAACTTAATTCAATTCTTGCTTTATTGGAACACAGGCCTGACTCTTCTTTAGCCCATAATGTGGAAGATGGGTCTGCAGGATTAGCAGATTATAAGATTTTTTTTCTTGTTCCCTTCAGCTATTTTGCAACTCCATTTTATGTCTGAATGACTTATTTTTAAAATGGATTCACTCTCATACAGTAGTTGTGTGTTGTGAATGTAACAATGAACATCAATGAATACTGCAACTCAACAGCTGATTAATTAAGGTTTTGAGGCAAAACATTGCTGTTTTTATTTCTTCCTGTAACTTTTGCAATGTTATCTTATTTGAATCTGCATTTGTTTGAGCTTAATTCAATACTGAAAAGATGGAGATATTTAACTATATTTAACTATTAATTAAAGATACATATCTTTGCTCTTATTTTACTAGCTATTAGGTTGTAGATAATTGCAGCTGAACAATTCTCTTCTGATTTTTAGTGCTTGATACATGAGTAATTATTCGGTATASATGCAGAAGAGAATAATTGGATATAGGAACGATCTTTTCTGTGGCTAATTTTTTTTTGTGTGGTAAATGTATCCTCATGTCAGGGACTTGATAGAATACATAACCCATGGAAGATGGGTTACTTGATCTTGGGTGGTCCAGTGGCTCATTTCTACAGCTCAAAGCTCTTCACCATTTAGTGCAGATACAATATAGTATTATTCCATGACTATTTAGATTCCTTTTTTTTTTTTTTTTCAGCAACTTCAAACGCATACATTAGGCATGTTTCTTGCCTTTTTTGATCTCCTTGAGGACAATTTTACCATAGTGTCTAAATATAATATAATCCAGTCATTCATTAGATACAGATCTCACTTACAGAAGTCTTATTTATTGCAGTGAGAAAGAGGGCATATTCCTGTAGAACAGTCATGGAAGAAAAAGGAAGTGGCAGGGCGGAGGAAGAAAAAAAAAAAACATTAAAAAGGGGCTATCAGGCTTTAAAAAATAAACCATTGGCCCCTTTATCTTGCCTTAGAACAGCTGTGGAGATGATTAAGAAAGTACTGTAGAACAGAAAATCTGAAAAGTCCTGCAAAACTGCATTTTATTGTTTTAGAGCTTTTTGACCAGGCAAGTTCTAAAGTCCTTTTGAAGCTCAATTAAAATTCAGAAGGATGAGGCTAAGGAAAGAGATTTCAAATCCTCGTTGGAAATTGAAGTTAAATAAGAATTAGATGTGGAGTGAAGATATTAAGTCTTTTCTTGTCTCTAATATAGACAGGGAAAATGCTGCATGTAATTCTTAAGTGAAATGTTATTTCATCCATGTTTTAGATAAAGCACAAAAATAACTTTTTTTTTTTTTTTTTTTTTTTTTTGGTAAAATCACTCAGAATCCTCATTGGGGAAAAATCAGTTATTTAAAACAAAATTAAAAGAAACTAAAAAGGCTGTGGATATCACTCCAGTGATGCTAATCTGCTTCCATTTATGCAGAGAGCTTCCTTGGAGGATCTCAAAGCATGATAGCTATGAACTGAACGATGACTATGCAGAATACTTCAGATTACCTTTATTTCTAGAACTGTCAGAAGTATTTTTAGTCAGAAAATGCTGATTTGTTAAAATCAGAAGCTGGATTACTCTGCAGGACTTTGGAGAGATTTGTTTTGATAAGGTTTAGTACTTWAGGTTTGATAAGTTTGAAGTGTGTATTTTGACTTTTGCCACTATCGGACCATATTATATTCGCATATGTGAGTGATAGAAGTCCAATTGAGGGTCAGAGAAAATTGTTTTAACCCTAATGAAAGTAGGCATTTCATTATTTWAAGTTTATTTTGATATTTTAGTAATGAACATTCTCAGAAATTTAGTTTTCTGAAAACTTAAAAATATTGACTTTCCATTACAGTTCAACACAGAAAAGGAAGTGAAAATTGTTGTATCTTCCTAGGAGCTGAAAAACGTAGTAGTTTAACAAAGGTAACTTTGATATCAAATTTTCAGGTGAATTAACTGAGCTTCAGTCCTGGTTCTGCAGGCACTATCATATATGTTCTAATTTAAATGCAAAAGTACCTCATCTGCAATGAGAAAATAGTTATGATCTGAGTTATATATGTTTGCAAGACTAGGATTTTAGAGAAATTTTAAAAACTTGCCCATCTCAAAAAAAAAAAAAAAAAAAATGTGTTCTGGCATGTGTGGCATAATGTTACAATTGCAAATAAACCATACATTTTGTGTGTCAACCATTACATGTAAGCCTAGATACACAGAAAGGTGAACACCTGCAGCATGGATAAAGTGGATATACATGCACTAACAGCATTAGAAATATTTAGGGTATATAGAAAGAAAGATTCAAAATAGGAAATATATATATATATACATACACACATAAATATATAGTTAATGGTATGGATACCCGTTTACTACCCACCAATGCCAAACCATAAAATTCTGTATTTTAAAATATCATTAAAATTAAACCAACTGAAAATATCTGTAGAGGATAATTTCCAAACTACCTTGGAAGACAGCAAATGCTTTTTATATATATCCTCAGCTTAAATCAAGATAAGCTCCTTTACTTCAGAAAGAACTCCCGTATATCTAAAATAAAACATCTGCTTATTTCACAGCTAGGTTGAGGCCTAGAGGCAAAGTGGGCAGTATCTAGACAGCACCTACAGCAGCAAACGTGGTTTCATGTAAAATGGGAAACAACTCTGATGAGACATTAGGAAATATATTAAAAAGATTTTAGTGAAGCAGGTGTAAGGATGGGAGGAAGAGATGGAAGAGCAGGCATGAGAGTGGGAGAAACTATGATCACAATTTACTTGGACTTCCAAGGCAGCTTTATTGATGATCTAAAGTCAGGGAAAAAAAAAGTTAATCTGCAAGGTCAGCAAGTATGGTGAAAGGATATCTGTATTGATACAAAACTGGCTTAAACACTGAAGACAGGGGGTAATTGCAAACTTCAGAAAGAGAAATGCAGCTAATGGACCTCTACAAGGATAATCATTAAGGATGAAACTGTTCAGTTTTTATGTCAGTGACTTAGAAGATGTAATGCTACTTGCTGACAGAGAAAGAGCTAGAGTGGAAGACCAGCAATCAAGTGAAAATGAGCATTTGGAGTGACTGAGACGAGAAGTGATACGGTTTAGAAAGACGGGCTGAGACTACTGATGACAGAAATGAATACGTGCATCAAGCAGATGTGCAATGGAAATCAGTGAAAAGAGAAGCATCTCAGTCAAGCCACCTAGCATAGAGGTGTTTATTAGACTCCTGAGGTAAACATCTGAGAAAATCACCAGAAATGCAAGTTAAAATAATAATTGCCAGAAGACAAATTTTACTTCTGAATGCTTAAACAAAGGTTTMTATGAGTGTTGCAAATACATTTTTGTCAATATATCCACCTTAGAGCAGCATTCTGACTCTGAAGGTAACTGTCAACCAAACCAAAAGTTAAAGGAGAGTCAAGTTTCTTTTACTTCCTTGTTAAATATGCTAGAAATTGATGGTGCTTTGTACATTGAAGGCAGATTCAAGGGCTCAAAGAGAGGATATGGGGTGCATTAAGAAAAGCRTCTCCAGCAGGTCGAGGGAAGTGATCATCCCCCTCTACTCAGCCCTGGTGAGGCCACATCTGGAGTACTGCGTCCAGTTCTGGGCTCACCAGCACAAGAGGGATGTGGAGCTGCTGGAGAGAGTCCAGCGCAGGGCTACGAGGATGATCAGGGGCCTGGAACATCTGCCCTATGAGCAAAGGCTGAGAGAGCTGGGTCTGTTCAGCCTGGAGAAGAGGAGGCTGAGGGGGRACCTGATCAGCGTGTATAAATACCTCAAGGGAGGCAGTGAGGAGGAGGGGGGCAGCCTCTTTTCAGTGGTGGGCAGGGATAGGACTAGAGGAAATGGCTTCAAACTGAAGCATCGGAAGTTCCACAGGAACTTAAGGAAGCATTTCTTCACTGTGAGGGTGACAAAGCACTGGAACAGGCTGCCCAGAGAGGTTGTGGAGTCTCCTTCTTTGGAGATCTTTAAAACCCGCTTGGATGCAGCCCTGTGCCACKTSCTCTAGGTGACCCTGCKTGAGCAGGGGGGTTGGACTCGATGACCTCTGAGGTCCCTTCCAACCTTCGGCATTCTATGATTCTATGATTCTATGTCAGGATTTCTTCATGTACAAATGCATCAGGATGTCTTTACAATGGGTGAGCTAATCAATTAGATGATCTTGTACCTGTGCTTTTTCTGCTGTTCTGTCACTGTTTTCATGTTTCATATTTGCATTTAGAGATGTTTTACAAAATCTTTTTAACAAATTTTCAAAAGTTTATGGTGAAACTACATTAAATTTATTACTTAGTAAGTAGTAAAGGTGTTTGCAGAAGGAAGCGCTTTGCAGACAATAAAGCACTCTTTAACATGTCTGTACATGTATTATATATAAAATAGTCTCTTAGTCTGAATTACAAAAAATATAATATATGCTTCATTATATAGTAAATGCTTAAGCCTCTTAAACTACTACAGCTTCTAAAGCTTCTAAATTATGTTAAGTTTTTCTTTATCACAGACTGCTCTTGGCTAAAATCTTTTATTTTTTTTCAAATACAGTAGCTGAGAATTGTTTTACTCATTGACCTGTGAGCCATGTTCCCCAAAGCCTGATGCAAATTAAAATGGCTGAGTTATAAATATCTCTGAAACTAGGCTCATAATGGAAACGCAACCAGTTCCTTCACTACAGCAGTACTCATGGGAGCTTTGAGGGCAGTTTATAGAGATGTCAGGCCTACACTATAAGCTAAATGAAGAGGAGCAATTGACTGCAGTAAAGCTCCTCTAAACAAGAAGAGATCATTAAAAAATGCAGGCTCTCTTAATTCCTGCTGGGCTTTCCATTAGCTGTGACACTATGTGCAGCTTCTTTTTTCATTGTTCTGCTTCAGGAAAGATGTTGCCATACGTTCCTGTATCTCCTTGCACTGAATTGCAGAGCTGAGGAAGAGGTGTCCAGGAAATTTTAAGTCAGAAATGAAATGTTTAAAAAAAAAAAAAAATTATTACTCTTACCCGTTCGTGGTCCACCTTTTGTTCTACTTACTACAACACTGGGAATGTGCTATAGGATGACAGCTGGCTCTAATTAGGTATGGCTCCATTTGGCTTTTGCACCTTTTACCATCAATCTTCTCCTGCAAGTTTTGTTTTAACATTTGAGCATGGCAGAGCACACAGACAGCACATGAGAAAGAAGGACATAAGACATAGAGTTGGTGATATTATAAGTGCAATGTGAATGTGGGATGCAACTGCCATTATTGCAGTCCTGTAGATGGATCACTAAGTTAATTTAATGCATACTATGACTGTCATTGTAAAACCAAGCTTCCCTGTTGTAGGGAGAGTGGAATATTCCTCTCAGTTCAGGGGTGATCAGTGATAGCTCAGAGTGATCCGTTGTTTTCTCCAGCAATCATTGCACTCTGCTTGAGAAAAGAAATTTCAAATACTGAGATTAAGTGAAAACTCATCAGTAGACAATGGTACTGAAGACAAATGTGTGCACCTTTAAACTCACATGAATTTCCTTACCCTAGGACACGAGCACTGCGTGGAGCCTTGGATAGAGACTGTGTCTTGGACTGAGATGTATCCATCAAGAACAAAGTAAATGGCTGAGTAAGCAATCCCCCAGTGCATTTGTTTTTCCCTTCCTTTTGGCTAAGGGCATTCTCTTTGCTGAATTGCATACATATACTTCTAAGCAAGGGTAATAAAGAGATAATTTGGACAAGCTGCATACTTCATAACGAGACGCACGTAGTATTCGTGTGTCTGGCTTAAATTAGCAAGTGGCTTACAAATGTAAAACAACTCACTGTGCATAACTTCAACCCTCCCAAATGTTGTTTACTTGAAAGATAGTAACAGAAAAATTCTTTTAAAATTCCAACTCCTCTTGGACCCCCAGCCCCATAACTGTGCTCCCACCTTGGTTGGCTTCACTTGCAGGATCACTGCCACCTTTGATTTTCCATTTGCATGTATCCTCCTTTGACAGCAAATTGTGGTAGCTGACAGGTAAAGCTTGTATGAGGATGGTAGTACCATTTTACAGGTTTATTTTAGAGTGTTCAAAAAAAAAAAAAAAAAAAAAAAGAAAAAGAAAGAAAAGACCTTCTGCATGCGGGAATAGAAATGCCCTTTGACGAAAGGGAATAAAACTGAAATCCATCTTGCCCATTCTAAACCAGGATACGATTTGTTACAAGCTCCTTTCCCATGCATGGGGAATGGAAATGAATGTACAGATCAAGCTTAATCAAGCTAATTTCTCAGCTTTGCTTAATCAGATTCCCTTCTTGTCCTGGGCTAAAAATGTGACAACAGTTTTTATCATAAAAATATGGACAACAGGAAATCTTCAGTGGCACAGCCAAGTTACATGTCTGCTCTGCTCTTGCCCTGGGCAGCATTTACAGGAAAGCCACTAACCTCATCTTTCATCAGTGGGCCTGTGCCCTTGATACATTACCCAGGAATACTGCTGCCTCAGCCATAGATTATTCTGTGTGCATGACTGCAGACAAGCAGCAGTTTTTTCTCCAGGAGCCTCGTGGACCATTGCTGATGTTGTCTACAAGGGAAGACTCCTGATGTCCGTGCTCAGCTGCTTCTGCCCTCGTCAGGATATATACTATAGGTACAGTAAGTGCTATATTGAATAAAACATTGATTCTTTAAGGTAAGGAATCCAACTTGCTTCAACCATTATTTTTATCCTGTTGTGTTAGTATCAAGTCCAGTGGAGCAAGACACAAGACTCTTAAATGTTAGTATACATTCTTTGGCTTTTCAGGCCTGTAATTATGGTGATAGAGAAAAAAGCAATCCTTCAGCAAGCCTGTTGGGCTCTTCAAATGCAGTGCATTCATAGGCTTAGTATATATACTTCATATGCTGCATAATTGCAGTGGAGGGAAAAAAAGAAAAAACTTACGCTTTCAATCTAAATTGAATTCCGAATCTCTAATGTCAGGTCACGGAAGACATGTACACTTTTAAATAGGATCATTGCTTCAGAAACCGAATAGCTTTGAAGTACATCTACATGTTGGCTCTTCACTCTATGCAGCTCCATTAGGTAATGTTTTAAATATAAAGCCACTTAATGATGAATGTTCATAAATGAAAAATGCACATTCCCCATAAAACGTTTATCAAACAGCAGTGTCCACCTATTTTTAAGCACACAAAAGATCACATTAATTCATAGTGTTGTGAAAGTCCTGATCTRTCCTTAAGAATCCTTTCTAGGAGTTTAAATAACCGATTCTTACAAAGGAAGCTTCTTATTTTAAAAGTTGTTTATTTTTTCATAGGTAGCTATAAGAGAAAAGGAGTAACAAGTGCAGAAAGGCTTAGGTTTAAGGTGCTTTAGTATCAGGATAGATTTCTTTCATCTAGAGTTGTTTGACTAGCTGTTAAGAGTTCTTAGTTCCCTTAAGGAAATTATGTGTAGAATCAACAAAGACATGCTGATTACAGAGACGAAATTTCTACAGTGACAGACCAGGCAGAAGGTAGTCTCGGTAAGGGACCACTATTATTAAATACARTGTCACAGAAAATTAGGCCAAAAGCAGATCACATATAAAGCAACTGCACAGCAAGACACACCCGTTTAAATCAGGCTGATCTCCCACAGTCTACAGTGTTTCTGCTGTGCTGGAGTTTCATTTAATTTAATGCGTTCTTGCTGTAGTCAACCTTTTGGCTTCCACCATCTTTCCCCTTGTGCTTTGCATTTCATGGAAGACTATTTTTAAACTTAATTAGCTTATCCAAAATAAAGCAGAGGAAGATGCAAATCAAAACTAACATTTAAAAGAACTATAATATGAAACAAAGTATACAATACTAGCATACAATACTAGCTATTAATTTTCTCCGATAGGAACCACTTTTCTAAGAAAAGAGTTCATTAGAAAGTTATTTTGAAGTCTTTATTTACACAAACCCAAATTTTTGCTTCTTGTAATAGTGGTGAATATTGAAAGGAAACATTAGATAATGGGAAAGGAAGCAACTGAGGAAACGTGTTATGCAAAATATTTTTATGAAGAATCAATCTTGACAAAAAATTAGTATCTGTGGACAGAATTTCACTTGGCCTCAATGCTGTAAACCGCCTGCTTCTCAGGAACAACAGTGGTGTGTGTTACGTATAAAGGAGATCTCCTAAACAAGGAGATGTAATTACTTAATAAATATCTTAAGAAAAGCAATGGAAACTGTATTGTACTATCCTCTTAATAGAACCTGGCAAAAGAGTGGGAATTATGCAGCATGGTCYATTATCAATATATCTTTTGCATGGTACTTACACATCTTAGCCTGTATGGGTGACCTCAGTGCTAGGTACTGCACAATCACATAGGAACGGTCAGTTTTAGTCCCCAGGGCACCACATCTGTTTGAGCTCTTTCCAGGGAACTCAACGTTTAGCTCTTGTCAAGAAAAAGCATACAATATAAAGATATTATCCAGCTGCCCAGTATAAGCCTTGGCTCTTCAGAGACCTTCAGTGTTTCTCCTTGCAGGGACAATGCTGATCTGGCTGGACAAAGCGATGAAAGAGGGGGAAATTTCTTGACTGCCAAATTCTCCTTTTCCCTACACCAGAATTACTATAATTCCGTAGTACTCTAATTAGTTATGGTCTTTCTCTGTAGATTAAATAGCTGTAAATTGCCCTTATATATCAGAATAACAACCCATCACTTGGAAAGCATGCTTCCTAATGCAAAGGGTGCTTTGATTCTCTGCATGACGTGTGAATCTAAATTCTTATTTTAGTCTATAGAGCTTTGTTG
Organism: Nothoprocta perdicaria; assembly: GCF_003342845.1. Classification (NCBI taxonomy): domain Eukaryota; kingdom Metazoa; phylum Chordata; class Aves; order Tinamiformes; family Tinamidae; genus Nothoprocta; species Nothoprocta perdicaria. Next base: position 293,478 of record NW_020455544.1, read on the forward strand.
GGATGTGATCTATCAAGACTGTTGCTTTGCTGGGCCACCTCCCAGGAAAATGGCGTGACCTAATGAAAGTTAAAAATAATGATTTCAGCCTGACTGAGATGATCAGAATAAATTTAGCTTGTGCAGAATGGTTTAACGATGACTAACTAGGTGCTGCAAAGATGTGAAATTCTATACTTTTGTGTTTGTTTGTTTACTTGTTTGTTTTATCTAAATGTTGCCAAAAATATTTATCCCTAATATACAGGAGGTTTTAATCAGGAATGATTTGGTCAGAAATGTCATAAAAAATGGTCTTGGACAATCAGGACATCCTTTTCTAGAAAAAGACACTATATATACTTTATTCTAAAAATCTGTAATCGAGAGAACTTTAAGCTTGTGGAGATGGTAACCTTTTCTTTTGACTAATTTTTTATCCATCTATCCTTTCATTCTTTCTTCTTCTTCAAAAGTAAATAAAGATATCAAATGCAAAAAAAAAACCCCATAATGCAGAAAGGTTGCACAATTAAGCATGCCAGCTTTACCCTTCTGTGTACATGACGTACGATACGATCTTGAATTGCGAAAGAGTTGTTATTTCAATTTCAGCTTTTTAATTGCCAACTAAGAATATGCAGTTAAGGAATTAAAGACACAAAGAAAGTAATTCATTAGAAAGAATTAGACATGTTTAGAGCAAATGTCCAGATTTTCAGGCCTATCTTTCAGGGCTATTCAAAGGTAATAAATGTTTAATGGCAATTGCACAGGAGTCAACCGACCACTAAGAGAAAAAGCAATGTTTGGAGACTCCAGAGGCAGATATCTAAGCCAGTCTTTACTTCTCAGTGTTTGCATAAAATACATGACCGTATATTAGCTTTGGCAATATTGTATTCACTGTTTTTATGTAACAGGGTATCATTATGCAAAGTTTAGTTTCAGTTTTATAATCTCAAACCCATCCATTTTCCTCCTACAAACTTTCCTGTGAATAGGGGAAAATATATGATGACTTTCTCCAAAGAAGCTAGAAAGGGGAGGTCTGGTTGAAACTGCTGTAAAATAAAAGATGGGATCTGGAAAAACATAGTCTACAATACTTGTCAGTATTTTTCTCATGAAACATGTATCACATCAGGTTCTGTGAAGATCTGTCCTGCATCTGATACTGAAAAATATTTACATTTACTCCTGAGATAACAAAATATATTATTAAACTTTCAGACTACATGAACACGAGCAGTTGTGAATCTTTGGAGTGTAGGATTAGAAATCAAAGGGATCTTGTCAAATTAGATGAATGGTCTGAAATACAATAAGAAGCATTTCAGTAAAGATGAGTGATAAGTATTACACTTAAATAGGCATAATCAACTGCACACAATTACAGGAAGAATAATGATGTGGTAGACTAATTCTGCAAAAAAAGAATCTGATGGATTACAAACTCAGTATGGAAAAAAGGAAAAAAACAGTAGTTACAATTTGAATAAAACAAGTTTCATGCTGAAATATGCAAATATTTTTAACAGAAATGTATTTAACAGGCCATCAAGCGCGGGGGAGATGCTRGTATCGAGCACCTTGCCTCTGGTGCGGAGCAGAGCTGGGGCGGGGATCGCTGCCCCCACCACCTCCTGGGGCCCTCAGCAGCTGCCAAAGATGTTCACTTGTGTGCCTTCAGCTTCAGGTTTGGCAGTTTGTCTTTCATGTTCCTGAGCCATGGATTTTCCATTGAATATACCCCGTATGTGGTTTTCTATATATGACTGTACCCTTCTGAAAATTCCAAATGGCTGACACCAGGCAAATTTGGATGAAAAAATACCTTTTTTATAATCAACAAATTGCCAGCAAAGAAACAAAATTTGAAAATGCAACTTTCCTCTGCACTTGGTATAAATCCAGAACAAATGAAAGAATTTAATCGTTTTTTTAAAATTCATTTTTTTTTAAGAATGAAAATGGAAAAACACCTTTACAATCAGCAATTAATATCTCATATTGTAATTTGAGATATTAAGAACAGACTTTTAAGATGACTTTTTTAAAATTTTCATATTCATATAATTTAGAAGCCTAATTAATGTTTGGCTTATAAGAAAAAGGAAGTAAAAAAAAGGGTAAAGTGAGTTTTGATCGTAGGTACACACATTTCCAAATTCATGATTCATCTCCTCTGAATTTGTGCATTTTCATTTGTCTGCATCTTAGGTGGGCTCTTTCTAGACTGTTTCTAGGCAGTGGAAGGAGCAAACACATCTGGAAAGAAAATCATCTGACCTGTGTTAGCCATCTACCTTAGAAATGAATGCTTTTATCATTATTTTTGCTAACTGTGGAAATCAATCATGTCTGTTTCCTGCATTGAATATAAAAGGCGTCTAGACAACTACACGGATCCTCATACCTGCAATGCAGACATCTAAAGTTTTGAAGATGAAACCCAGACAGGGCAATTCAAGTGAGTCAAGCCAGGGCAGTGCTTCAGAAGAGCACTAGATCAGGGCCCGATCATAGTCAGGTTTGACTGCATGACCAGTTACTGCATGACCTCTCCTCCAGCTTAGTTAGCTCCACATTTAAATGGCAGGGGCTGCATCCATGATAAGGGATTTGAATTTTATTTACACCCACAGTTTGGAAAATAAAATAGGCCACCCTAAAATAAGATGGACACCGGGATCACTCTGTGGTGCAAGCTGCAAAGTGACTGCTCAGCATTAGATAGGTCTTCATGAGCTGTCTGTGCAGGGTAAAGTGATAAAACTCAGAGAAGTGTTTCAGAGCTTTAAAAAATGTTGARTAGATATTCTACTTGCTCAGTGTCTGCTAGCAGAGCTGATTGCCAGTAGCTGCAATGAGTTGAGGAGTTACAGTAGATAATTCAGTACGTTCCACAAATATACATGTTCTTCTATTATTCATACCATGACATTTGTTGGTTGTCTCAGGAGTAGCAAGTGAGGCTCCTATGGTTCATGAATTACTTGAATTATGCATAGTTATGGGTAGGCATTCACCATGTACAAACTGGTTTTGAATCATACATTTCCTGGGGGCAATATTTCTCATGGTAACTAGCAAACTTTTTAGGCCTGCTATGTATTAGTAATTACTACTGTGGCTGCAATGCTAGCATGCTTGCTTCCTGGTGAATGTGGGAGCCAATGTGTGTCTGAATGGTGATGGACGGGAATCAGCATTCAGAAAGCTGTCTGCCTCCCCTGCAGTATAAACTATTGCAGCAAAGTGCTGAACAGGTGTCTGCAGTCCAACTGTCACCRTAATAGCAGTCCACAAGTGGGAGGAGGCAGCACATCACACTTTACATTTGGTTCCTAATCCTGCTTTGGGAAGAAGACCAACAGCCTCAGTGTTAGCCTTTTGCTTTTAGGTACCTCTTTAGTAAACCCCTTTGCCCATCTGTAAGGGAAATGCACGTGAAAACTTATTAATACACCTTTCTGTAAGGGAAATGCACATGAAAACTTATTAATACACCTTTCACTGCATAAACACAACACAATGGGTTTATCAAAGGATAGATGTCTATTTAAAGGGTTTTTTCCCCTTGTTAAAATGCCATTTCTTTTTGCAGAAAACATTTTTACAAACGTAAAAGCCACAAGGAAACTCAAACATTGCAAGGCCTGTTGTTATGTATGAATCACTGCAGATCACCGAGCTATCTGATTTCAGTTTTTCTTCACTACTTTAAATAGAAATGTTTGTAACATCTGGAGGTGGATGAACTGTTCAAGCCTTGATGCAGGAAGCAGAGATGCTGCTTCCCAGGCGCCTGGGCAGCTGAGTGCGGCGCCGGATGCTCCCGGGGTTGCCGATCCACCTTGGAGCGTCACAGGYGAGAGCCAGGTGACTGGTAGGGCCCCCAGGCCTGACGGGGCTTTGTTGCTCCTGCATTATGGTCGTTAAGACTSCAGCCAAAATACTCATGTTTGGTAGAAAGGAAAAGTCCAGCAAGTGTCATTCCTTTGATGAAACGGAGGAGGGTTTTGTTATTTGAGATAGAAAGGCTTTGCTGGGCTAGAGAGGAAGCATCCCCTGTAGTTTCTCTGCTGGATTTCAGTAAGTGCCCTAACATGGGCCTGACATCCCTGTACATGATGGCTAGAAGTTTCATAGAAAGTCTGTAGAGTTGGGGTCATTCACTAAGCTAAGAATTCATACATAGTCAGTGGGACAAAATGGCGCCTAATTCTAGTTAGTGGGACCTAATCCTTCCTATTCACCCATAATTTAAGTAATATCCAGTGCACTGGTGCTTCACTTCAGCCCTTACCTCCCCAGGTCGTTATGGGTATGGGGAAAGGGTATGGGTATGGGTATGGGTATGGGTATGGGTATGGGGAAAGGATCAGCATCATGGTGGGAGTTTTTATCAAGTTTGTTCTTAAGACATAGAACTGCTATAAAAATTCTTTGTTAGTTTTATTCTGGGAAGATATTTCTGGCACATAGCAATAGTGGAACCTACCACAACTTGCTGGCAGCAAGTGCGGACACTTACTTTATTTGATAGATGCTGGGACAGGGAGGAAATTAACACCTGTTGTAATAAAAGACATTTATCTAATTTGTGTTACAGCAAATAACTACTGAGATCACCTCAGGAAAACAACTGTCCTGGGAGCACAGCTTGTAAACTTTCTGCATGTTTTATCTGAACAGTATGGATTTTGTGGCCATGAATTTTGAATGCATTTTGAATACTCTATCTCTGTATTTCTTCATCTCAACATGGCACTTTTTTTACTTCCATCCTACCCAAATACCAACAAAACKAGGTTCATGCACCCCAATGGGCCAAGCACCTCTCAGGAGCACTCCCTTTAAATCTCTGCAAATACCTTTTAATTAAGTACAAAGSTAGTTACTAGATGGACTAAGTAAACCCTAACGTAGAAAGTAGAAGCCTGATTGTTGTTGTTTATTATCCATCTAACAGCGTCTGTCCACTCAATCTCTGTGGATGCTGCTGTAACAGAAATAATCAGTAACAAATAATAGAATTAAGCATGTCTTACTGGGACATGCCCCTGCTGACTGCTTAGTTATGCTTATTTGTTATTTATGACTTTATGGTTGTAGTTTTATTTTTTTATAAAATTTTAAATAAGAGGGAAAGAAGTCACTGCTACTCGTAAATGTACTGGTGGAGCTTTCTGCAATTCACTGTAAGCAAATGCAAACTTTACTGTAAAATGTATTGCAAATTATAAAAGAGAAAAAAAAAAGTTGTTAAGGGGAAATATACATGTTTTCACAACAGGGCTTTAAAGAAGCAAGGCCTAATAACAAATGAAAAATCTAAGGGGCCCATTCTTGAAAGGTTGTAATAAGCTATAATTTCCACACTTTCTGGCTGCAAGTTGGAAAGCCTTTGTGTAGAAAAATATGGAAGACGTCTTACAAAAGTAAAATATAAATGCTCCTCTGTTAGAGTTAGCAGCAAATCACATTAATTCCTCTGCTATTCATTGTGATAATGATATTAATCCAGACTCTCCCTGGATACTCATGTAGATGTAATATGTAATACTATGGAAACTCTACTGTAATTTAGCATGAATTAATGTTCACTTATTGCAAAGTGTTATGGGAAAAAATATATTTGTGGACTTTATGTAGTATCATGTTCTTCCACTACAGCAGAGGCCGAGCAAGTAAAGTATGAACCTGAATAGAATAGCAGAATAATAAGCAGATGCAGTTGTACATAGAGGGCACTTAACAATCTGGCTGTGTAAAAGTGCAAGGCCCTCGGAACTGTTATATTTTCAATGGCTTAATCAAAAAAATGTTGAGGGAAACTAGTATTGCGGCTAGGGTTAATGGAATCCCTCAACGTCCTCATTAGATTTAATTAGTGTAATCAAAAATGATAACAATATTTCACAGGTGTATTGTATTGCTTCTTTCATCAAGGATCTCAAAGGACTTTGTGAGCAACTGCGAACGGAGTGTGACCTCCCACCTGTGTGCAAYAGTTGTCCTTGTCCCGTCCCAGCTCTTGGGAGATAGCCTGGAAGAGGATCCTGAAGAGCAGGTCTGCAGCAACACAGATGAGTGCAATGAGGAATTGCTGGCACTTGCACATCGTGCTCATCTAGATCCCCCAGTAACCCACTTACAGCTGCTAATGGTGCTCCTGACCCAAGGTTAAAGTTGTCTCCGAGGGACCCTGGGCTCCTCTGCAGGCACCCTGGCCCCTTTATGTGCTGCCAGATCCCTCTGCCAACTTCCAACATGTATGACAAAGATGTGGTAGGAAATAACTTTTTTGTTCTAATTTCTTAGAAATTAGAAATTTCTTTTGTTCTAATTTGTTCTAATTTCTAATTCCATTCTATTGAGTAATTGCCTAAGGTCATAGTGCTATGGATATTGCTCTTTTTTATCATTCCACCATAGTTTAAAGAAATGAACTATATAGTATTTATCTACAGTTTATAGGTTTACATTCCTCCAGGTTTTCAGCAGTTCTTTTATCCTGATATTTATTCCATATTTTTAATGATATTACAGGTTAATGGTATTATACTGCTCAAACTCTGCTTTGCTTCATTGGAACTATATGGAAATATATATATATTGGAAGCTACTATGCTTAAGTAGCTATGCAGAATTCAGTCTTGGAAGACTCAGTTTAGGAACAGGCTGCAATTCCCCCTTTGCTGTATTCCGAAGTGATACAGTAACTTCTTTGACCTGAGCACATCTCATCAGATCAAATGATTAGTATATGGTCAGTTTTTCAAAACTTCCTTAGCTATTCTCCAGCAATAGTGATTTGTCCTCCTGCATAAAATCTATATCTTGCACAAMTCTTTTTTCTTTATCTGGTAATAACTGACCACTGATTTTTCAACTATACTATGGTTTCTCGGCTACTACAGTGCCACTTTTAAATCCCCTCCTCATTTTTTAAGAATCCGTCTCTCTTCTGATTTATTCGTTTTTGCCTAATGTGGAGGGTGTTAAGTTCTTCACTTCTCCGTGCACTCGGGCTAGGAGAATGATCAGTCACTCCTTTTCAGGAGAAGGATTTGCATGGCAGGGAAACTGCAGTTCTGCTGGGAGCTAATTAATCCATCACTTTCCCTCTGCGCACTGCGTGTCTGGTCCTTTGCTTGCCTCTGAAAAAGTTAAGGAAAATGAATAGCAGGGAGAGGACTTGAGGATTTTCTTTTTTTTTCTCCTTGAAGCTGTAGATTTTTGCTGTGCATTGACTGGTGAGGACTACTTAGAGTTATGTCCAAATCCTTATTTAGAAGGAAGAAAGACCTCCTGTGTTCCCTATTAAAGGGAACAGGACTTATTCTGAGCTGCTGTGGACAAAGCAAAGTACAAAACCCACCTAGATAGGCAGCATTCTTTCAAGCATCCTTTCAAGGCTGCCACATTTCCCCTCAGTCCTTTTACTAACACGAGCTTGTTCTGCTCCTTTTCTGCCTTTAGCTTTTTTTTTCTTGCTTGCCTGATTCTTTATTCTTGCTTGACACCTCCCGTCTTTCAGAGTGCCGCTCAAATGAACATGCTCCTGCCCTTTTTACCTCCCACAAACAAGTTTGTACTATTAATTAGATTTACCTCCAAGCTCCACTATTGAGATTCTGGTGAACAGAGATGCATCTAATAAAGTAGATAGAAGAGAGTGGGAAACTGAGACTGCCATCTCAGATTTTGCTCCCAAGTCAAATGTCTTTCCTTACTTAATTATGCTCTGTAAAATTCTTTGAAGTCAYTGAATTAAAGGAGCTATGCAAGTATATGGCATAGTTAATTATATTGCATTTGTAATCAGGCCATATAAAGAGAATCCCTTGAACCACAGCTATATTGTTCCAGGCACTGCAGTCTGTGGACTTCTTCCTTTGAATTTTGTTCCATGCCAGCCAGTGGTAATAGGTTCTCACTGTATCCAAAACTCCCGCAGTCTTTTTCAGCCTGCCCTGGCCAGCTGCCCATCAACTGTTCCACCAACAAACATGTATTTCTCTCTGTATTTATTTCTTCTTCCTTTTTTTTTTTTTTTTTTTTGTCCCACAGTGCAGGCAATTAGCTATTGAATCCTTAATAAGCCAATCTAGTCCAGCCTACATGGCTATTTTGCTCCTAATCAATTTATTCGCCTCACATAGAGGGATTTATCTTATTTACAATATCACAGCTATTTGTGTAGGAGTTATAAAAGGTAAGGAGCAATTTCAGGGAAAGAAAATCCAGTTGTAGGTTTTTGTTGTTTCTGTTGAGCTGCAGTATGTGGGGGCTCATTTCTTCAATTGAGAGGGGAAATTTTGGACTTCAATCAGCAGAGTTCAGTTCCACCAAGGGAAGAAGAGAAATGCGTAATTATGCAAGCAGCAAATTGTTTGGAAAAATGCAGTGAGCTATTTTCAAATTGTCTCTTTYGAGAAGCATTTTCCTATGTTTTAGCACTCTTCTGTAAGCCTTGGAAATGGACTTCACCTATTAYCACTTGAAAGGGAATTGATTGTCACARAGGAAAAAAMAAACAAAAGAGAAAAGACAAAGTGGTTTGGGTCTGGCACCTGTGCAAGATGATTATTTGTGCAAAGTGACTTTAAACACCTCCATGGCGGTAGCCTTCAGTCCCTCAACATGTGCACAGTTTGGTCCCCGTGTTTCCTGGGCCTCACGTCCTGACTGTGTGCACATGGCTAATACTCTGGGATCCAGGCAACCAGCCAGCTCTACTTCAGTTTTGACTGCAAACCAAACTATTAACTTTCTTGGTCTGTAGTGAAAAAGGGTAACAACACTTTCCCAAGTGGTTCGTTGTTAGTATTTAAGAGGCCCAGCTAAGGTTTTTGGATTGAAACCATATCCTCCCTTCATCCCACCAAAAACAACCCACTCTTGTCCCTGATCCTCCCCCTTTATCAATGACATGACTCAGACTCAGGTACTTGATACATAATACCATCCCAGTACAAGGCTATAATTCACATCCTGCCATAAAACYAAAGGGCTATATGTAGTTTCTGCAGAAACAGCAGCAATAGTGCATGCAGAACATGTGAAAGCATCTTTTGCTTATGAACAACAATATGCTAAAGAGTTAATTTGAGACTGGCTTATGAGAACAGTATGAGCTCTTAAGACGTGAGCGTTAAGAAGCTTGATTTCTGCTTGCTTTGTTTCAGCCCAGAAGGAAAAATTCTTCTCTTAGAATTTCTAGAGGAAACTGCTTTCCTCACAAGGTCTTTTCCTCTAAATCAAGCCCTCTTCCTCCAAAGATACACACGTATTTCAAGTTTCCAGAAAGACCGTCTATTTCAGTGCCAGTGTCACTCAGTGCCACACCTGGAAGTTCGTAGTTCTCCCCAATTTTAATATATTTCATTATTCATCTAGCCATGAGGTTTTCATGAAATGCAGAATAGCAAGAATGGATCTCCTTCAGCAAAYAGAGCAGATGGAAGCTTTTATGGAGTGTTTAAAAGGGGTTAAATCAAAGATGAAAACACTTATTATAGACTAAATCCTTTCTTATAAATGCAAACCAGACCAAATTTGTATCTTTCACTGTGAACAGTGTAAAGCTGCATGGACTGTCATAACAAAATTCTTCATTATAACATACTTATCCCACAGTAGTAGCATTGGTCTGTGTTTATTGTTAGTTCCCCTTTTAGAAATAAAGCTCTTTCAATTTATTTTAGTGCCTGTCTTCTGCTGCAGAGAATGAAATGACATGAGAGGCCCCACACTTAACGTATCTTTTCATATGGTGGTCCTGATCAATGCTGTGGTGCTCAGATCCAGCTTCCAAGCAGTGGCCAGATCCCTCCCTCGGGCCAAGATGCTGTTTATATTTTTGCTTGAGGATATGGCCAGAAGTCCCCAAAGAGTTACTACCCGTTAGATTTTGGATTTCTCAGCTATTGAAGTTTGCAATGAAACTTGTCAATGCTGTTCTTCATAGGAGATACTCTCCTGCACATCAGTGCTGTAGCATCTCGGAGGGTTTCTGATGTAATCAAGTTAAAAGGGACATCTAAGCTTCTTGAAGAGAAGAAGAGGCCCACAAATGGGGTATATTTCTCTGTGCAGTTATATACCTTCTCACTCAGATTTAGACAAAAATTTTGGCATAAGAAAATTTTCTTCCAACTTTTTTTCTATCCTCTTCATCATATGGTTTGAGGTCACACCTTTACTTAATCCGGAGAGCTTCAGGAAGAAAGGCACCCAAGAGCTGAGGAGGAGAGAAAGAAACAAAGGAAGAGAGACTTGAGAACAGCTGGAAAAGACAAAATGGGGCAGAAAAGAGAGGAAAGCAAGCTGTCTGTAGCATTATAGTGAGGGAGAAAGAAATAAGGGCTGGGGAGGACACAGATACTGACAGGCCAAGTTGTCTGGGCTGARGAGAAGTTGTTCACCTCAAACTGAGGGCAGCTTGTATTTAACAATCCAGTTTTTCTTGCTTGACAAGTAGAGCGGTCTAGCGCAGCCACAAGCATTGATGACCGTCAGTCTCCTGCTCGCTCCTCCAGGTCACTTGCTGCAGCCCAAGGCTTCACAGTTGGATGCACTGAGGACCCCTCTGACCTCCAGAGGCTCCTCACTGTGGCTCAGACAACAGTCTCCCTGTGCAGAGGAAAGCAGAGAGATGTAGGCAGCTGCCAGGCGTAGGTGCTGCACAGCTCTCCATAAAGCTTGCAGCAAACYGAGCACTACAGGGTGCGAGTACTTACCAGGACGAGCCCGAATCACTGGCAGAGGCAGCTGAAATCARTAGTTGTAACCTGTAGAGTGGAGTGCATAAAAAGAAGAAATTATAAGTCTTAATGAATGGCTGCCTTGCGTATGGATTATACACTGTTAGCAATATGCTGTGTTTATAGCACATCATTAGCCCGGGAGAGCTGAGGCGGTTGAACTTTTGTGTYGCTTTCCAGAGGGCCACAGTACAACATTTTAGTGCTGCAGTAACCACTGGTTGTTACAAATCCCTTCATGAATGCATTATGGAAAACTGGGGCAGAGTGCCTCACTAGCTAGCCAGGTGCATGCCTGCTGGGSCTTTGTACTCCGGAGCAGGGAACGATGTTTTTAAAGCCAAAGTACAGTAGAAAGCCATTTTACACACATAAGCATGTTGCACAAGACTAATTTTCGCTGATGTCCCCTATYGGCATGTGAAATTTATATAGTTCTGCAATGTAGGATATATTTTTCAGGTGTTTCTTTAAGTGGGTTCCTTCTTGTATCTCATTTCACCTGTTGGTGTCCTGAAAATAGCTTACTTTGGTAAGACTATTATTTTATTGAGTGTTCATGTAAAAAGGTCTCATTGTATTTCTCTCCATGGCAAAAGGAAAAAAAAAAAAGTATTTTCTGAGTATATACAGTGCACTTTTATTTCTGCTCTGCTTTGCTCAGTGCAGAAAATCCTCCTGCTCTGGGAGAGGTACAAACAACGCCCTACACAGCTGTTAGAGGCAGCGTCTTTCTCAATGTGCCACTGATGTCGTGACCTCTCTGAAAGACCCGAGAGAGACTCCATGCATTTTTGCCAAGCAAAAATAGTGAAACCTGAGGGACTGATGGGGTTTCCTGCAGGTGGGAAAATGTTTCCAACCCATCTGGCAAGCCCAGACACTTCTTGGAGACACAGTGGAGGTTGTTTCTCTACCTTGTGCTTCATTAGGGTGACAGGAGGTATTAATGGCAGCAATTATGTATCCTCAGCTAATTTAGTATATGACAATATAAGACATCGTAAGTAATTATAGTACTAGAGAGGTTTGTTAATTTTATCCAGAAATTGAGTTGGGCAGAGAGGAACCTCATGAGGTTCAACAAGGACAAGTGCAGGGTCCTGCACCTGGGGACAAATAACCCCTGGCATCAGTGCAGATTAGGGGCTGACTTGCTGGAGAGCAGCTCCATGGACCTGGGAGTCATGGTTGACACCAAGTTAACCATGAGCCAGCAGTGTGCCCTCGTGGCCAAGAAGGCCAATGGGAAATTGGCCTTCTCTGTTGCCCAGAGAGGTTTTGGAGTCTCCTTCCTTGGAGATAGTCAAAATTCATCTGGACACAGTCCTGGCCAGTGTGCTCTAGGTGATGCTGCTTGAACCGTGGGGTTGGTTGAGATGGTCTCYAGAGGTCCCATCCAACCTCAGCTGTTCTGGGATTCCCCACCCTGAGGACTTTTTGCCTTCCTCTCCATCTGACAAGAAAAGCAAAGTGGCAAAATGAAATGTAAAAAAAGGGAAAGGAGCTAAACAGAAGCTAAAGTCTTACAGGAAGGTTAAGGCAGCAAGACAAACGGAATGTAAAAGCAGGAGAAAGAAGAGTAAGGAAGAGCTTACATTTTTCAAAGAAAGAAGGAGCCAGAGAGAATTTGAAAGCAAGTAGTCACATAGCAGCCTAGCTATTAATATTTAAATAACAAACCTAACTCTTTCGTCTGGCAGGAATTTCTGACCCTGGAGATCTCTTCCAGCCCTAATAGTATGGATATCTTAAATATTTGTTTATGGTTTGAATCAAGCTGAACCCATCTCACTATGTACCATGATACAGCATGATCCCTGTGATATGAATTACAGTACAGCAAACCACTTCATGCTTTATTTATTTAGCAAACAGGAATGAATACAAAAATTTGTCTTAAGGTCAGTAAATTGATTTGGAGCCACAAATCCAGTTCCAGCATTCACCACAAATGAAAATATGCCATACACCAAATCAGTGAATAATGGCCAATAAGCAGTTGAGCATGTGAACCTCCTTTACACTGCAACACAACATCTCCCCAAGAGTCACGGGGAAAATAGTCACCTTCCATCCAATGCTTCACTCATTTTGAACTTTGTGCTTCAGCTGCTGTCGCTTAGGTTTTCCTCTGGGATCMACACCTCAGAGATCCCTTTTAGATATTTGACTCCTGTTATAACTTTGGCCCTAGGGAAGCGGGATTGTGTCCTAGTGCTTGGCACTTTTGCAGTCATCCTGGTGGTCAGAAGGACTGGACCGGGGAGGAGGGTAGCCTGCATGAACCTGCACCCTTGGGACGTGATGGTGTCCTGTAGCACTGCCCCTGAGACYTGCAGCCAAGCACTGCCTGGTAATTGCACTGATGTCTTCCATGGTGATGAAACTGTGGCCAGGAATTGGTGACAGGGAGGACCAGTCTAGCAAGGGTACATTTTTTTAAAGAGGGGTGTTATAAATCAGGAGCAAATACAGCTACGCTGTCCTCTGGCAATCTGCAAAATTCCWTATGAACAGTTTCTAAAACAGGCTTGCTGTGTTTTCTTTTGAATAGAGGCGTATTTTGTTCTAAATTAATTGCTTGTAGAAGGCACTACTTTTAGCAATTCCTTAACAAGCTCTGTATTAGTTTCAATCACTTCTTAAGCCAAGCCACTGATTTAGCAAAATACTCATTATGTTTTCAAGAAAGGTATTATGGATATATAGATAATTTTGCAATTAGAGGTGTGAGKCTTTGCTGCTGGCTTTACAGTAATTGCTTCACATTTATGATGTTGCAGAAACTGAGGAGAGACTGGAAAACCACAGTTTTTGTTGGGAAAGAGGAGAGAGAGAACCTGAGACACATTGCACACTGACAGAATCACAGAATGAGTAAGGTGGGAAGGGACCTTTGGAGATAATCTAGATCATGTTGCACAAAGCAGGGTCATCTGGAGCGCATTGCACAGAAGAACCTCCAGGTGAGTTTTGAATATCTCCAGACAGGTACAGATTATTTGAAAAACCTGCATTGTAACTGCAAAAATCTGGATGCCAAAAGGTGATGTGGCTGGGTTTGGCGTGAGACAGTTCAAATGCTTGAATGAGTGGGAAAGTTAGAGATGTTCATGTGGGAGTGCACAGTGCAATCCTAGACTGACTTATTTTAAAATTCACACTATACAGTTACAACAAGATGCATTAAGTAGCAAAGCCGTGCTGGATACCAATAACTCCTGCAATTTCCCAAGAGCCCCCAAACCTTTGTCACAGACTGCAAGTGAACATCCACTTCTCTTATTCTGTCATCATCTTTTAAAGGCAGGTTTGAGTCAGGACCAGAGAGAATACTGGTTGCTGATTAACCCATATGACCCATCACCTAAGAGACTTGCAATGTAAAATATTACTTGAACTTTTAAAACAAATAACTATAATTTCCATTTAATTGATTTTTGACCTCACACTGCAATTATTCAATAGCAATTTACCTCAGGATAGAAGAAGCCTCGTGCAGTAGCTACATATAAACTGGTAGGAAAGATGCTGTAAAAAAATATGTGTGTAGGAGAAAGACTGCATTTATTACAGGTTAGATTACATTTGCACAGTAGCCAACTGAATGTTGTTTCCTTTTCCTGTGATGTAATTATTGAAAGCAATATAATTCACAAGGAAAACTTTGAGAAACATATGGAAGTCTGTGCTATGCAAACAATAAAAGTTCATGTTTGAAAGCAGTTCTATTGCTCTGCTTTTAGGACTGGTTTTTATGATTTATTACAGCACCCAGGAGTGTGCTTGGTGCTTTAGAGAGCAAACAAGAATAGCCAGTCCCTGCCTTGAACAGAATACAATCTAAACTTTAACAACTCCAGAGAATGAATAAAAAATAGTGCATAGGAGGCCAGCTTTTGCTCTTCACCCAAGCCAACCACAATTTAATTCAAATTCTACCCTGGATATTCAACCCATGCCTTAGCTGTTGTGTCAACCCTGCTGTTAACCATTCATAACCATCAAGGTGGTCTTAACATCAAGATAATCTGAACATCTTTCTCAACATAATCATTATGTTGGTTATGGGGTGTWTTAGTCACAACTAAAATCACTGTTATTGCCATCTACAGTCATAATAATCTGTGTGGTTGTATCTGAAGCTGTTGCAGTGTGGGAAGAATCACCATTTTTGAACTGGGGTGCAGAGAGAGTTTGGCTTCTGCAGAATAAGTAGGAGAAGGAAAGATGAGAAACTTAGACCTACAGAAATTGGGGTCTTGAGTTTCATCTCCTCCAAACATATATAAATGCCATTTAAGAAAAACTTTTGCCTATTGGATAAATTGTTAATCACCTTTCCAGACTTTGAGCCTTCTGGACTTTATTCTTACTGGTTGTATTGATCCTCAGGAATATCTTTCTTTTGAACCATTTCTCCATTGGAAACTTTGAAAAGATATAAGAAGCTTCACTGAGAGAGAGTGAGAAAAACACTGAACTAAGCTACAGGAATCATGCCTTGACTTAAACCAGCTCTTTGAAATTAACTGAAAAAGGATTCAGTGATTCTCTTGAAATCAGCTGTCTGTCACAAGCCTGTAATCTGTCTTTGTCTGCAGTAGGAGAGAATTTGGAGCGTGGAAATTGCAAGACTAATTGAGATGTGCCTTGATGTTCAGGCACTGCCAGTGGCTCATTTTTACCTCACATATATTTGTGTGTGTACCAGTGGGGAGAAGGGGTATGTACAAAGTCCTTCAATCATGCTTCCTCTTTCCACTCCTCCTGACAGGGTCATTTCTGCCCACATTGGTCAATAATGTGGTATTTRACTGCAACTTTTCAGTCTGCATATTGGATCGGATTTCCTGACTTTGTGCTCATAAAATTCACATCTGAGGTAGCTTGGTTTGGGGTTAGAAGGTTCCTGGCACAATACCAATATTGTCCCAGTAATGACAGCAAAGGAAGGCAAGAACATTTGAGTTAGTGCGAGTAGAAGTGTGAGCTTGTGAAAAATGCTAGAGCCACCTGTGTTACTTRCAACCTGCCTGAAAGCAGCTTTCCATGAATGGAATAGGCCCGAGAATGGTCTAGCACTTGAGATTTACAGATCACACTGTGTTTACATCAGAGGAGAAAACACGAGAGGATTTATGTTCTTGGTAAGGAAACGCCTGCRAGAAAATTAGAGAGTGAAGTCTGAGCATGAAGTGACCACAAAGAACATAGATGCATCTTATCAGAACTGAATTGCGGTTTTCTGCAGAAGGAGACACTCCAGAAGAAACAGAGGTGTTCAGAGTAGCAAGTGTGAGRGCAGAGTGCAGGTCCTGAAGGAGGGAATTCAAAGAGCAAAGCCAGGTGGTGGTGTCTCATAAATTCTGCAGCTTTCTGAAGAATCAGCTCATCTCTCTCTTCAAGTATTTAAAAAATGCATCTGGCTAGCAGTGATATATGGATCAGAAGTAAAGGTCTCTACTGAATGTTTTTTTTAGCACAAARAAATATATAAGGTGTTAAATATTTCAAGGTAAGTCAGTAAGATCAATGAATGGGTTTATAATAAACATCCATCTAGGAAATTATTCATCAGTGATACATGGAGAAGTAATTGCTACCAAGTAGGACAGCTAGCTCAGAAACAGGACATGCAATGGACAAAATTAAGTCACCGACACACAGTCGTGTATGTGGAAGAGAAATTAAGGTTGCCAAGAGATGGCAAATGAATGTGCTCACAGCATTTACCAGAGCAAGACAGATGAACAAAGTGCAGGGCAGAGAAAAATGGCAGTAGCTCCAACCGTTGCCTGGTATCAGCAGCTGCTTCTTCTAATACGATGCTATCTGTGTGATCCATAACCAAAGCTTTATATTTACAGGTGATTTGCATTAGAGAATAAAGCTCCTGCTTAAAAGACAAATGTGCGCTCATTAGCACTGCTGAGGAGGCACTGGGATAAAGCTTTGCAGAGAACTCTTGCTGGGCTCTTAGCATAGCTGCTACTGCTAGAGCAGTGAACTTGTGAATTAATTCCTGTTTTTAAATACTCTTCATGGAATCACTCATAAAGCACAGGAAGAGAAACAGGTTTGCACAAGGAAGAGAAACAGGKAGCTCGCCTGCCCCAAGTCGCTGTGTGTTTCAGACACACAGAAATCCACTGGTCTCTCCAAGACAGTCCTTACCTGCACAAACAACCCAATCTTGCTGGTATAAATCCACATATGAGAACAGAGAAGTTTATAGGAAGAGTGCAGGATGAAGTGTTGCCTTGACAGAAGGTCAAAAGTCCAAGCATTATTAGGACAAAGAAGGTGCCTGAATGGATCAAAAATGTCTTCTTTTTTCCAACTATATCAGCTGACCAAATAATGTGTATTACCTCTCTCTACAAAGCATGGCTGTCTGCCTATCTAAGATGAATAAAAGAACAGGACTTTTTATTTAATTATTAACATATATGCACATAGTTATTTTATATGCATATATATTTATTACACCTCCACCCTGAGAACTGCAATCAACCAGGTCCTCGTTGTGCTGAGTAGGATACAAACACAGATCTAGATATAGCTACTAAAGACAAATCCTGTGGTCTCAGGGGGAGCATTAACATGCCCAAGTTACAAGAACAGGAGGCATCCAGAAGACGTGTTCCTTTCTTTTGTTTTCCTCCGAAGAGATAAAAATAAACCAGCCTACACTTTATGCATGTCTGAGAAGAAGAGCTGCAACAGAGAGCTCAGTGAAGTCGAGCTGTGAATTGAAGTTCTCTTGAGCTAATGCTGCTGCTTAAAGGTTAGCGGGGCTGAATGAGTACAAGGAAAGGGGTCAGGAAATACGAGTGGGAGTAAGTAAGCCTGGAAGTAAATATGCCTGGCTGCCCACCTGGATGTGATGTGAGGCGACCGAGTGACTGATACGGCATGGCTGAGCACGAGTAAAAGAGCATACTGATCCAAAGTGACTTCAAGGAGGAAAGATCATGTGCATAAATGATTATCTCAGTGGCTCTACAAGTATAGGATAAGGTGAAATGACAGGATTAAATGAAGGAAAAAGGGAACATCTGAAAAGCAGGATAAATAGTGACAAAGAATAGTCCCAGATGGCCCGTTTCTGATAGTCAATGGAAAATCCATATTGACAATTGGCTTATGATTAGTATGGAAATACGCTGCATGGTACATGAATTTAGCATCCTCTGCACTTGATTTATTCCCAAAATCAAAGAATTTGAATTGTGACATGATGAGTAATTGCAAGGGGTTCTCTCTATTAAAGAATTTTCCCTAGGACTTTGTTARACTCTCTGACTTCTGTAAAGTCATTTGGTGAGCAGGGATGCGTGATGCATGCAAAGGGCATACATAGATGCTTCCCAGCATTGTTGCACCATTTCTTGCAGATATCAATAGCAGCACTTTCTGCAGGTGGGGTGGCATGTGGGAGGCAGGACACTGTTTGCTTCCCCTGCTGTCAGGCAGTTACTAGGTTTGCAAGATTATTGAGTAATTACTTTGCATTTAGTGTCTGTCTAATTATTTAGCTATTATAAATGACCACATTCTGCTCTGCTTGCTTGAACAGMCTCATGTTTATGTTGGGAAAAGGCATTGAAAATGGTTATAAAATACCTTTTGATTCATTTTTGTCAGCCTCTTAGTTCTCTGTTGTCAAGAGAGACCTAAGGCAAAGTAGTGGCACCTCAGATCCTTGCCCACAGCTGGGCAGGTGAGGAGAGTGCAAAGGGCACAGTTCGACTTGTCTGCTCCATAGATGTAGTAGTATCAAAGGAGCAGGGAGAGCACAGCTCTCAGCGTGCCCTTACTCTGGATGGAAATACAGCTAGGCTCCATATGTGAATTTAGTGACTCAGCTGGGTCAGTTTAATGAATCAGCTACCTTCAGGTTGATCTGCCCTCTCACCTGAGGAGTTACATCGCTAAAATAAAATAAACACCTTATGTGTATGTCTATCTAAATATAATTGGTAAATGCCTGAGATAKTCTTACTTATATTTTGCTCTTTCTGTTTTGTAGGACTCTCAAAGAGACTTCATCCTTTACCGTTTCCCAGTCTGGTGGGAACTGGATACTTCTGTTCCAAATTTAAACTCATTTTTATTTATTTTAAATTTAGCATCAGGAATTGTTAATATTTTATAAAATATTAACTGTTGCAGGGTAATAATTCATGCTGCTGACTTGATTTGAAGGACTGGAATTACTCTTCTCTCTTATGGTTGCATTTAGATGCCATTGGGATGCTCAAGTTTAGGATAAGGGAGGAGGGGAAGCCCAGATGCCCGCAGCAAGGGTGAGTGGAGCAGGCTGGTGCATTAGCTGGTGACTTTGCTGTTGAACTGATCTGCAGGAAGCAAATGAGGCCTGACCCAAGGGGAAGGGGATGCTCTCAAAATGAGAAGAACCAAGTGCAGGGGAAGTTACCTGCAGGAAAGCTCCTGGTGCTGTTATAAATTGACTATCGTGTCTTTTGGGATGGGAACATTATCCTTATCTCAGGGATATAAAACACTGTGCTCCCCTGATGCTGCGGGATTATGAAATCTGAAATGCTAAACAGTCAAAAATTTAAAATTCAAATATTGATGGGGAAATCAGAAAAAATGTCAGCCTCACTGTCCGTGCAGCTYTGTGGGCCTGGTACAGGTGTGAGGAACAGAAACGGTGACGCTGATCCAGGAGAAAAAAACAAATTACTGCGCATCACTTTTTTTCTGTGGAGGGAATCACTCTAACGTGGCCACTCTTTTCTTTCTTTAGAGGAGGTCTGGGCCTCTACATTGACAAAGGGGAATTTCAGGAAGCACCAGAGGAATTGGACTCTTTCTATGGGGCATGGGGGGAAGTTTTCAGGGCAAGCATAAAATGTGTGTACTTTGTTCCAACCCTACATGTTTCTGTGAATTGCAGGTGGCCTTCTCAGAATAGCTCAGAGAACATCTGAATCTGTTTTGTTGTTTTGTAATGAATAGAATAACTCCTGCAGCAACCAGGTTGCATTCCTTTGGCTGCAGCAGAATTTCCTTCACTCCAGGGCCGGGAAATAGGGGACACGTAGGATATAACATGTACCTACTTCTCCGTCCCTCTTCCTTTTCAGATCAAGACCTTGTAATGAGGCRTCTGCCTCCTCCCTGCATTGCAGTACTGGAGTCTTCTCTGCTCTGTGCCACGTGATGGTTTTCATGCCCTTCTAAGGGAAAACGATAGCACATTTATTCCTGCCCGAGCATGGCAGAAACATGGAGCATAGCCTAGGACTGCTGCACTCATGATTACACTCATGAGAAAAAGACGTTTATAGCCAGTTAGACCCAGTGAAATTTTTGAATTTGCATCGCTTCCACCCAAAAGGCACAATTTCTGCAGGCAAAAGTACAAGACAATCATTCAGGAACTAGAGCTGTCAAGAGACACAAAGCTGCAGGCCCTGCCTGGCCACCACAAGCGGATTTGCCAGCTTGCATGCGGGGTGGTGACCTTGCCTTGCTGCACGCTTCCTAGCCTCTATACAGCATCTCGTCAGCCACCAAAAAGGGTTCCCTCAGCCYGTTCTGGTTGCGTCCTGGGCCTTGATTCTCATCTCGTCCTGAGCTCAGGCAGTACGAGCAAGCCTTCAAGGGTTATTTTATTTTATTAGGCTTTRTATTTGTCACAAAGCAGCGCCTCTCCAATCTGAGACTCCAAAATGATAATGAGACAGGTAGCTAAGTGTCTGCTTAAAAAAAATCTGCAGATGTCACTAAAAGCTACCGAGAAGAGGAGGAGGAATCCTTTTAGTCTGAAGTAAAACATTTCAGTTGACTTATTTCTGTGACTGCTATTGCAAGTCTCCGTACAATTTATTCTGAAGAAGTATGCAGATCAAAGTCCTCTTCCTGCCTGTTACTACTTCCAGCTACTCGGTGAGCAGTTTCTGATCTGTGACGGTTACAAACAGGTCCCAGGCCGAGGAGTTTATGTCTCTGTTAAATGGAATTAGGTTTACTGGAATACTGGAAAGATAGATTAGGTGGGGGACGAAGGAAAAAAATGCTGTAATTCATACTTGTGTCATCAGGCCTASTGTGATAACTTGCATCATATCTGTTAGCGGCAATGACTGCTTGAGGAGTAGAGATTATTCCATCGTTACACTCTTGGGTCAGCGAAGGAGATAGGGAGAAGAAAGCAATTCAGGAGCAATAAAATGAAAGGAGTCTTGTGATTTCCTGATTAGACTTTATATTATATTTATATATTTATAACTTTGGCAAGTTGCTATTTAATCACCAGGTTTTCCTTCCTTCCTTCCTTTCATTCCACTTAAGYCAGCAGAGCTTTTTCTTTTTTTTCCTCCTTGTGACAGTGTTGCACAATGGATTTGCTGTCCATCTATTTGATGTTTTTAGCCATTATGCAATGTCTGCCACTTGGTATTTCAGCAAGTTCTCGGTGATCCATCAGAAAGGCCAACCAGCTTCTTGTCAGCTATTTTATTAGCTTCCTTTATTTTAGTATTGAAGTTCGTGGATAATAATTTTTTCTTCTCTCTTTGTTGACAGTGGGGACTCTTATATCACTTTTTAAAAGGTGCCTGTGACTATGCAGCTCTATTAAGGCTCAGTCTGTAGAGAAAGCAATTATGCCACTTTATCTGGGACTTTTCCCTCTATCTCTTGCTCTCTCTCTGATGATCTTACAGAGAAAATAATTTATGAGGCATTAAGAGGCAAAACAAGCCCTCAGAGATGCAAAGGAGGACTGGGACTAGCAATTAGACATTACACTATGTGAGTGTAACTAATCATAAAGGTAACTTCCCTCCCTTACAGTAAAACATGACCAGAATTATGGAGACTGTGGGTGTGCACAGCAGGGCAAGTCGTACATCTTACATATTCTCTAAAAAAACATATCATTGCATTTCAGAATGAGAACACAGAGAGGAAAATAGTTTTTTTTTTTCCAGGCCTTTAACAAGTCATAGTGAAAAAGGAAGCTGCTTGAGAGCCAGAGAATGAGATCCTGCTTTTTTGTGTGTGTGTCCAAGAGTTTGTCTTCCATCATTCAAAACTGTGACGAGATGGGCTCCATCTAACAGCAGTGACCTTACGGCTGGTCGCTGGCTTACCTGCTGGTGCTAGTTTTAGGGAAGTCAGACCTTTATCCCAGCAGTGCAGTGCATGGCATCTCTTCTATAYCTGCTAGCAGTGTCTCCAAAGGGGCTGTGAAATCACCTTTTGTACAGCATCTTTATTACATTATATATGGGGGCAGCATGAGAAAATTCATACTGGTGAGTCCTCTGCGTTAATGCCATAAGAAAACACTCTGGCATTTTGGATTACCCTTCGTAAAAGTTGCTACATGAAAATGATGCTGAAATACTATTGTTTCCTCTCTGCTGTGACTCCACATCACTTTGACAAAAATGAGACATTCTGAAGGTTTCTTATCATTTGTGAAAGTCCTGTGACAGAGATGACACTCACTGGTGTTTTTCTGAAAAAGCATATTGAGGGCTAGCACCCTGCCTGTGTTCTTTGATAGCTATTTCTGGCCTTTGAGGACAGAAAAAGGGGTGAGGACCATGCTCAGTCTTAAATGCACCCTAGTCTAGTGATGAGAAGACTGAGCAGAACAAGTGCAGAATGGGGCATCCAGGGCCTAATGCGTTTTTGCACAAATGTAATGGATGTTTTCAAATAAGCTAAGTTTCAAACAAGCTAAAACTGTTTCTTCCTTTGCATACTGGGATAACAAGACAAGTTTTAGATTAGGCTAGCTGGCATATATTAGAAGCAAAGTAGAAAAAAATATATACATTACCTATAGCTTTTCACAGATGCACCCTGGGAAAGCCAGCACTGCTCACTGTGCTCCTCTTCATTCTTTCTATAACGCTCAGAATCACAGCTGGGAGGCCTCTTGTGTAAGTTAGTCATTTTTCAAACTCTTTGAAGCCCTAAAGCATAATTTGAGGTTCAAAGTTTAAGTTTAGTACTAATAAATACTTTTAGAGTCGTGATTTTCCTGAGGTGGGTTATTGCAAGTTTTCTCCAGCCCTTCTGGGTCTTGTAGAATAGCCCTTTAGAAACAGGAAAGATAGATGGTACCTGTAGCTATACTTGGCTGGGGGAATAATTAGTAACATTCAACTTCCAGAAAATTGAGTTATCCACTTACACACCTGCCGAGCGCCGGCAGCTGGGGAGGTTGGAGAAATCACCTCYCCGGGAAAATACTGCTCACGAGTCAAAAAGCTTCATCAGAGGGAAAGGCACCTCCAGAGGGGTCCGAATCCTGCAGCTCTCCTCATTTCTCCATGTGACCTTCAAACCCGCTCATTTCTTGGGGAAATCCAACCGGTGGTGAAAGATTTATTCAGTCGTTGCGTGACCTCCTCCGTGGAGATGGAGCTCCCTGTGTCAAAGAGAGGGCAAGCCCAGCTAGCCAAAAACTTGTCATTCGAACAGGTGAGACACAGAGACCCACACAGCCAACACGCAGTCCCTTGGCTTCCACCTTGTCATGCCACGTGCTTTCTGCGTGCCGTGGCACGAGACGCCGCCTGACACCCCCAGCAAGGGTGAAGCCCCGCTCGGGGCTCTGCTGGGAAGTCGCTCGCACGGCTTCTTAGTTTGCAGTGTGTGTAGAAAGAAATGCCTCAGTATTTAATCTACTGCCACTATAAGTAATGCCTCGTGTCACAGGTACCTCGCTGTGTAGATAAATGTATCTCCTGTGTGCTTCCAGCTTAGCTTAAAATAATATTTTTTCCTTCATAAATACTAAAAATAATTTTTACATATAACTGTACCCTGAAACTGGGCCCATACGTGGGAGGAGGCTCTGTGAGGTGGGCTGGGTCCTGTGCAGCCCGATGCGGTGCTCACCTAGCCAAGGACCTGGTTCTGGTCCTGCTTAGCCCAAATTTACCCCATGGTTTTGAGACTGGAGGCAAATTGCAAATTGGTGACAAGCAAATTTAACTGCAAAAGGAGAAGTAAATCATAGGTAGCATCTCTCCCTGGGGACATGTGCTACATACACACTACCGTGCTTCCAGCTGAGAAAGCCCTCCTCAGTGTGCCTCTTTAATCAAAGGCAAGCAGAGCTTAATACAAATGCTTTAGTAGCGTGCACCCCCATTCTGCTCAATCGTAGAAAAGCTCCTTTTTTTCCTGTTTTAAATTCAGAGCTTCAGTTCCCTTGATGCAAGAGGTTAAATACTTCAAATCACATCAGTGCCCTGAGCTTGTGACGGGCCAGCTCGTTGGTGATGACTGCAAGTGGAAACATTAGGAATGCAAATTATCAGCCAAGTGACAACTGTTAAGCTGTATTAAATAATATGTTGCTTCTGCTTAGCAGATATACAGATAGAAATCATGCTACTGTGAAATTTTGTGGGGGGAACAGAGTTCAAAGTACAGGGAAAGCATTTGTTCTCTTGTCTGCTCACTTGCTGTTTTCAAAACAAGTATCACCTCAAGAAATCTGCAGCTGAGATCTGTCACCAGGCAGTGTTCTTACTAATAAATACAGGATGTTGATGAATAAAGAAAAATACTAAAAGGAGCTTTGATTCAAGAGTCAACGAAATTATATAATACCAGCTTTACCTTGCTAGACCAGTTCAGTATTCTCTGTGAGTCATTGGTGGTGCATACAGGATTTAAAGGCAAAGGCTCCTGGCTGCCGACTGTTTGCTCATGTCATAAACTACCAGTGCTGATAGAGCTTGTCTAAATAGCTCTGTATGTCACACTGATTTCACCTCTTCCTTCCACCAGGAAAAAGAGATCCCAAACTGAATGGAAATCCTTTTACTTTAAATGTGCAAAGAGAGTTCATTACAAAGTCAACATCCAACAGTAAAGGAAAAGCTCTTCGCACAGTTTCTTTTGCTGGTTTTAATGGCCTCATATTCTGCTTTTAAGTCTTCAACCATCAATGTGAAAACCTGATGGTGACCTCAAATCCAAAATGCACCTACCAAACTGTGGTGTCTTCCTGCTCCTGCCTCGGCAATTTATTGCTGCTGGAGGTCAAGGAGTTAAACACCACAGCTAGATTTAAAAATTACCTGGATGATTTTATGACACCTTTCATCCCCTTCTGGCATCACACAATTCAGCAAGTGAATTATGGTTTAGTTATTACGTAGCATTTTAATACTGACTCCAGTGAGATCAGGATCAAACCTTCTCATCTTCCGAATCACAGGGGTAATGTTATACCTGTGCCTGCTGCACTCGATGCACCGTTGAGCCAGTCTGCTGTGGTAAATCCTGTGTTCCTGCTGCATCAGAGCGGTTTGTGTACCCATCAGGGCCGTACAACGTCACTGTGCCAAAGCTGATGAAGGTGTTAGTGCCAGCAAGTAACACCGGAGCCTCTCACTGAAACCGTGTTTTCCTATAACGTCTGACACATTTGTGGACTATGTGTATGTTATTGATGAATATAATAAACTGAAGGCAGCCTGCAGACAGAAACCCAACCAAATATAAAAATCATAATAGCAACTGTGATATAATTTGATTGAAAAAATATTTTTTTGAAAAACACAGACCTAGGTGTAGGTATTAACCTTGTAGTATGGGAATGAGACACAGAACTATGGAGCAAAATCAGAACAAGTAAATCAGAAAACTCACGTGTTTCCAGAACTTTTAAGCAATTGAGAGCATCATGAGATTCCTTTGCACTTTGATGTGGGAATTAGCGAGGTACAATTACTGTTCATATTGTAACAGTGTCTGTATCGCAACTAATGTTTGCTCCTGCTGTAAAATCTCTGTACTCCTCACGTGGTGATTCTTTGGTGAATTATTTCTAAAGAGCAAGCCAACATGGGGCATGTCATGTTCCTTCTGTGGCCATTCTCTCTGCCACGTGCAGCCAGTCTTCCAGAGAGACACGCTTGCCATCCTGGTGCCGTCCCTGGCTGCTTGGGGCGCTTCCTGGGGGATTGCTCCCCCAGAGTGCCACAATCCCAGGTCTGTTTTGCCCTACTTCATCCTTCGTGCAGGGAGACATTTTTTCCTTGCCATTGAATTCTGAGCTCTGTGAGATAAAGAATAAAGTAGCGCTTTGGGAGCAGCATCTGGAATTCATCTGTGTAAAGAGTGAACGTGGACTTGTAGAAGACAGCGTTTGTAAAATGATTAGCCTCCCTCTAGATTTAATAAAGTTTTACAGACTCAACTTAATGCAGCGCTGAAACAACCTGTTGTATTTATAACATGGAGCAACAACTAATGACAGTCTCTTTTATTTGTTGCTTTTCATTTTCTTTACCTCAAAGTACCTTTCAAGGGAGGTAAATATCATTATCTGTAATTTATGAATGGCAGAACTGACAGACAGAGAAGTCAGACCCACCATCTTCCAACTTTTTCATGAAGCTCTTACAGACTTTCCAAAACGGAGTTCACAAGCACAAGCTAATCAAGCAACATAAAAACATATCTCAATGTGGGGATGGTTGGCAACTATAACACACAACTGTCTCAAATTTCTAACGCAGTTAATAAGGTGCCACATGTGCCATGGGCTTGCTGCGCTGTGAGCCACAAAATAAGAGAGAGGCCTCTGATATTAAAAATATTTTTCCATTCTTGTCCAGAGTAATGCTGAAGCGGGAAACCTGCTCCACCATAAAACAGAGCTCGACGCCGAACGCTATGAGAGCACAGAGGAACAGCTCCACTCTGAAGACGCCGAGGTGACTCTTTTTGAATTGTAAGTAGCTTATTTAGACAATAGCAAACATATATTCAAAAGATATATTCTAGGGAATGGTTGTCTTGCTTGCTTGCGAATTGCAGTCTCCCCCTAATAGCGCCAGTGTTTACAGCAGCCCCGCTTCATGCAAGTCCTGGCATTCAGGTAATGGGACTTTGGCTACACTGACAACCATCRTTTGGAGGAAGTCTGATAGGATTAAGGAAATCGCTTTGCTGTTCCTATCCCGTGACTTAGCACTAGAACAATGTGATAAACTACATTGCCTGAACCAAACTAGTAGCAAAATTGGAATGATACCACCAGTATTTCCTGCCGCAAAAAGCTTGTGATGAACCCGCCTTGTATTTGCTATGCAGAAATCCTAATGTTAAATATTGCTCTTGCATTTCAGTCGGTTAATACAGATGTCTTTAACGCTGCCATGTAGCAATTCATGAGCATGGAGAACTATCTTTATCGCCTGCTCCAGGGATACAGTGTGTGCTCAGCTGCGTAAGCCTCCCAAAGCAGTTTTGCCAATGCACCTTCACCCTGATTTGAAACTTCCTTGTTATTCTAGTCTTAGGCTTTTCTTGATGAGAGATTGCAAGTTGTGCCAAATTGCATGGCAGTTTCCGCATCAGTAAGAGTACTGTAAAAATTAAGGCGCTGTCATTTTCCAATTGTGACAAATAATTTCCAAAATAAAAAAAAAAAAAGAAAGAAAGAAAAGAAAAGAAATCTGGGCTGAGCTTCGTTCCCAGAACACAGATGAGCGTATTTACAAAATGGCACTACTGTCTGGCACAGGGAGCCTGTCAGGTTGGGTCGCTGTTCAGACCTAAATGCCTTCAGCACCATTATGAATAGAAACGCAGCCCCGGACGGGAAAAGAAGGCCCAAAAGCCATACATATGAATACATATGACAGAGGAATTGTTGTTTTTGCTGTGAGGAACATGGGCCTCGAAAAGGCATCCTGCGTCATTGTGCCCAGTCCCCTGCTGTCTCCGGCAACCACAACACATAATCCCTTTCATAAATTTATCAAGTCCCATCTTAAGGCGAGTTAGGTTTCTTGCCCCCAATGGGAAGGCTGTTCCCAAGCCTTGCTGTGCTGAGGGTTAGAAATATTCTTCTAATTTCCAGCTCCCATTTATTCATGGCCAATGCAGACCCATTTGTTCTTGTGCCAACATTGTTCTGTAGCTTAAATAGCTTCTCCCCCACTCTTGTGTTTACCACCCCGATGCACTTACAGGGAGCAGCGTGTCCCCTCGGCCTGTCGCCGCCCCGAGCCACAAGGCACGGGCTGCTCTTCCCAGGGCCACGGCTGCACCCAGGAGCAGCCGCCGGCCGCRCTGCTCCGGGCGGGAAAGGTCTGTCATGGGCTGCCAGGCCGGYGGCGGAGCTCTCCGGAGCAGCGTCCCGGGGAAAACAGAAGTGCAAAGTCCTCGTGGACCCGTCACAACATGCGCAGCAGCACATGAGGCCGGTTTAATGCATTTTCCCCCAATTAGCCCTTCCTGCTGCTGAGCGTGGAAGAGCAAAAGCTCTTAATTATGCAACAGGCCTCCTGGTCCACGGTGGCTAGGCAGGGAAAATTGTCGTCGCCACCGGGGCTAAACATAGAGGTTTCGGACAATGTCAGCGTGCTTATGGGAGGAAGAAAATGTGCCTGTGCTTTTAGACAGGGTGGAAGCAACCGTGTGTCTGAGCCTAGCGTTTCTTTAACGAAGGTTCCTCCGTGCATGCCTTGGTTGCAGCTGTTAGCATCCAGAGGGCACGTTACGAGATTTATTTTTTCCTTGAGAGCCCCCAATTTCAATATTGAATGGATAATCATATTCCTCAACATATGCCAGAACAATATTAAAAGTTTCTGGCCCTCTTGTGTTTCCAGTTTATCCCCTTTTTCCTGTGTTTCCATGATTAGGGTTAGAAATCTCAGACTTTCAGAGAGCAAGATTCAAGTGGTGGCTTGCCTTACAACGGATGGAGCTTTATCCAAATTTCTCTCCTCATAAGAAGTTTCTATGTATATTATATTATATTATATTATATTATATTATATTATATTATATTATATTATATTATATTATATTATATTATATTATATTATATTATATTATTATTCTACAGAGCGTAGTGTAGTGTTTGGTGCTGGCAGGATGGGCCTGGTGGAATTGTCTGCCAGTGCCTCTTAGCTTGAAGATTGATGGCCTTATAATTAAATTCTTGCTAGCGTGGCTAGAGATGCTATTATATTCATAAGTGTCTAGCTCTCTTTCAACTTCACTAAAATATCACTCTTTTAGTCAAACTACATTGTTCATGGGGCTCTCTGCTAGCCAATATAAAGGTCAGAAAATTCATCCATATTTTATTTTCAAAATTATCCTTGAGCTAGAAACAGTTTCTTACATGCTGCTCAGGAAGGGGAAAAAGAAAAAAAAAAACCTTTAGGACCCAGAGCAAAATCCAAGCAAAAAAAGAAAGAGTCAAAAACTGTTTCACAAAAAAGTGGCATAAATTTATTGAACTGAAGAGAGGAACAGCTGCAGGGCTGTTCCTGCTGCAGCACTTTTTTAAAAAACATTTTGTCTTGTTATGAAAAGCCATTTCTTGGTTTCACATGCCAAGGTGAAGGGCTGCTAACGTGTCAGCTCCTGTAATTCCCTAATTTACAAATCGTATATATCACAGTGATGCCCATCCTGAGCCCTGTGGATAAAACACCTGCCTGGTTGAGTAGCTAAGGGCCAAAGTGGACACCTTGGGATAACATCTAGCCATAGCACTTTCCTTCTTTGCCTTCTTTGCACTTTCCTTCTTTGCCTTCTTTGTGGGCCGTCTGCTCACCTCGCTCCCTGCAGCGGCTGATGTCTCTTGCCTTTGGTGGAAGCAGCTTTGCTGCTGTCCTTGACGCATGGTCAGACGCAGCTCCAGCTCATGTGTACCTCAGCAAGACGGACCTTGCCATGGGAGCTGGTGTGGGTCTTCTCCGTGAAATGAGGCAGCCTGGGTGCAGTTGATGAGTCTGTTGCGTTGCATCAGCTCAGCGTGATCCCGACTTCCTTGGCAGTGGCCTGGAGGGAGGCCAGTGGTTCATCAGGATGCCTTGGGCCAGGAAGAACATTAAGCCATAGAGGGGATTTATCCACTCTGCTGGAGATTAGTCCCTCAATGATTAATGCTGATTTGCTTCTTCCCTGGACGTCCTTTCCTGGCTCCATGGATTAGATGCTGGTAGTGTGGGGAATAGCAATAAAACCATTCGCTGACTGCATCTGGTGCAGGGAAAGCTTTCCAGAGATGATTAGCTTAAGCAACCCAGAGAGACATAATAGAAGGGGAATCGTTATTACAKTGTGTGTGCTCTAGGTGATCCATTGCTGCAGTGTCTTGGCACTACTGCGTAATGTAAAATAATAAAAACAATTTTCCTTCAGAGTAAAGGGTGCTGAGTTATAGGATGCTGAGTTATATGTCATTGTCTCTGTATTTGTTAGGCCAGAAGCCCCTTGGCATGACCACTAGAAGCTAAGTAAGATGGAAGCTCAAGAGGTAAATTTTAGCCAGCAATAGGACAACTACAAGACTTCACTTCAGCATTAGCCGTAGGAAGAAGTGATTTCTGCATCAGAGCTCAATACTAGCGTCATCCTGCTGCTATGTAGTGCAAACTCAAGACTGAGCTTCCCTGAGCTTTTTGTTCCTCTGGAGTGTAGGAAAATAAAGAAGTGCAGGGTGGTCCACAGCATATGTCATTTTCCCTCTAGCAATCCTACCAAGGCTGTATTTATGGATTCCCTGGGGGTTCAGAAAGCAAATGAAGATTCCCAAAGTTGTTAACATGCCCCAAAATACTAAATTGGATAAGTTTTTCCACAAAAAAAAAAAAAAAAAAAAAAAGAATGCCATTTGATTTGATGCTTGTAACCCTTGTGGCAGGCTTGAGATGACAGCAGCAGATCTGAAGGGAAAGCAGCAGGATCCGAGGGCTGTCTTGCTCTTATGTTGTAATCGGTCATTGCCTGGTGGACATACATGTGCATGACGTGAGGGATTTCTCCCCATGCTGCTTATTGATTCACTCACTTAGGTATTTGAAATGGCAGGGGCTCAGCATGCCTGAATAGCAGAGCACTGATTTTGTGGGTTCAGTACAGATTTAGCTATCTTGCTTTAGTCATCCAGTTTTGAAAATGCCACCTTTCCTTCACTTGTCTCAAAAAAAGCCCTAGGAAACTCAGTCAATTCAAATCTGTAATATGCCTTCCAAGCAGTGTACTAAAAAGTGCTAGTTACATGCAAATTATTAGTGATTATGTATTATTTTGTCTATATTAAAACGTAGCAACACTGAACATATTGTCATAGCTACTGGAGGATGCAAGAAGGCTACACAGGCRAGTCGTCTTTATAAAATACCATGTGTTTGGCATAAAAGTTAACGGAGCCAAACATTCTGTTTCCATAGATGCCACACAACCCCCAGCATGTGAAGAAAATGACCTTCTCCCACACTACTGTGGCCCCGGAGGACTGGTATTATGGAAAGTATCCCATTTTCAAAATGCTGGACTACTTGCGTAGTCCCTTGCATGCTGCAGGCTCCTGTAGAAGTGAGTGTGGAGCTGGACTCCTGACAGTTAGGGAGCTGTGGTTTGCTTGGATAATAGCTACACAGAGATCCTCCTTTCCATGTCCCTCCCTCCATTTCTCCAAGAATCCACCTCATCAACTCCTTGTATTGGCCATGCCATTATTTTAAGGCAGAGGGGCTGCCTTGCGTGCAGCCCATGTGGCAGASAGCTGATGTCACCTCTCGCCGCTGCTCGCATGACAGATTTCATTCCCAGTTGTTGCACCACCACACTCTGTACTAGCTCCATCCTTCCAAAGGAAAGAAATTGCTGAATCAACACAGGCTGAGGAGCTAACGAAATTCAGAACAAAATGAAAAATATAGAGATGTCACATGAATGTTCTTCTGAAAAATTCTCCATCTGCTCAATTTCCACAGTCCATTTTTCTTTTCAACCTGTGGAGCATCCCCCACCAAGAATTACATGTTCACAAATTCCAGACTTCTTTCCTTCTTTTCCCAAAACAATCACTTTGTCACCAAGACACATATGAGAAATTTACGCCTGTCTCTGCTTGGCATCACTGCCACCTCATGGATTAATGAATTCTGTGTCCTCTAATTCCCCCACATTATGCACCTCTGTTTTATGTGAGTAGCCAAATGTATCAAGATTCATTTTAATGAATATGAGTCATTCCCCATATTCAGAAGGCAGGGCTGTTATGTTGTAAGTAAGCACACCATTAGCTGTGCTAAAAATAAACAGGCATTACCTGCAGGAAAACCTATATTGTAAAAGTACACACTGCTAAGTACCAAAAAAAAAAAGGACAAAAAAAGAAGGAACTCTAGTCTGGAATGGTGTTTGTGCTGTAGGCTAAAGAAACAGGATGCACTGCGCAGAGTATTTACTCTACACTTATCCCAGTCTATCTAAAACCAGAATAAGACCATAAGATTACTTACCATAAAATTTAAATTCAAAATACTCAATGTCAGTGTAGGTTTTGTCAGTGCTATACTAGACTTAATTTAATTGTTAGTGCTGAAAGAAAAATAAATGGACAGTTCTTTTTAACACCATTTCTCTTCTATGTCTTAGTTGGTAAAGAGCAGCTATTTCCTTTGTGGCTTGCCAGAGACTTCAAGATTTGGAGATCTGAGTATTTCAAGGTCAGGCTGCCATTGCTTGAACAGACAGCGTGCATGGCTTGGCTATGTGGTAGTTCTCTGTTCCATTATTTTCATGACTCTTAGTGTGGTGCAATGGGAAAGGCTCTGGTTGAGTGTCAGAAACCAACCTCATAAATCAGTAAGTCAATCAACAAGTCTGGGGAACAATATGTTCTTCTATTTTAATTTCTTTGTGGGAAATGTGTAAATAGATACTGGCAATGGAGCTGGAATATAGTGGGTACGTATAAACTGAGGCATCCAGTGATTTATCTTCTCTACGTGTGATGTAAATGGAGGCTACGCTTTCTGATCTGTTAAACCACTATTTTTAAAATAATAAAATGCCTTTGGTTTTCAAGGATGAGAATGAGTCTTCTGACCAGTTTCCAAAAATGTGGCAAGTTAATACTTGAAGGAGAAAGCTTAAGAGACTCTCTGCAGAGCATTTCTCCATGAAAGCAGCCGTGATCAGACATGTGCCACCTGCATTTCATTTTCCACACAACAGGATGGCAGCCCRACCCGGGCCACTGTGACACGGGATTCTGCAGACTCAGCCCAGCTCTGAAGCTCCTGCAGCGTATGGTATCTATGTATTTTTATCTACAAGGTTTCTCACCATAACCTGGTCAACAAACACGTAGCTTACCTGTTTTGCAGCTGCCTGAGGAGATCAATTAATTAATATTTGCAGAGACCTGGTAAAGGTAGTTGTAAAGCACAACATGTAGAATTTGAGAAAAGGAGGAGAAAAGATTTTAGATCACTTTGCCCCTATCCCTTTACTAATGACTATTCGCTAACATTTGGACGACTAAAGAGCTATCTGTTCAACTCATTTGAAAAAGCTAATTTAAGCCCCACTTACTGAAATCATTTTAAACAAAACAAACAAAATGTATTATATGATGAAAATTCATTATGGAAAGAAAGAGAAGTCATTTATAAAGTTACATCATCCATTCCAGGAAAATAATGCACCACTTGTGATTTAAGGAGCCAAACACCAACCCTATATCAAAAGAGTCAACTAGCTATTTACTACAAACAGCTGACAAATGGCAATTCATAATTCAAACATGTCCGCAAAGCTGCTCGCCGACCTATTTTAAATAATTATAATACTTTTCTGCTGTTTTCTAAAAAGGGCCACATTTCTGGATAACTTACAAGAGGAAACAAAAAAAAAATAATGTTTGAGAAACCAACTGTTTGCAAACAGTAGCCTGGACTGCCCCGAGAACCTGACTTTTAAGGTGTATTTAGGCAAGCAGACCACAAATGAACTTTCCAAAAGCTTCTAAATACCTAAATGAGGTGCCTATAAATTTTTAAAATCTCATTTCTGCCCATCCAAATCTTGGCGTGCTTAAATGCCTTTAAAAGCTGAGCCCMTGTTTTTGCAATGTGAAAGGCATTATCTGAGAGTTCATTTCCACTGCAAGAGGCGACTCCTCTTACTAGACCACAGACATGGCCCTCACATCCTTTATCACCAAAATGCAAAGCCCCTACCTTTACAACCAAGTTAGCTCCCGCCTTAAAACCAAACCTATTCTCCCCAGCTGCTAGCTAGCTTAAACTCAGACTCTACTTAATTTGTGCAGGAACAAGAATCTGGAGAGGAACAACGACGACGTGTCTCGGAGCAACAGAAGAGCAAAGAAGCTTTAAGTGACAAGTATTAATCAGCTACATTTACAGGCATGATTTAGTACTTGGATTCCATTTGAAAGCACAGAGTCTGTCTTTCTACTTCCATAAAGATATATGATAGTTCTAAAAATATAATTCCTGATGAAGCTAACAAAAGGCACAGATGTAAAGAGTTAGGATTGGATTTTTGAACTGGAGAAAAGTTCTTTCTCAGAAATATGGTGGCCAGATGTGTCAATGGCCACTTGAAACCTAATTATAGGAGTGCAAAATCCAATCGTAATCTAAACTGCAGCAGGTAAATTTTTAACTGAAAACAAAGTTATGAAACAAATAGGCCAGTAGCTGAGAAGCTGCCCATTTGTACCTGTAAAATAAACAGCAGCAAAACTGATTTGGAGCTGGATCGAGGAACTGTGCTGGGACCATGGGTGAAGGAGATATTCCTGAGAAGACAGAATGGTTCTCGGTGTCCCTTGGGAAAGCAGTGATGAATTGAAATTCAGGATGAAGGGACATGAAGAAGAAAGCTGGCAAAATGTAAACAGCCCTCCCCCCGCCGTGAGCACCGCGCGGCAGAAAGATCTGCCTGGCTCAGAGCCTYGCTGATGATAATGTAAGAAATGAAACCATTAATTTAAAACAAAAAAACTTTGATGAGCTCTCTGTTTTTCTTGATTTGTGAGTTTTCCAAATATTTTTGTGTTGAATATACCAACTGTATGAAACGCTATTAACTTTGTAATGAGCTTTATATGTAATGATATGAGCTTGGTAAAAATATGCAGCATGCAGAACACTTGGGGTGATAGTATGGTCTAAATAGGTGGCTTTGCAGGCCAAAATGGTCTGTTATATTTCTTCACTGCAGTGACTGAAGGACTTAGTACCAAAATGCTTGCAGTAATCAGTGCACCTGAGTTTATAAATGAACTTTCCAGAAATTTCCAAGGTTGAGCACTCTGGCAAACACCCCTTCCACGTCGCTCACGTGCTAGAGTGTTCCTGTRGCGTGAGTGCAGTCAGAGGCCACGCCAGCGGATGCAGATTGGGCTAAAGCCCCGGCTGAGTTAACACCTTGGCATGCGGTCGGCTCCCCCAGCATGTCACATTTGCTGAGGCAACAAGGGCTGGTCTTAGCCCTRCAAAGACAGGCAACCACGGGAGGTGTCTCCTTGCACGGAGACTGCCTCTGGCTGCTTTGTCAACAAACCCTTGGCCCTTCCTGCTGGCCCTTGGAGGAGCTGTGCGACTGGTTCTGTGCCATCAATGCAACCCAGCGACACATTTACTGCTCCTCAGTGCTCTTCTCGGCTCTTCCTACCTCGTCACCAGTACCCGCTGCTGCCCGAGCTTCCTAGGGTGACTGTGGGAGGCTGGAAGTGCTTGGTGGAAGGGGTCCTTTCACACCTAGCAGATGGGTCCTCGCTATCCTAGAGGAGGTGGTCTGGGGAGCATGGACAGCAAGTGCTGATGAGCAGCGTGGGGCGGCATCTTTGGGAGATGCTTGAGGATGCCATGAGCCTTCTCTGCTGCCGCTTTGGCTTTGCCAAGGCCTTCGGGTGACACTGTGACACTGCAGGTGTCCCGCTGGTCTGGGGAGCTGAACTGCAGTCGTGCTTTGGGCGCTGCTTTGGGTGCTGTTGGAGGTGGACACAAATCACAGGATTTCAGTTGCCTTCCCTTGTTCTGTGTTTCCTGCATTAACTGAGCTACCCTCAACTCCTGCTCTAAGTCACTGTTTACCGGTGGGTCCCTCACACGGCGGTCACGGTAGCAGCCCTTGCACTGCCTGGGATCAATATCAGCATAAAAGTGCTGCCCTTATTAATGTGTTTCCCGCGTCGCAGTTTCTGCTTTCCAAGGTCAGCCACAGCAAATGAGGGTGCGTCAGGGCTGTAGCAATGCGCTAGGACGTCCTTTAACCGCTGCGCTTAAAGCAGGGCATGCAGTGAAAGAAATCCAATGTGAAACAGAGCCTAGAGGAGCATAAGAGTGGGATGCTGAAGTCTCAGTTATCCAGCAAAATTCCAGCTGCTGAAACAGAACTCAAGTCTCAGCTATTTCTGCATCAAGAAAGACATTTGAAGGCATCTCATTGGACTGATTTTGAAAGCTTCTCACATGAACCTTTTCCTGCATGCTTTCCTTTTAACTTCTTGGCCTATGGCAGAGGGTCTTTAGATTCCCAGTGTAAAAAAAAAAAATCAAAAGAAATCCTTATTAACTAAACCAAGAAATGTTTCAAAGTGATTTTCATAGATTCACTTCTGCTTATCCACCTACCCATGGATAAGTTTCCTTCTGCACATATTCCCTGCCAAACAGGACCGCTGACCAGCTGGTTAGCAGCCAGCCAGGGTCTGTGATGCTGGAGACATCCCTTTGGGGTATTCTCAGTGATGTATGTCCTACCGCRAGCAAACTTCATAATGTCAAAGAGCCTGTGTTAAGTGCTTCTTAATATAAGAAGCCCTTCCACGGAAATCCTAATGTCTATATCAAAGTCAGGCAGGAGTGCCCAAAAGAAAAAAAAAGATTAAAAAAAAAAAAAGAAAGTTGGCAAGTTGGCATCTCTTCTGAGCACAGGTCATGAAATAATTATAGACTTAAAATGAAACTATTCATCTTTCAGCAGTAAATCAAAACGGATAGGTAGATATTTTCCCAGACAAATGGACGAGAAAACTAATGAGGTCTGACAGGGTGAGTGGTAACTGCAGCTCTGTGCTTGGCAGTCCTGTGCTTGAGTTTACCCAGTCAGGAGCTGAGGCAGGAGTGGTTCTAACAGGGGATAGCCAGAAACCCAGACATGCAAACTACAGCTCAACTAAAATAGAAGCTTAGCAAATTATTGGACATCTTTCAGCAAGCTATGACATATCTTATCCGCAAGTAGAGTGCAACATAAATTTCTGTTTCTTTTTTTACCGTATACACGTAATGCCATTTGCTATATATGCCAATTGTAATAAATTAATAATATTTAGAAGACTTTCGAAAGAAGCTTTAGTCCCATCTTGTGCTGTTAGATGGTGTGCTCAGACCTTGTTGGAACCTCAGCTTCACTTCATTTCAAAGTGGATCCCCAAAGCAACAGCCACATGTCAGAAACGGTGCCATGCTGCTGGGCTGATCCCGTCTTCTGCCCATGAGCAAGGCCCATTTTGACTGATACACATGTAGGAAAACCAGAACAACTGTATTTAATTCTGTATAGAAACATATATTTTCCTATATATTTAAGTTTCCTTGATATGTGTGTATGTGTGTAGTCAGCTGTCACTTAAGGATGCCATCTCTGAGCCCTAATTTTTATTTTTTTTTAGTATTATTAGCAAGTAATTGAACAATATGATGATAAATGTTTTCCTTGCTAAATAGTATTTCTTAATAGCAATAATAATAATGATAGTAACAATCACAGTGATACAGTTGTAAGATAAATGGATAATTTGTGAATTAACCTCTTGGTAAATCTTGCTCTTCTGCATGTCCATTAGTTGACAACTAATGGCCTTAAAGTTATAATTGTACATTTGCTCTCAATTATTAACRTCTGATCTTGCCAGTCAGAATTATTTTATTGACAGTATCTGAATCGCAAAATCAATTTACTTCTCTTAGGTAAAGAGTTCATTTAATTAAAGTCAGCTTTTTAATAAGGGCAAAACATTAACACATCACGTAGCAGTTAGTGCTTCCATAATTACACTGAACAGCGTGCCTTCATCCGAGCGCTTTCCATGGCAAAAACAAACAAACGAACAAAAAAACAAAACAAAAAAAAAGAAATAAAAAGAGACAGCACTGTGTTAAAAGGCTGATATTTGCAGTTGCTCCACTTCATCATCTTGAGTAATTGTATGTATTGCAGGAAGCAGCGTTAACATGAAGAACAACCGTAGAGCCCAGGACGCTGCTGAGGGCCCGGCGAAGCACCTCGCCCCCCGTGCCCCTGGCACCTCTCCTAAGGCAGGTGAGGATAACCCCACTTCCCACCCATCTTCTGCCAGCTCTGTATCCTGCACACGCACCAGGCTCCTGGTGCAGCAATACAGCAGTTATGTGGAGGACAGGGAGAATAATTTGCAATTAGGGAAGGGTCTTTCACATCCTTATCAACTGCTTTTTTATATATAAAAAAAGCAGTTGTTTAAATCCACTGCAATGGCATGGCAATTCTGTCAGCACCCACAAAATCTGATGACTGCTGGAGATTTGCATCATCTTCAGGGTCAGCCAGGGGTATCCCAGAGATTATTTTCCTGCGTGTTTGCCTGGTAAAGCTGGGATGGGGCTGCTGTGACCTGACGTGTATCCCGAGTGAGAGCCCCGGCCTTCCTTAGCCTGCTACCACAGCCTGTGGCATGAGATCCAAACCAGGCTCGTTCTCGGAATACCCATCAGGAAAAAGAATAGTAATAAATAAATAAMTAAGACATGAGCCAGTGGACTAGTATGTTAATAAATAAATAATGCAGAAGTAAATATTCCATAATGATAGAACAATGTTACTCAGTGGCTAGGTCTGAATAACATAGTTAAGTKTAAAAAAAAGACCTTTTTTCTGTCAAGAATTTTGGCAGTATCATTTGTTATTTGCACATTATGCCATGAATAAGATAAATACAGAGTTATGTTCAGTAGCACTTGGCTTAATAATAATGGTCGGAGGGATTTGGAGCACAACATTGTATGATAAGACGTCACATCATTTAAAAGTAATGTGATGCCTTTTGCTTCTTGTACACACAGAGCACAACCTTGCTCTGGGAACAGCTGGGAAAAGTTGTTTCAGCTTTTGAAATGCACATGCTGTTTTGCTTGCAACCTGAGTTCAGTTGCAGGACTGACTATAATAAAAGGTACCTTATTTAGGTGTTAATCTTTAAGGCATCTTAGGCCTCAGTAGACACCAACAACAGAGCTTTTGTTTAGAGCTTTAGACGCTGGCCCCAGAACTGCAATTAATTCAGAAAGCCTGTAAAGAAAGAGAGGAAGGTGAAGGCATGCCAAGGAAATGAGCTGTGGAGTTTGAATCCTACATCTAAATTGCAAAGTGAGTCTAGATTCCATCATACATGACAAGAGTCAATCTGGAGCATTTGTGCTCCCCAAAGCCTTCTATGAGATTCCCACTAAAGYGCTGCCATCCTTGCCAGCAGAGGACAATTGCACACAGTTCCCTCCAGCTACAGCTAAGTCACATGCAAGGGATTAAGAGTACGTAAGGAACTTCATTACCTGAAGGACTAAGACAGTTGCATGTAAACAGAGAGGATCCCAGTGCCTTCGGTGGTGTCTGGTGTCACCCCAGAGGAGCTCCTTCTCCTGCTCCTCAAGACTCGTGGCCACTATTAAGCTTACAAGGAGGGAGAGCTGGTGCCCCCTCTCACCCCACTTGGGGCAGTTGCCACGTACCAAGCAGCAGCCAGAGCTCYGAGAGGTACTTTCAGGGGAGCCAAAGGAAAACAAATCAAATGTTGCCAACATCTAAATAAGGAAATGTTAGATCTGGTTGCTTAAAGTGTGTTTATTGTCCCGCCTGACGCAATGCTGGGTTTGCGTGCATGCGCTGCGGGCAGCGGAGGACGGGGTGTCTGAGTGGATTAGTGAGGAAGGCTCCCCATAACTCACTGTCAGCAGCCAAGCAAGCGACTTGCATTCAGCCCCTCCTATTTCACTCTATCACTGCCTTTATAACTGCTAGGTAGAGCGCAGAAGTTCATGTGTCACACCGAGATGTGCTGTACTCCTTAAATACCTTTTGGCACAGGGTATGTGCCTAAACTGCTTGGTATGTGCTGCTGCACCTGTCCCAATTTCCTAGATCCCAGGCCTTTCCTCACCTAACGGTGAGGTCTGTGAGTCCTGACTTCCAGCCACTCTGTGTGCCTGGTTTTCCTGCCCAAATAAAAAGGGGGCTAGGGAAGGCAGAGGTTTATGTGCCCAAATCTGACCCCCAGTGTGTGGGAGGCATGGCCTACACCGCTTGATCCATAGTCTGGGAAGTACTTCCAGGTGCTGCATATTAAACATACCCAAAGAACACTCTGGCAGAAAGCCTGGATCTTATGGTACAGAAAAACTGTAATAAGCTGTTGACGATGCATATATGGAGATTACATATACATAATTTTCTAAAACTTCTTCAACTCAGCTTCTTCCAGAGCAGTGGACATCCCGTGTGTTTTTCCTTAACTTCCCCTCAGAACAAATCATTGTTAAATCCACACATATTTTGCATGCATCCTCATAGGGAAGGGGGAGAACAAGCCCGTACACAGCATTTTGAAGCTGAAAGCATCTGACAAGCATCAACTAATTATGCTACTTAGCAAAAGAAAATGAGGGGCTCATCTACAGAGCTATAGACAAGCTGCTCGCCCTTGTGTCCCTTTCAGTCCCATGGCATCCAGTCACTGCAGTCAAGGGAGCTGAGGGCACTATTCATCTCATCCTAAAGCAGCCTCCTAAAATAGATCACATGCACATAACCTAAAAACACCTTTTTCTCTCWGCTGACTGTAAAAAGAGCCTGCTCTTGGTGCCCGAAATATAGAATAATTTAGAATATCCAGAACTAACTGGAACTAGCTACCTTCAGTAACTGCCAAGTCTTATACCAAGTTTGGTTATATCCAGACAAGAAATCATTTCAAGAAAAGAAATCACTTGGAGAAGAAGGAAACAGGAAAACGGTATGACTGTTGACGTTGGATGACCAGTAGGACATAACTCAGTATTTCTAAGCAATGCTTCTCCCATCAGATGTAGCAAATGGACTGAATATTTGCTGGTTTTATTTGTGGTTACTGTTTCTAAAGTTAATTCWCTGTTAATACTGTTAATACAGTTAATTCACCTCTGCAGGGATTTTGTTTCATGTTACAAATGATAACCTAGGTCACTTCAGTCAAAATAGTGATCACACTAACTAGCTTAACTGTCTTTAAAAAGCAATCTGTTCAACAATATTCTGATGGTCAAAACTGATTGCTCATATAAATGTTAAAATTATATTTTTATTGTCATTATCATGTTCACATCTTTCAGATATTCTGTATATCTGCTTCTCTTACAAGAAATTGTGCAGGAGAAAAATCCTACCTATAAAGGGGAGCAATGAAGAAGCAGCTGACAGGTTAGTCAGTCATACTTCCGTGTGGCTTATCTCGTAAAGACCTCATGGCAAATCTGCTCGTAAAAGCCACAGATGCAGTTTTAATAAGGAGCCACACGAAATCTGTGACTGTGGAACTTCTGAGCGATTTCCCCAAAGCTTCCACTTTCTGAGGATCACTGAAGAAATCAGTTATTCCATACCATTGTTTTAACAGCACACGTTGAGGAGAGGAAGGAGCCCTGCCTGTATCTTGGCTTCATTGTAACTGATAGCACCGCAAAGGGCTACAGCAGCCTGCCTAGAGAGACAAATAATTACATATGTTTGTCAGGCATAGGGCATGGGCCAGCACAGTACATATACTGGGCT
The DNA here is from genome assembly GCF_003342845.1 of Nothoprocta perdicaria. NCBI lineage: Eukaryota > Metazoa > Chordata > Aves > Tinamiformes > Tinamidae > Nothoprocta > Nothoprocta perdicaria. The sequence goes on from NW_020455544.1 coordinate 334,898, forward strand.
CCAGCTTCCTCACAGCACACCCCTCACTGACCACTCATAGTGATGAAAATGCAAAGGAAGTATTAAGAAAGTGAGGATGAAAGGAAAAAAAAAATGAAAAAGAAGAAAAAGACAACATCCCATAACAACTTGGTAGCAGATGAGTCAGTGAAGCCTGTTTGAGCTGAGGCTGTAGCCAGTGCCACAACAAGCAGCAATATTAGCCATATGGGAGTCTGGGAGCTGGAAGGATGGCTGCAAGTACAAATCCGCCCCCTCATCTCCTGGCTCCCGAGGGAAAAGGGCACCAAAGCATCTCCACTTCACATCTATCGCTGCTTTTCTTTGAGGCTTTGTCTGTGAGGGCACTGCGCTCACGCGGTGAGTCCTTTCCTCTCTGGGAACGGGGAAGGAAGCGTGACTCACAAGTCAGCAGGATGATGCCTTGGCAAGGGCGAGCCTCCCGCAACGAAGCCCCGAGGTGCCCCGTGGTCCTTTGACACCATTTAGAGCTACCACCCGCTGCCTTAAATTGCACCGAGAAGGTAGCTCGGGGAGTTGCAACACATGAGTCATGCTCTTCATACCAAAAGCTTGGAGAATGCTAAGCCCTCTAGCTCCAAGCAAGCACCAAAWCCCCTTACCTGGAGACAATTAGTTGGGCTTAACTTAGTGTTCTGGTAWTGCTAAAATACAGCCAAATAGCAATAGATGGTAGATATATAGATAGACAAACAGACAGATAGAGGTGTATAGATGGAWGAGCTACAGATGAGTAATACTTCTGTTTCCACTTTTCTGATGATCTTATTTGATAATTAAGATTGATATAAGATCTGATATATATTGATATAAGATCTGATGATATTATTTGACAATTCTGTAGTCCTCCAAGTCTTAGCTCACTTGTCTGCTCCACCTATGGCATTTCTGAACATCTGTATTTATGCTGAACCATAGCAAACTTCTATATGGAAAAGAAGGATTGTATTAGGAGCAGAGGGGGAGTATTTTATATTTTGAATAGCTTTATGGGAAATCTGATCAATTTTGCATGAACATAAACAAAGAGAGAGAAACTTTCTTTTTCTAGTTCTCACCTTGGCAACCTCAAGTTAAAATCTGGAAGTCAAAAGGAGCTTATTGCTCTTCCTGCACATCGTCACTGGTGCGAAGGAGCCTGAGAGACAAATTTTCTCCACTACTCCTGGGCAGCAGAAAATTGAAAGTTCAGTAAAAAAAAAATCATCATTAAAAAGGGCAGACGTAACTGAAGGCTCATAGAGAGCAACACTGGGGAGGAAGGTGCCGTTTTGTATAGTCGCTACAGAAAACAGGACATAATTCARCATCCCTTGTTTGCTCTGCTTATGAACAGGTTCCTGTCTCCCCGGTTCCTGTTCTGCATAAAAAAGTCTGGACTTCCCCCTGGGAAATGTAAGTAAAATGGCAACTTCCACTGAGATACGGTGAGAACAAAAGCTCATAAAATGGACAGTTATTTCTAGGAACTGTTCTGAAAATTTACTTTTAATAAATGTAGTGTACTACACATGATTTTCCTCTTACTGTTCTTTGTGCTCAGTAATTGTATTGTTTGCTGCAATTAATGTTGTTTACATTTAATTCATGGAAGAGAATTAAATGTTGAAATATTTTCAAGTGTTTTAGGTAAAAGAGAAATGAATAACTCTTTGATTAAAGTCATTCTCCGTTCTGTGATTACAAGCCCACATGAGTACTTTGACTGAGAACATGATCCTTGAGGTCCTATTGACCTTAAAAATACCATGCTGAAAAATGTGTATATAGAAGGGTCAGAAATGTGATTTCTTATGTATCTTTTTTACTTGCCCTGTCAGGATTGAAGAATCGTATCACTTCAGTGATCATTGACATAGCAAAAATAATAATAATCAGAATAATCAGAACAACTAAATGACGATGACCAAATACTCATTGAATACTTAGTRAAAAATTATCATATCCACAGAAAACACAAATGATTGTGATAACAATTTGTCAACCAAAAATGGAACTAGAATTACAAAGTAGGAGATGAGATCTGTATGAGATCAAATGTCAACAGAACATATGTGAAAAGGAAAGGATGGGAGAAACAGAGACCCAGATTCAGCTTTCATAGATCACAAATACTGTTGCTACAATTAAATTTTGTCAGCTGGATCCAACAACAGTTCAAGTGATCTAGGCTGAGTTAATAATCGCAAGCGTGAATTTGTTATTCATATCTGAAAGAGAATATTTAACCTCCTAGACAGAAACGTAACCACATTTTATCGTTCACTCTGGCAGCAGAATTATAATTAATTCACAAAATGCAGATTTAAAGGTGGTAAAATATACGTATATAGATATACAAGAAGTATTCAGAAAAGAAAATATATTCATGCAGTACAACTAACCACTAGCAATAAAAGTGTCTCAGGAGCCGTGTGTAAATCTGCCAACTGGAAGACTAAATAAGAAGCTAGAGAGGGGGATTCAGTTGCCTCGAAGGAGCTAGAGAGGGGGATTCAGTTGCCTCTTTTACCATGATGGCCCAGAAGAGCTGGCAATGCCCCTTGGAAGGCAGAGAGGAGAAGGTGGCTGAACCACAAGGTGAGATAAGTGCCCAGGGATCAGGCCTGGTCCCGAACGGCATCCCTCGATATCGTGGAAACTGCCTGCCTTGACCGCCCAGCTAACGGTTCAGAGAACAGTCCTTAGCATTAAAGTTGTTCAGTTAATTTCTAGGGAAGCAAAGTGCTTCCTTGCGGGCTGATTCCCGAATATACAACAGTTTGTRTATGATGCTCTATGTATCATAATCTTGCTGAACCCAGACAGCATTACTAATCTGCATGAAATTGTGTGCTGGTGGGGAGCAGCTTTCCCTGTGCTGTGAGTTATTTTGCTTTTGGAGGAGCAGTAAGAGCTAGGGAATCTACGCATGCTTCTCCAGGCCCATTTCCAAAGACCACATTGGTCCTCCAAGAAGGTGATGGCAAGCAGCCCACAAGCTTTGCCCTGCTGTGGTGGATGGGTACCCAGGTAAGTGATGCTAGTCAGATGGTTGAGTAGTGCCACACTTAAAAATAAAATTCTTGCTGCTTACACCAGCTTTTCACAAAACAGAAATTACAGATTTCAGTCAACTTTGACTGAAAGAATGAATATCCCTCTTGTGCAAGCCAGAGAGAAGGACTTGACCAAAGTGTGTATTACAGTACCCTCTAGTGACTTCTGTCATAGCTGGAGTTCAGTGGCACAGAGGCACTGCCAGGATGGATCTCACCATGGAGTAAATGCAGGTCTCAGAGCTTTCCAGGGTCATGGCTGAACGTGTGGAAACGAGGCTCCGGCTGCCGCTGTTAGGTAGAGCGGGGTGAGTGCTCAGCATCCCTTCATTGCTGGTTTGTGTTGGTGTTCGACTTCCTTAATTCCAGATGCCTGGCTTTTAAAATCTTTGTGAGTTAGGACATGCAATATTCTTTGATCTCACGGTATGAGCTTCCTACACAGCAGGAAGCTGATATTTTTTCATGTCAAAATCCAGGCATATCTTGGAAGGAAACAAAAATAAGCTTTTTCTTCTCTGCCCCAGTTTTCATCACAAAACCTTTGGCCCCTGTTGCTTTTGTGAGATCTTTCCTCCTCGTCTGACACACGAACTGTGGGAATCTCTTTCCCAAGTGTGATTAAGCCCTTCCCAGCACTCTGTTCCAGAAGCTGCTTTGGATTCAGCATCCCTCCATTCAGTCATTCCCTTTCTTTCCTATGAGGTTTAACCCAGAAGCTGGCAAGAAATATTAATGCCACCTGAATGGCCTGGTCTTCATAGGTCATCTTGAAAGGTATGATAACTCTCTTCCTGACCGATGCTCTATAACACAGAATGGAAGGAAAAGAAAACTTCAGCTAGCTTTGTACCAGATTTCTTTGCTTTAAAATGTATTTCTTTGCTGTTCCAGTTTCTTGAAAATAGTCAAAGAAATTTTCTGACTTAGATCACAGGTCACACAAAGAGATGGGTATTAGCAAAGAAGAGAAAGGGTATAATATCTGTGGGGTTCCACATGTGCTATATATTTTCCAAAAACCCTACCTGCAATAAGAGCTCACCACTTTTATGTTTACCACTTTGCTCTTCAAAGTTATAGATCTAATGCTTTAAAACAGAGTTGCCTTTTAACTGATAAAGCCAGCTGCAGTTTAGGCAAGGGATGTTTTTGTGGGGGCGAGGGTGAAGAGGTGTCTCTCGAAGCTAGTTTCAGGCCTCCTTCAAAAACTTTGCAGTACTTGGCTGCTGGAAAAGTGTGCCAAGCAGGATGTAGAAGTATAAATGTGTCTTGAATGGATTTACGGATGGATTCCTGAGGGGTCAGAGCTACATGATGTGGTATTGAGCTATTTTAATCCTGCTTTCTGTCCCTTTATGCCTTTGGTCCCATTCCCAGAATGACTAAGTCACCTTCATGAACTCAGAGCAGAGGAACGTCGCAACCAGGAAAGGAGCAGGCCAGCAATGCTTGGACCCCGTGATAGATCTACTGATGGCAGGTCCCCTCTGTGCCCAAAATTCACAGAGAAAACTGTGCTGGACCCATTTTGTTCATCAGGACGAGCAGCCCAGCAGACGGATCCACCCAGCCCACTCAGAGCAGAGCACAAATCCAGCAGCTCCCAGTTCCTCAAGGCCCCATCTGGTGAGATGGGGAAGCTCTTCTGGGCTTGGGCTTGGGGATGAGCACGCAGCAGCGCGACGGGCAGCACTCATGACTCAACCTTGGTGCGAGGCGAATGCGGTAGTCAAATAACTCACTATGATTTAGCCTAGCAATTCAAAACACTGCACACTCCTGATTCTCTGGCAAGATGCTTCATGGAGGCTATGATATATTTTTTTTCAGCAGTTTCAAACTGCCAAAAATGTGGTATTATTTCTTAAGCAGGAAACAAATTAATGAAGGATATGAGAGGTAAATGAAAACATGTCACAGAATGAAAACATAGTTCAAAAGCTCTTAATAAATTAAAAGTTACAAAAAGCAATTTACAGAGTGTTTTATGTATGTCACTAAGATGAGGTTTTATTGGTGTGATATCATAATTTGGCTGCCTCTGATYCCTTTCTCTTGGCAGGTTTAGCTTGAAAGACATTACACACTGATCATGCCAGCGCAGAAAGGCGAGTGCCAGAGGTCTGCTTTACTTGGGCAGTAATCAAGGGGACTTGTAGGATTACCTAAGGCCTTCCACACCAGCTCTCCTACACTAGAACTTGGGGTCTTTCTTGTTGGAGTTTTGTAATTGCTTCTGTGCATTCAAAAAAATGGTAAAGTCATCAGGATTTGGCCTTCAAACTGTATTTTTTTGTTGTTTTCCAAACTTCCCACAGAATTATCTGTGTTTATAAATGTATCCAGATTTTACTTTGAACTTTCTCCCCTCCTCCTGTCCGTAAAGATAAATGAATTCCTAAACATGTTTGTACTTGCAAATTCATAGATTTATACACTTCATGCTACTTTAATCCCTATTAAACTAATCTGAAGTCATGTCAGGCCAACTATCCACAGTAAAATGGATTAGACAAGGCAGTTGATCAGATATAGAAATTACTCTGGGCACTTTTTCTGTCTAGTCTCCATGTATTTAGAGTACTATTTTCATACAAATAATTTTGTTCCCTTTAATTCCTTTGTGATTAAGCTAATTCACAGACAGCATTGGTTCTTAGCAAATCATTAGTGTGAAGCACAGCAGACAGTGCTTTTAATTAGGGCTTTTCATACTTCCAATATCCATTCAGTAATAAAATTACCTCTGTATTAGTTGATTAGTTTATTTTAATTTACACCGTAGTAAGAGTGTAGAGATGGAGTTGCCACAAAAAATTGTTAAATAACTTTTAAAGAACAGCAGATATGTCCTGGAGGAGTGCAAGACATTTTGCTTGAAAGTGTTATGATATATGCATCATACCTCCTGGCAGTTCTCCTCAGAACAAGGTAAACTTCTGACTGATTTTTAAGAAATTTAATTTGTATTTCAGCTTTATTTTGATTTCTACTGCATACTCTCACATTGCGGAAGAACTATATAGGTTCTTTGAACATGTGAGCATTATATTTAAGATTACTTTGTACAGAGAAAGTCTGACTGCAAAAAAGTTTAAGGCTCATCTACCAATTATTCAAAGAAATTTTATGTTTTCAATGTTATTGACACTTCTTTTAATTTTTACACAAAGGAATACAAAGCTTACTAACATGAACCGTCATTAGAAAAATCCATTTCTCATGCATTTTTAAAACACAACAAATCAGCATTTGGAATAAGGCACTAACRTGCTTAGGTCCTACACAGAATCTCTGTTCATCTGGCTAGGTGAACAGAAATATCTCAATAAAGATATTTAGAAAGGCCCTGTTCTCCACATTGCATTTTAAGAATAATAGGCTGCCTTCCCGGCTCCCCTGAACTCCCCATACCAAAGTTTAGAAATGCAAAGCGGCTTCAGAAGGATTCCTGAGAAACTACCTCAGATAAATGACCACTTGTAACGCCTGAGGGACACAGCACAGTTTGGGTGGCAAATAGTGGGGAGGTTTGCATCCCCTGCCTTTCCTTTGCACGTGGAAAATTGCTTGATCAGGACACGCCTGGTCCTTCCAGCAGGTCTGGGGCTTTCAGGGTGGTCTCAGTTGCACCACAGTGTCGTGACACAGTTGGAAACTCAGCACATTGCACTCCCTCGTTCTGTTTGTCATTGCAAAGCTTGGCACTGGTGTGCATATGGTTATTGATGCTCCCCTAGCCTGGTGAGTAAGGGTGGAAATGAAAGAATTTAAGAGACTTTCTTTTGGTGGAATGATCTCCACTGGTAGCTCCATGCTAAAGGAGGGAACAGCCATTGTCATTTTGTAAGGGAAAACAATATTTCCTACCGTACAACCCGATTTTCTCCTCCTTATCAATTAATGAAACTTCAATCATTTTAAATTTTTCAAAGTCAGATGTGTGCTTCTAGTTGGATTTACTTGGTCTATTTGTTTCAGAAAAAGAGGCTGGAAGAAAGAAATACAATTTTGCCCCAACTGAAAACTCACTGAAGCATTTTCTTTTAAGTGGCCCATCCTTTTGCCACAGAAAAGTCATTAACTGAACATATCCATCCTGTTCATCGAATGAGGGCAACGTCCTCTGGGAGGTAAAAAGGGGAAAGCATGCAATCATGTGGTCAGGCACTGCGTGTTTCTGGCATTTTGCAACTTCAGAATATTTGATTTTTGAAAAATTACCTGTCCCTTAAGATAGAGTTTTCATGCCATGTTTATAACTCTGGCTCTCTCATCTTTTTCCTTTCCCACATCTTTTGTAGCTCTTAGCTGTTGTTTTACATCTACCACCGAACTGCTTCTAGTGCAGCAAATGCATCTACTTTTAAATGTGGATGGCAACTAGCATGTAACAGTATAACTGCAGGTCTAGTAATGACAACCTTCTTAAGACTTTAAGCTACAGAAAGGCATTGCWTTAGGAGAAAGGAGACAGCCTTATGGAAAGTCTTTTGTTCCAAGTCTTAACATACTTGAGAAAGAGAACCATTTCATATAAAACGCTGACACTACATCTGAGTGGCTGCTAGTTATTTTATAGATTCTCAGTATTTGACAAGAGAAAATGCAGAGAAAAATAGTTCCATCCATATCACTGGGTGCTTTTGGATGAACTTGTACTGTGGAAATCATCAAGGTGACAGAAGAAATAAAAAAAAAAAAAAAAGAAAAAGATGAGAACTAGATCAAACTTTGTTGGAATATGTAAGTAGCATCATCCAATATCTAAAATGTGTTGCAGCTGGGAAAACCCTATTAGGCGTGCAGCAAGTGTAGAATTTGCTGGGCAGAAGCTTCCTGGTCACTCTCAGGTGAGCTTTGCACTGAGCCTTTCTGAAAGTTTTAACCCAAACAATGATGATCAACAGAGCTAGTGACAAATGGAAAGGAAGTGGGGAAGAATAGTGACATTTGGTGCTGAACCATATGTGCGTGGTTTGAAAGACATGACTGAATTGTTTTTGGTGCTCTATTATTCTGACATTTAGAATGAGGCAAGTTTCCATTTCCATTAATGTACTGCCAACTCAAAGGGGAACTGTCGCAAATTTGAGACTAAAGAAAGCTGTTCCTCAAACTTCTCCTGTGCATAATCAATGCCCTCACTAAGCAACAGAGTAGTAGTGCAGTGTATGATCCAAATTATTTTTATGCTTTCTGCTTTTTGAATAAAATAATGTGTTAWACCTTATGATGATACGGCATAAGCTTCTTTGATGAAAGACTACACATCTAAGCATGAATGGAGAGCAACCAACACTATTGGTTGATCTCTTGATCAAGATTTTCCTGTTCTTCACCTGGCAAATGCAGTCACCGAGAAACTCAAGGTAGAGGATGTTCACATGGAGGAATCTGAAAACTTTCAAACTGTTGCTAAATAACAAAACTGTTCTGGAGAAAAAAAGTGCAGTGATGATTTATTTGTCTTATTCTCTTTGAAAATAACCAGTTATCTTTACTTTAGCATGAAAAAAGAGAAAAGAGAGAGAAGAGAAGAGAAGAGAAGAGAAGAGAAGAGAAGAGAAGAGAAGAGAAGAGAAGAGAAGAGAAGAGAAGAGAAGAGAAGAGAAGAGAGAAAAGGAAGTGAGAGAAGAGATAGCAGAAGGCTGATTCAAGATTTGGGATGTGACTGGAGCTTTCTGAACCCACAGATTAATATCACCTTCCCTCTTTCTCTTTGAAATGACTACTGGATGCTGAAATCCCCATAATCCATTTAACTGCTTTATAAATATCTCAAATCCATATGATTTGCCTCTCCCTGAACAGTAGCAGATGAGCACAACACTAGGGATGGTGATCAAAACTGAGGCGATGATTTTTTAGAAAATAATCTATGTGAATTTTATTTTCTAATTTATGTTTCCCCATGCAACTACTTGATCCCTAAAGTTTTGCTCACTGTAGCTCAATTTTATATTCCTGAAAAGGCAGCATCTGTTCTCCCGGCATGGAAAAGATCRGGCTCATTGGCGTGAAGATTGCATGTGTGTGATTACTTGTGTGCTTGCTTTCAGTCTTTTGTTTTAATCCAGCAGCAATTTAAGACAGACCTCAGGCAATGAAGCCCAGTTTCTACTGGACTCCTCTTTTCTACCAGCCATGGAGCTCAGCGCTTGCTGTTTCAGCTGAGAATAGCAGAACTGAAGAACACAGCCCAGGTCCATAGCCCTTTCTTCTCTGCTGATTCCTGCAATGTTTTGCAGCCCTCTCAAAATATTTCTCCTCACATGATTCACGAGCTCCCATTTCACCCTCCAGGACCTTGATACTCTCTTATGCGTTCCTCCTTCTCAGCCTGGACCTGCTTCCTTGTTCTTTAGCAGCTGAATTTTGCAGCTTTTTGGTAGTATTTTTCCATTCTGCTAGTGTAACGGTTAAGGGAATGTATAAGAGTTATGACATTACTAATATATCTTGATTTTATATAACTGCATTTATTTCTAGAAGAGGTGCCAGACTGGCAGCCATGGAGTCTGAAGCCCTTCATTTACCCACAGAGCAGGTGGTATAAAGACTCTGTAAAAGTGTGATAATAAAGTGCAAGCTCCCTCAAAGCACCCCTCCATTTGGTCCTAATATGGGACCTTTAGTAAAGAAATGAATTACAGTATGAATGAGAGCTAAGAATAACCACTAAGGGAGAGAGAAACAGTGTGAGTATAAATCACAGAACTTCAAAAGGATACAAGCACAATCCCTAAAAAGTTTGGGAGAACCATGAACAGAACATTGAATCATCCCTCTGAGCTGTGGGTAAAACAGAAATAATAACTAAAGCAATTTGATCTGAGACGGGGAAATAAACAGAACCTGGAAAGCAGTGAAAAAGGAAAGATGAACAAAGAGGGGAAACCTGCCAGCCTGTGTGCAGCGACTGCTGACAAAATACTAGCTCAGGTAATGATGCTTTCTAAGGAAACAGGCTGCAGGTACCACAGCATTTGACTGTGGTTCTTGAACAACTCAAGAAATTACCGGCTGGGACGTTTTCTCATCRTCACCATTCTTGTCTGCATTTCACACGTGGCTGTTTGGTCCCTGGGAACCATCCTCCAAACATTTGCCTTYAAAGGGCACCATCTTCTGCTATGTACCAGGAGGGACTTCTCRGGGTTTGCGCAATCTGCCCGCTTCAGAAATCTCTAAGCCCCAAGTTGCTGCTTTTATTTGTGTAGAACTGCAGCAGTGTCCTATGTTCTAACCAGGGACCTTGTATGAAAGAAGTTGTCATCCAAGAGCAGATCAAGAGTGAAGGTAGTGCTGCTGGATGAAGTCTTGTAGAGAGTAAGGGGAATCTGCATTCAGTTCATTTCACGTGTTTGTGTCCTGTAGACACTCACTACCCTGCATGGTCTCCGTGCATTTTTCCAGTTAGACTTTTTTTTTTTTTTTTTTAATTTTGCCTTATATTTGATTCTTAATGTGCAAAACATGGGAGAATTATGCAGGATCGCAGTTAATCACAACTCAGCAGTACAATTTTCCAGCTCTCTGGAAAAGCTTTCTCAGTCACCTAGGATCTGTTACTGTTTTAAATGAAGGTCACTGTATTTTACATCCAGTGTTTCTATTATTAGGCTCACAGTCAAACAATCTTGCATCTAGCTGGTGGTTATCAACATTTTAGTAGATAAATCATTCGTAAATCCTTTTTTAAAGGTTTTTGTATATATATACACACTACATGTATGAGTGCATATATATAAATGTGTAAATAGTTGTCTATGTATATACAAAATCTATACATCTTTTCTAGGAAGGAAATATTTTGGATGAATTTAGAACTATACAATCTGAAATTCCACTTTTATTAAAATAAAAAAAAAAAAGGGGGGGGGGATTGAGCATGTATTCCTGCCCATTGTTATGAGCAGAGATAAATATTTCTTCATTAGGTTTTAATGGAAATTATTTTTTAGAAGGTCCTTTTTGCCCATGTCCACTATCTCTGTTATCATTTAGATAGCCTGTGGACCATGCTAATTTCAATATAGTTTGGATGAATTCATAGCACTGAATATTCATATGGCGTATGATACAGACACTGAACCCAATTTAGTAAATGAATACTTATAATTTCACCAAAGCCCCTCTGAGAGATTATTATGCAGATTTATGAAGGAATATTGCTGAAGCAATTCTTGGCTGTGTTTTCAGTCGCTGAGGACTTAAAGTATGTAAACCTAAAATAATTTCAGGCTTATTTACTGTCACTGCTTYCATCTTCTGAACCTTCCTGACATGATTTCTCTCACTGTTTTGTAACCAGCATCTCCTCCCCTGTCCTTGCCCTTGAGCACAGAGCCAGCGTCACAACAGCTACGAGTGTTGCCWAGTGACTCCCAACAAGATCCTTGCTGCCATGATGCTGGCAATCTGTTCTCATCCCGCCGCTGCCCGATTCCATTAGACGCAGGGGGATGTGTGGACGCAGCCCCACGCGTGGGGTGACTCACCTGGAAACAGGCAGACCAAGAGGCAAAGTCGCTGGGTGCAGGTTCTCACTCCTCTTCTGCAGGAGGACAACTGCCTTGCTCTTCTGAGAGTCCCTCAGAAAGCGGCAATATTCCAGGTGAGGATCCAGTTAGGGACTCATCCATGGAGGACCCATGGGATGGACACATTGTCAAGTTTAAAATCCATAAAAAAAAAAATATGCTGTATGTTGCTTTCTGTGCTAGTGATTTTGCGAGCAACATCTTTTCAAGAGTGTTACAGACCCACGTATTTTTGCAGGAGCCTCACTTGCTCTCTGGATCACCTTCAGTTTTCACCCCTCTGAGTGTCAGAAAGAAAACTCATTGCTCCTTGCTAGATGTCTCTTAAAATAACATCTTAGTGTCTGACATTGCCACCAAAAATAATAATTAAAAAAATAGAGCAGTATCCCTCACTCTAGCCAATTTTACCTCTTCTGCTGTACTCATTAAGGAAATTAGTCACCACYGGAGTATCTCAGCTTGCTACAGGCACAGGGCCAGATCCTGAATCCTTATTCATCCTGTGTCATTCATTCCCCTGCAGTAGGCACCCTAGGCACCTTATATCAGGGGAGGTAAAACATGAGTAAAGTCTTTGGGATGTGGCCCATGGGTTTCAGAAGGCTCCAGCAACAGTTAAATTTTAACATACTGTAAATATCATGGTTCTTCTCAGTTACAGTTCTTGGTATACACTATAGTAACATATGTTATATGGAAGTGAATCGTAAAGGCCAACTTCTGCTCTTGGATTCAGATCTCCTTGACTTCAGGGAGCCTGCCGAGCAAGGCAGCCTGGTGACACCTGCAAGCGGTAAGTAACCATGGCAAAGCCTCTATGRGGAGCACAGGGAAAGATCCAGCCGACAATTCCTGCCGGTCTTCGCTGCTTTCCGTACCGTGTCACACTGTGGCTCGTTCTATCCATGCTCTGTATGGTGCACATGGGCATCTTGAACTCCTTTTGCAAATTAATATGTAACAGAGTAAGGCAGGTGAAGCCCACAGGCCAAAAAGCGAGACAATCTGTATGTCAGAGAGACAGAGCAATAGGAGGRAAAAAGGGAGACAGACGATGATAGGAAAAAGCAGCAAGGAAGAGCAGTCATTTGAAAAACAGAGCAAACAGAGCGTGAGAGTGAGCCCCAACCAGCTCTCCTTTTGCACAAAATAACATAAAGATTCTCTCAAAGGGTTTTGCTTCCTTATCCTTCTCCACTTTTTTTTTCTTGTTTCTTATATTTCCTGGATTCTCATTCTTTGTTTTACCATTCTCTGCTTTTTTCTTCCCTATTASTCTGTTCCTGCTTGGCTGTCAAATTTGAGATGGGAAGAAGGAACTATCTCTGAAAATGTCAAAGAGTAACTGCAAAAAGGCACATATTTGCACACTTTATGGGAAACAGGTTCAGCTCTACACAGACCAAATCCAAGATAGCRGGGTTAAGAGAAATAATTAAAAGAAATCCTCCTCCTTCCCACCCTGCAATGGCCGGATTATCGCTGGTACAAGTAAAGCATGAGAAGATGATTGAAACTTCAGGATGATTCCAACTRCTCGACACTGTGTGACTGCAAATAATGAAAGCCAAGTTGCATTCCTTGGAGGGTGAGTCACAGCCGTAATTGACTTGACCAGACCAATAAATTGCACGTGGTTTAAGGAAGCTTTTCTTCTTGTCAGGAAATTCCCCTGCACTCGCTGCACTCCACTTAAGAGGGCCAATAAATGTTGTAAGTACGGGAAGGCTTGAGAGGAGTTTTCCTCAGACACACTTGTATGTTTATTGTCTTTCAGAAAGAATCAGGTAAAATAAGGTGAACTGCTACCAAGGGACACTATAGTTAACATTTCAGCACTGGGAAGTGATGACCTCACTCCACGAAACATCACCCTGCTCTTTTCCTGGGAGCCCTTTCCAATGCCTCTCTCGGATGACACAAGGTTTGCAACATCCAAAGGTGAAACTAGCTCTGCTCTTCCTGACTCACCACCAATTTGGCTTAAGTATCATCCTGGGTGCTAACAAGAAGGAGTCTGGAGTGTTTTTCTCAGCTGTTTCCGGGACTCCACCTGGAGACTGCAGGGGCCAACCAGGCAGCCAGTTGTGATGGACAGAGATTAGGAAGGCAGATGATTTTTCAAAGTATTTGAAGAATTTAGATGGATCATCCTATCTTCCTTTATAATACAATACTTGCATAGAAGGTGATGAGATTTTTTAAAGTGTATTAATCTCAAGTACCATTGATCAGCTTGCATAATTACCCTTTTATTTGCAGTAAAACTCATGCTGTAAGGGTGCTAACCTTCTAATTCCCATCAAAATCTATTCTTATCTGCTCCTCTTCCAATTTACCCTTGATATTTTTGTCAGATCTAATTTCTTTCATTCCCCTTCTCCTCTGACTCTAGAAATGAGCAAGAGAAATGGAAAATGAAAAATGAGAGATGAGCATATTCCAGCTTTGATGCTGCCCCTTTCTTTGGCAAAGAAATAAAGGAAATCTGTCCATGAGGTCCTGAAAGTGCAAGGTACGTTTTTGCATGAATGTGTACACAATAGGGGCAAGAAAGGAGGAAATTCCAGATACASTACATTTACAGTGAATACAAATAGCTCTACTCCTAGTAATACACCCAACCCTACACAGTAAACCCATTCAAGCTGTCATGCAGAGGATGCACAGGAATTAGAGAAAAAGAAAATATGAAAGCATCCAAAATGTACCTTCCTTCCAACAATCATTGCTATGAAATGATCATTTTATGGGCTCCTTTGCTTCAGAGTTCATTATCCGCTAACGCAGAAGAAAAGTCTTGCTCTTCAACTGAGGCCAGTCTTTTGACTTTTTGTACATAAAGCCCTCTGCATTGCCTGACATTAAGTGTGGAACTGGATAGCCCATATCTAAAGAGGGTATTGGCAAAGGTGGTTGTAATAAGGACAATCCGTAGACTTTTAGCTGTGCTTTTAATTTGAAGAGAATACTTCTATAATGAAGTAATGTGCTTGAATATAACGCAGCAATTTTGTGTCTAACAAATAAGTAGCTTCTTCTTTAAAAAGAAAATACTCTCTGAGATTTTAAAACCTGGTCTGAGGCATCATGCACAGCAAAAAATCTGTTTCTATGGATTTCTTGGCAGCGTTTATAATATAAATGTAATTTTCTTTTTGTCAAAATGACAAAAAATAATTGCATGCAAGTATATTTCTAGATACAAAAGGTTCAATCAGAGTCTGGTCTGGGTCGTCTAATATCCACTGAGCTCTTCGCTAAGTTCTAACTGAGGTTTTTAGAAACTCTTTCCTTCTGTTTGTACAAACTGTTTCTCATATAAATAGTATACTTTCTGGTAGAAATTTGCAGAGCTGAAGAGCATGCAAGCCTAATGCTTGCTCCTCTCCATGAAAACTTGAGAGAGTAGAAAAAAATCAGTTACTCAAGTATTTATGAAAAGTGGAAAAAGTGATGTGAGTACAGCTGCAGGAAATTCATTTTATAATCTGAATAGCTGCTCGAGGAGATTTTTTAATAATAATCACCTAGTTTTAATGGGGACATTTTCATATTGCTCATTCTTTATTTCTGAACAAACATCTGACACTTTGTTTGTCAGAAGTACTTGCTATATCATTTAAATGAAGCAAAACCCTTCATTTTGCTCTTTTTTCCCACCTCAACAAGATTTGCCTTCTTTGACTCTGAAAAGCCGATGCATTTCTGCTAGTCGATCCTCCCAAAACACCGYGTGGAGCTGTTCAGTAAATCCCCAGCCCGCCTGGCTGCACCAGGAGCGCATCCATCATCGGGTGAGCTCCCGTATCAATCTTCCCCCTGTCTCTGCTCRCTCCGGGACCCAGAAGGAGCGTTCGAGAAGGTGACCCGAGCGCCTCCTCTCCACGCTTATCTGCCGTGGTCCCAGAAGTGATTCATGATCATATCAAATCTCTCTCTGCGGTGCTGTTCCGTCCTGACGGCTCAGGCAACYGCAGGGACTGACTAGAGACTCCGATCAACCATCTGGTGTCTGCCAACTGGAGTGTCTGGGCAGGTTACCGCGAGCGCGGGCAGAAATGTGTTTTCTCTTTGGGTCCTTSCTATGAGGAGCCCTTCCCATGGGTCAGGCGGAACCTTAAGTGGCTGCAGTCCTAAAAGGCTGGAAGAAAGAGAGCCTGGCTTTAAGAAAGGGTATCTGGAGTCAGCTTTAAAGCTTGACTGAATGAAAATATTAGTGAATATTGTGTAGGCAGCAGTTCTGTACTGGCAAGGGATGGATTTAATAAGTGATGGGACTTTTTCCATCAGTTCTCTCAATGATTTTATGAGCTGTTTTTAATTGTGATTTGCCTATTCATAAGTGATTAGAATGCTGTTAAGGGACCTTAAATTTTTCTTTAAACTCTGCTTGTCCTCTAAATAATAAAAAGGAAATATTAAAAGTCTGAGAAACTCATTATACATCTTTTGCCAAATATTTTTTCCAAGAAGGCTGCGTCAGTCCCCACTCTGCAAGGACAGTTTTAGACCAYGTACTTTGAGATGGGCCTTTCCCCCTAGATGTCTCCCTTTTCCCTTCTCCCCTCCCAAAAAAACGGCCCAGCTGGAAATACAGATGATTTTGCCAGGCCCAGTCTAACCACATTACTGCCACGTGAAAAGTCTTATTAGCTGTAAGCCCTTGATAATAAGGTTCTTACCCAGCTGGTTTCCTTCTACCACGACAAGTTTGATCTCGGGCTTGCAGTGTCGCAGCAGGGAACTTTTATTTCCAGGATGGCATCCCTATGTGCCTCTGGAAAGGAGGCTCCAGGGGAATGTCCTCTGGGGCTTTTCGGCCCCTCGTGTCTCTTCCTGGGCCACCACACATCCTTGAGCTGCAGTTTCAATATTCCCCGCTCGCTTCTGGGCTTTGTGGGCCARTTTGACAGGGAATTTTGCCCGTGGGCTCGGAGCAGGCCAGGAGGCCGCTGCAGGATTTTCTTTCCTCATTTCACTGACTTCATCTTGCAATACTAATCTGACCGCTGCTGTTCAGGTTTAAGTGCACAATTAAAGCTGAAGTTCCTGTTTACAGTTAAAATTTATCAATTTGCCTTTTCTGTCAGGGCAAAGCAGGATGAGCGCTGCTTTTCAGTGGCAACGTACACCAGTGGAGGAGGCACAAAGGGAAGGAGAAGAAGCAATTTCTTGTCAAAATGGGGAGGGGAATCACAGAGAAATTCACCTTTCCATCTGATATCATACAGTTGCTTGTTCCAGACATACTGGTATGGACTGAGGCTGAAGTTTTAGCATGACTGGATTTATGCCCAGTTTGTCAGTCTGTTATAAGGACAAACGTCTACAGTGAGGGCCTAGCTTGGAAAACGAAACTGAACCGAACTAAGATTTTTAACTGAGGAAAGAAAATTATAAGCCATCAAACAATCTTCTGAGAGCAGCTCTTCGCGAGCAGCATGTTGACATCTTTCACTGAATTTTTTTCATTCGCTTCATTTTAAGCAGGACGGTCCATGTGTCACTCACGCTCGCAAAGCACAGACTTGTCCAAAGGTAAAAGATGGGACCCCAAAACAACTACAACCGCAACAATAATAAATTGTAGGTGGCAGCTCGGCCTATATTTACTATATACCATCTGCACTGAGCCCTGGKAGACATTATGTTCTACATTCTCTGCCTGTACTACAGAGAGCTCTTCTGATGTGTAAACCATCATTTATCTTGTCTTTGATTCCCTTCATGTGACCTTTTTCAGAGCAAGGTAGTATAACATTCCTGCCATGTCAGGTTCTAAGACCATTTGAGGACAGGCCTCATAAAGCCTGCCTTTAACATTAATCGATCACTTTATTATGGAAGTAAATCAAAGCGGTTAAACTCGGGTCTTCTGGGAGTTGAAGGTCAAACAGTGAAAAACAAACTTTCTTCTGGGAAGAAGGGAGAAAAATTCTTTTCAGCCCTTTCTCTTTGTTCTTTTCTTGCAGGCATGATAAAAATGCCCAATATGGCATCATTTAGGAAAGTAAGAAAGCAAATATATGCTAGCATACACATATATTAGCATAGACTTGACACCTCTCTATCTCTTTACTGCAAGTAGCTTTGTGAAGGCCCTTATGTGCACCCTGGCGAGCAGAGGCTGGAGAGGGAGGGTGGTCGCTTGCACAGGAGAGGGAATATCAGGTGGCTCTGCCTCCCTGTCCGCGCGGCTCGAGGAGCTGCAGGTGGCGTGAAGGACAGTGGACAAGGCCCCGGCAGCTCAGAGCTGTGTGTGCTGGTGCTGCACACCGTACCTTCAGTGGGACCTCCGAGACGTGCTCCACAGACATGAGTGTGGAAGTAGGCAGGAACCAGGGAGGTGTTCAAAGACGGAGGTAAGCATAAAGAAATTTGGCAAAGGAGAACAATCTTCAGCCCTTCAACAGGACTCAGAGRTGGGTATATCAGTAGGCGAAACTGCTTCTTCCCCTGTTCCAGCTAGGCAGGAGGCGCATCCCTTTCTGCCTTCTGGTCTAAAGCTCTCCCACTGTAGGCCAAAGGTGCTCCTGGCCTTGTTTTGCTTTTTAACTCACCTTGGGTTTTCAGGGCTTTACAAACACACAGGCACACCCAAACAACACAGGAGGGTGTTGGTCAGTAATGAGCTTTCTAGTCAGAGGAACCCGCCAGTTTAATTTGTTTCTTTGTGAGGGACAGCTATTTTTTAGACAAAGAAATTTGCTGACATGGTAAGTAGCATGAGTGCCAAGACTGATCAAGTATTATTTATTGTATTTTACATGCAGGGAAGTGTGCTCATCGCTGTACAGAGTACATGAGAAGACCTTGTCCTTATCCTGAGGTGTGTGAAATGTGAATTCAGACATGCGGTGACAAATGAGGCTAAAGARCCGTCGGGAGCAGGTGAGGTCAGGGAAGGCAAAGGTGACAAATAGACTGATGCCATTGGGCTGATGCTCTGCAATGTTCAGGTCTCAGCAACCCTAGTAGAAATGTCATAAGATCGTGTTAATTGGAGCAATTATTGACTCACCCACAAGGTGACCACTCCAGGAAAAAAAAAGTGCATGTAAAGGGAGTGATCCCCAGGCCTCAGAAGCGATGGGGAAGTGTTTATGGGATAAATCTTAAGTAGGATTMAATTCCTGGAGTACTCAATGGAGTGGAAATAGATGATAGAGGTAGAAAGCAGATGAATAATAATAGAGAATATATGTATCCATTAAATATATTAATGGAAGGCCAAGGAATGTGAAAAGAAACTGTCATCTTGAAATATATTCCATTCCATGAAGTCATGTTTTCCTGCTTCTAAGTGATTACTTCTCATTTTCTTCCATGCAAAGGATCAGCAGAAAAGAGCAGGGAAAGATGGCTGCATGATTAATTAGAAGAAAATTGAAATATAAAGTGCTATCAAGTACAGAGCACTGAAAATCTGGAATAGATATATATATATTGCCACATTTCTGTCAATTACAGCAGTATTAAAACTATTACCAGTAGATAAGAAGTGTCAGAGAAAGAATACATTTTCGGTATCATGGTGACCCTTTAAACCCAAAGTGCTGGGAAAGGGAGTGTACTCAAAGATGGCAGGATGCCCTCAGCCAGGGCAAGGAAAGTCGTTTTTCTGAAGAACTGCCTGAAATTTCGCCAGGTTGATTGAATATCACCATGTGTGTCTCTAGATTCCAGCACAAAATTAAGCAAAACAGTCACAGAGTGGTGACTATTATTCTAACCACAGGCACAAAGGAAAATCGAAGCTKTCCCCTAATGAGTGGTTATGTGAAGTGTGTCACTCTGTTGATACAAAGCAAGGGTACAGCTCCAAAACCCTTAGTTTTTTTTCCCAACAAGATTGACAGGAAGGTTTGACTCCAGATACATCCCACTTACAGCAGGACACTCAGTGTGAATCCAAGTGCTGTGGCAGTGGCCCATGTCTAGAAGGGATTGCTGGTTGGATTTGGATGGGCATCCAAATCCTGAGAGAACTGGACCTCTGAAAAAAGCACAAGGAAGATGGAAATATTTCTATCAGGATTTCCTGAAAAATCCTGCTGTTTTCTAGCTCTTACTAGGTCAAGGAAACAGATCGCTGAATATTCTAGTATTCCAATCCCACTGATAATCTCAAAGTCAAGGTTCCAAATAAAAGGCAAAAATTACAGTAGACAAATACAGGCAAAATCGTAGCCATTCTCTGAACTGTCTCAAATCTCAGGAAAAGCTTCTGCTGYGTTTTGGCTTGAGTATTTTGAATGAAAACTTGACTTCTCACTTCATCTCAACAGACCTGTCTGCTGTGTTAGCAGTCAGCCAGTATTGGAGCACTTCCCTCTATATTCACATGTGCATGTAAATAATTCCAGTAATTTCCCTGGACACGAATTCCGCTAATAGTTTGTTTCTACCTGTGATGTTTTTCTCTGTGCACACTCTCTCTCCAGCATGCCATTTCAGCAATATGAGATTTTTTTTTAATCTTCTTGAACACTGAAAATGAAGATGTATCCCCAGATTAAAAAGAGAAAATGCTTGAGTATTTCCTTCAGGATTCCCATTTGGAACAATGCTCTTTACCTAAAGGGTATAAATATGCATCTGTATAACTGTACTGAAAGGCAGTGAATTTCATTAACATTCAGTGTCTGTGGTTTGCTCCTCATGTGACTGCTCTACATGAAAGACAGAACTTATTCTGCCTATTCCCCCCAGGGCTGCACTGGTCCATTGCAGTGTCCCCAAGACTAATATCAGTCAAAGCCTGAGCTTCGCAGTAAGTCTTTCGGAAGAGAATTTACTCTGTATCTGCATTTAGGTATTAGGCTGCACATGTAGCCGCTGCTCCTAAAAGAGTGTTTACAATCTTTCCAAGCTGATATATGACAAAATGTCCTCTTTTTGTGCTGCACAAACAGTGAGATTTATTTAAAAAATAGTAGTCTAAATAGAAAAATTAAACTTAGACATTGGCCTTCAGATTGGCACTCCTAAATGACAAGTCTTGCATCTGAGCCCTTTCATAGACCTACCTGCTGTAGTTCCACTAGCGTAAAATATGTCCTGGAGGGCTATTTTCATGATATACTGCATTCATAATCAATTCTCGTATAATCTATTCCTCTACTTAAAAAATACAACCTTTCAGAAAATGTAAAATGCCATTGTTTAATGAAAAATATATAATAACTAGCTTGGCAAATGTTGTATGTGAAATTTCAACAGAAACCATAAATTATATTAAATGCCCAATAAAAATGTTCAATCAAAAACTCATTTTAAGATACATTGTTAATGAACTGTATGAAATGACACTTAATCAAAACCCGGCACCTTCCAGAGGAGAAAAATTCCCCAGGACCTCACGAGCACTATTGTTCCGAACAAAAGATAACAATAGAACATCATAATTAATAGTCTGCACTCACGTGGCATCCTCGAGGGAATTCCCATTTCTAAATGAGCTCCCCTGTTTTCCAAAAAAGCAGCAATTATGCTGCACGATATCGCTAATGCCTCAAACTGAACTGGATCAAACATTAAAACTTTATTTGTCAGACACATTTCATTTGCTTTGCAGTTCTGATTTGTCCCCTTTTCCAAGTCATTGTGTGAAAAAGAAAAAAAACGCTTTTCCAGCACGAGCTCATTTTGCAAAAGCAGCACAAGATCCTTATCTTATCTTTCTATAGTTTTGTAATTCTCAAATTACATAAGACAAAAAATAATGTCTAGGAAGATATCTTCACCATTAGGAAGAAATACAGTGTGAGTC
Source organism: Nothoprocta perdicaria (assembly GCF_003342845.1). Lineage (NCBI taxonomy): Eukaryota > Metazoa > Chordata > Aves > Tinamiformes > Tinamidae > Nothoprocta > Nothoprocta perdicaria. The sequence continues at coordinate 356,284 of NW_020455544.1, forward strand.
TGTTGACTTGCACAATAGATTTTCTCATATGGGCCCTTTTCATCTGGGTCCCTATTATGATCATGTCATATTCATCACATGAAACTTTCTAAATTTTCCTTGCCAAAGATAGAAAATGCTACCCTTTCTAGCAGAGCAAGAGAGAAAGATCTTACTAGGACAGCATAATGAAATACTCCAGTCATCCTAATTACTGACAGCATTTACAGTCCTAAAGACTTTCAAAATCAGTTTTGTGTTGTTTTTTTCTTCCTAAATCTTCCTTCCTCTCAGCTACTTGCAAACACTCATTTTCTAGCAATGCAATTTTTCAAAACAGTCATAAGCTGCTATTGTTATTAATCATGATATTCATGTTAGTACAAAGATGGATTTACTGAAGAGCAGAGGAAGCCGTAGACGCCACCGCGTCCCCCTCGGAGCCGTGTTCCAGCCAGCGACGCTCACAACTGGAGCAACTCGTTTTAAGCACCAGCAACACGTGGAAAACATTAGAGCTTGGAAGTGGAACGGGAAAGCCACGTTTTAAAGCTGAGCTCGTGCCCSCCGTGGGACTGCGGGCAGATGAGCAAGCAGCAGGGCTGAGTGAACTGCCCAGCCTTTTCCACCAGCAACCTTCCCTTTCCCTTGGAGCCTCTCCTGCGCAGCCACAGCCACTTATCACTAACTGGCCAACACACCTCAAATCCACRCTCTGGCTTACTTATCCCTGGCAACTTGTCTGTTCCCTTAAGCGCTTTTTGAGGAATTTAGCCGTCCGTCAGGTAAGCGCAGCAGTGGCAATTGGTGGGGTGTGAGGAGAGGGAGCCTGCAGACCTCCGAGTCTGCCCGTATTGAGAGGGCGCCTGCAGAGACGGGCTTGCACTGAGGAGAGGGACATGCAAAATGTCCCTGCTAGGCAAAGCCTCTTGTAATGCATTTTCTATGGGCTCAGAGAGGGCGGTGGAGAAATGGGCAAAACAGGCGGCGTGGGGGATGCGGGAAGGAAGCTGTATCCCTGTGCAGGATGGCACGGTGCACGCCGCAGGACCTGGCTCTGAGCACAGAGAAGCACCTGGTACCATTAAGGTTGGAAAAGGGTGCTGGGATGCAGATTACCAGTACCTGGCACGCCAGATTTCAGCRCTAGCAGTCTGACTTTTTCCCCCTTTTCAGCTATGGGAATGGCTCTTTGGGTCCCTTTTCTGCAGTCTGCTCTGCACCGGGCTTACTCCTACTGTGGCCTTTGCTGCACTGTTAAATRGAGACCAATGTAGTAAACTGATGTGAAAATTCAGGAAATGGAGATTAAGCCAAGGAATYGGTGCGTTTGGCGGCGATCTTTGCGTTGCTGCTGATAGCTCTGCTTTCTCTCTCCTGGTTTTGATGGTGCTGTGGCTCCCTGGAAGGGAGAGCACGCACAGCTCCGGGTGAGGAGCTCCGCATCGTCACACACACCAAGTCCKGGCGCAGCAAAGGGGAAGTCTCATTTTTCAAAGCTGTACTCTAACCACAAGACCATCTTTCCCCTCTATTCATCTATTAATTTCCAGCTTTCTCTCAATTTTCTACACAGTAGATGTGGTGCCATTGCTATGCTTACTCCTTAAATATACAATATAATAGCTCTTTTTATTTTCTAGGCAAACAATGTTTTTCCCAACTAATCATTTAAATGGATTTTCAATATATTTTCTTCCCAGTAATGAATGGCCACTATTTTTTTCTTATTTTCAATTTCAGATACGATCTACTTTCCTCTTCCATTTTTAACCTTTACTTATGATTTCTTTTTCATACCTTCCAGCATCTTATAAAATATAAAATAAAAAAATGTAATGAAACATTCAGAGGTTTCTTCTCCTTGTGGGTTTTAGGAGATGCAACATTGTGCTGAAGTTCCAGACTGCATTTTATTACTTTCAGGAAGGTGCAAAGAATAATAATAAACACCTGCCCACTCTTGTAGCCTGAAAAATATAACATGTTCAAAGGTCCTCTCACCTCAATTTTGAGCCACAATTGGAGACCTGGAGGTAGGTGGGTGGACATTATGATATTTCACTTACCCTCCTGGTGTGTGAAAGTTCTCCAATTGTTTGCTTAAATACAGGGCTTGTACAGCCTCGAGTGATTTTTGAAGTGGGTGAGGAGCTCTTGCTTTCTCACTAGAACCATTAGCTGCTGCCCTGTGGCCCCACATGCCATGCTCATCTTCCCATTTTCCTACTTTTCTTACTAGGTTTTAGTGTCCATGGTTGTCTGACCCTGTGGTAATTTCAGATATACTGCACCAATCAGGCAACTATATTGGATACTACCAGAACACTCTGCTCTATGTAGTTTCCTCCCTCTTCTTCTGCTTAGGATGACTGCTTAACATTAGCCACTGCCTACAGGTATGCCTATACACACCAGGCCAAACTTCAYGTGATGCCAGAAGTGCCACCAGGCCGTGTACCATCGTCTGCAGCCTCTTCAACTAACATTCTGGAAATTAATTCTGGAAATGCAGCAGTTCCCCAGAAATCAGAGAAGCTGGGTACATCTGAAGTGATGCTTGAAAAGTCCTCTGGAATCAAAAGTAAAAAGGATAAATAAAATTGTTKAATCCTCGTTGAAGTATAGAAACATATTTGGATGTGTATACTAGCTGAAGAGWGAAAACAGCTTATGACATACTATTAATAGGCTTTTTGGTGATGATACACTATTAATAGACTTAATATTCTTTTCATCTCAAAGGTACCCTCAGTGTTCATGAGTGAAACAGTCTGTAGGAGGGTACAGTTTGGATGCATCCGTAAAATATTTTGGGAAAGGATTAATGCTTCTAGGTTCAGYTCTCACTGCCAGATGTAAAGGTAAAGGCTATTTCAGGTAATATGCAAAAAGCTGGCCATAGAGAAAAGTCCCTTGAAAGTTTATAAGGTAATCATGAATTAAATTTAATGTGAACTAAATCGTGGTTCACATGTGCTGGGTTTAAGTAGGGCAATAGTTCACTGGCAGAGCACGTGAAATGGCACGCAGCTGCACTCGAGCTCCACGTCTGAACAGAAGACAATGCTGCATTGAGTTTTTATGAAGATTTTAAAAATCTACTGCAACAAGCTGGTGAACAAAGAAAGCATAAGCAGAAAGTGAAGTAGCGGGAATTTTGTGAAACCTCAAAACACAAATTAATGTCTAAAAAAAACCCAAGGAATTGGAAACGTGAAAATCTCAGAGAGTCAATGCAATGGACTTGGAGCCACAGTACAGAAAGGATGATTTTGTGGATGCACAACATTGCATGGATAGAAATAGCAGTAGGTTCAGCTATAGCACAGAGGGTATTCATAAAGGTTACCAGCAGAGAAAAATGATGCCAGGATAAATATTAGTTGATATTTAGTGCACATATTATGATAATATGTGTGCCACAAAGATATTTGAAGAGGTAGAATTTTTCAAGCTTATCACACTTATGGTCTAAAAACTGGCTTCGATATGCAGCTTAGTCATGAATGTGCAAGGTGAAGAAGATAAAATATTTACAATTCTAAACTGCAGATACACTGTCCTGCTATTGCCTGCTTTCAAACCATGCCTGAATCCTAAATTGCTCAAGCAGATATTAAGACTGGGAACTATCTCACTTCCAGCATGCACTAAGTCAGAAGATGTAATGGAAGAAACCAGAGATTCAGTTGATAAAGCAAAGCAGTTTCCTGGGGACTACAAGGTTGAAGAGACTGGTGGTCTCTTCAAAGTGACATAGGGCTACAACAAGCGCCATGAAATATCCTCTTTGCACTGAGACTAGCTGGCAAAATTCTTTAATACTAAAAAGCATACAAATCTCCAAGCTAAATACAGAAGAAAAATAAAAGCATGAAGGAGCTTGCAAAGTAATTGCATCTTAGCCCATGATATCTGAAAATGGCACTTGAGCAAGAATATTATCATATATCCCTATTTGACTATATGCCTGTTTGCWTACAGAGTTTAGGCTATGCTAAATGTTGCAGGTGAAGTATCTAAACACAGCTCAGGTTTAATACTCAAAGCYTCACAGCTTCTTAAATCTTATAGTTTGCAGGCAAACTTTCAAAGCTTTCCTTTGACCTAAGTGCACTTTTTAGAGGACACCATGTCTTGGGCACATTCAGCAATGGTGAAACCATTTCTTCCAGCTCCTGTGCACTGAGGGAGCCCTTCTGTACCCCCATCCTTGGCCATCACTAAATGCAACACCTCCCCATCATGATGTAAGTGAAACCACACACTGTGGGGATAAACTCTTTCTCAGATAAAAACTTTATCAGATAAAAACTAAAGTAATTTCCGTAAAGGCTTGGGACTAAGCCTTTGGGATTTGGGCCTAAGGCTTAGGCCTAAGTGGTCCCAAGAGGGCAGTCAGTAATTAWTAGAAACAACCTCTAATTCTCAGGAAAACATGCTGTGAAACCAAGAGATATACTCAGAACAAATCAACTGTTCCTCCATCAGCAAAATTAGGATGGATTTTTGAATAAAACCTCATTAAATTTGGCAGGGCAGTGTCCTGCCTCCGGAGAATGATGCCTTGCCTACAGAAATACAGCAGTGGAAATGCAYCAATGGAGAGAAACACAGATTCAGTGGACAGAAACATGGATTTGGGGATGGATAGGCCGACTGTTGRCACCTGAAGCACCCTGTGGCTGAGCATAATCATTCAGAGAAGTCACTTAAGGCAGGTGTTGAAGTTGATATGACTAAGGTTTTCATCTAAGCCAGATCAGGGTTTATGTCTGTTGCTAGATACTTTTTTTGGGTGTTAAGCAAAATAAATTGTGTATATATTGCATTTCAGAGCAGGAATGCGCTCTTAAGTCTGTACTAGTTCCAAGCAAACCAGTGATGAGTCACAAATTGGTCTTTCTAGGTGAAAGATTTAGTTAGTCCATGCTCATTGAAGTCAGAAAAATCATATATTAGTTTATACTGCACTCAAAATGTGAGAATAGCCTCAAAATGTTCTCTTATACACAAATGAAAGCACAGATTTGCAGCCTCTATATAGTCTGAGAATACCAAAACTAAACTGTACCTTCTGAGAATTTATTTTGGACTGGGAATGGAAATGGAAGAATATGTTACCTACCTAATTTGTAAGTTTGCTTAATTTGTGTGCTGTGGATTCCGATTCATGAATCTTTAGATTAGATATGATTTGCCTCACTCAAAATTTTTCTGCTTCAGTTCGTAGAGATAGCAAAAGAAACAGGAAATCTCTGTTACCATTTTTTGTTGCTTGTACTCCAAAATCACCCGAAGGCTTGAATATATGAATATTTGCTCTGAAGTTGACATTAGACTTTCCTGTTGAAAAGTAAAACATACTGCTCTGAAATGCTAACAGAGTAGTGCTTTAAATCTATCTTTCAGACTACCTAAATTGCTGCTTCCAGGAAGAGTGGTCTCCAGGGCCAGCCTGTGGCTCCCGAAGCTGCAATAATTTGGACTGGGTGAAGACCATGTGGGGGAGCAGAGGCTGAGGGTAAGTGGGGTGCAATATTCCAGGTAGTCTACTAGATGGTGACATTGCTGGCATAAGTGTGGCACTGTCACTCCAGCTTAACTGAATGCCTGGTGAAAGTCTTCATTCTGTTCTAGAGGACCTTGCCTTTCAGTAGCGGTGTGTGTTATCAGTAACTTCCCCATAGTAGCTTTTCTGATGAGGAGTCATTTCTTAGGTTTAGTTGTTGCCTAAGGCTAGATCCACATTTTAAAATAAAAGTACAGGTTGGCAGGCCTTTCCTCCGAAGTGCCAGCAGGCAGGGAGACATGGGCTGCTCCCCACCAGCTTTTCTTTCCTGAGAGTCAAAACCTCTTAAAAATCTAATCATTAAGGGCTCATTGCTCCTGACTGCCTGACATTACTCCTGAAAATAGCTATGGAAATAACATTTACAGTGCACATACCCATCCTCAACTGCCCATTGCCAAATCCCTGGTAAAGGATGCCGGGAGGTATCTCCCCTACCTTTGGAGGGAGCTTGGCATGCAATGCTGACCGACTACACAGCTGGCTTCAGACTGGGCAAAATGGGTCGTCTGAGCCCAGCAATTTAAATTAGGAGCAGTGCCATGGAGGGAGAGGACAGGGACAGCTGCGCACCAGGCTGCTGCCCACTGCTTGGGACTTGCCAAAGCTTCGCTCTCCTGCAAGAACACGTACGTTGCAGTGTCTCTCCATGCTTTCCTGCGGCTGTGAGTGCTTTTACCCACTAATGTGTTCCCTGCTCCGAAGCCCAGAAAAGGGCAGTTACCCTGCGATGCCCAAATGTGTGCCAAAGCCTCCGGTCTTGGCCGAGCCAGGAGGGTGCGATGGGCTGCCTGCATCCGGGCGGCTGTAGCTCTGCTGGGCGCCAGTGAGGACTGGGTTTTCCAGGACTGGTAGAGAGAACGAAAAGAAGGGAATACAAGGTATCGATTTCTTAAAAYACATTTTTGATGTCCTTCAATATACTTTAGTAAAAGATCCCACATGAGAAGAGCAGAGTTTGCTTTTCGTTCCTTCGTAAGGCAGAGACCTTGCTGCACTCTCTGCAACRAAAGTAGACATTTGTGTCTATGTTTCTGCTGCAGCAATTCCAGAGTAATTCTGGATTGTTTCTGCCTGATCAACAACTGGTTCTGTTACCAACAGGCAGTGTATAAAATGTGCTATGAGGAAACAAGCTTTCTGCCAATATATTTATAAATGTATTAAATACGTTGTTAGGATTTTTTTTTCATTTCTTTCGCATTGTCCCCACATGTCTCTCCTTCATTGTTACCACGGAAATGCACATGCTCACCTTGAATATCTCATTRTGATCTTTTATACAGAGACCTTCAAGGGTTTAAAAGAAAAAAAAGATCTTTTATTCAAAATAATTTCATCGGAGTAGACGGTTTTCCTGCAGCCAGTCTGGGTGCAGTGCCTGTGTTTTCCAGGTGCATTCTTGCTGACCTTGAATATAGCAAATAGGTGTAAATGACATTCAGGCCCCTCTGCTGCTGTCATTACGGGTTCTTTGTTATATTGCCGGAGTCACATTAGCATTACACTGAGAGTACAGTATTGCAGGTGAAAGAGAAAACTGAACCTCATGGATATTACAGTATAACAGCTTTGGCTCAGACTCCCGAGGCACTGAGCCAAGCGATAAYAAAATGTATGTTAAATTAAATACAACCCCCCCTTCCTACATTAGCATTAAGGATTTGACTTCCATTCCTAAAGAAAAAATGTTCTTTAGTTAAGCCTGATTCTGTCTGAGTTTGTAATTAAAGCAACTCAGACAATTTGGGGTTTATTACAAAGGGCAATGGGTTTGTTTTTGTTTTTAATTCTAATTAGGATAGTTTGTAAACAATGAATAGTGGATTTGGGTTTTGTATTTATTTGAATACAAGGGTTTTTTTCCAGAAAATAAAAATTAAATGTCCAACCTATGACTGTAGAAATCAAATTCAGCAGATTTTGGAATGAGCCCTGAATAAGTGGAACAAAATTTACTCAAATCTATGTAAATGGGACATGTTGTAAAAAACAATAACAACAAAAAGTTTTCAAAGAATCTTTTCACAAAGTTTCAGTTATGAAACATATATGTAAGATATTTCCATCATTGCATGTATCCATCGTAACTTCACATTTTTGTACTAGGAAATACAATTTTCAAAATGGCAGTGTCTTATTTAATGATATTTTAGGCCTTTAAAATAATCAGTTTATGTATTAAAAAACAGAGACTGCAAATCGTTAAGCATAAAGTAGTTCTCCTGAAAAAAAAAATATGGAAGGGCCTACAGGAGCAAATCCTGTGGGATCCAGGCTTCTTACTGCAGGAGTTTGTTATTTATTTGATCTGCCATTCCTTTTTAACTGTAGTTGCATTTAGACAGCACAAAGCATCTAGATAGCAAGGTTTTACCTGGAATATAAAAAAGAATTCTATAAAGTTCTTCCTCTCCTTGAAAAGACAGAACAGTGAAAATATGGGGAGTTACGTAGCCATCTATGCTCATGGTGGCAGTGAAGTGGCCTTTAAGTCATTCCTCATCTGCAGGAATGAAAAGAARAAAACACAGGATATGATCAAATTATAATTCTAAACCTAATTTTTCTGTAATGTTCTTAGCTTCTTTTTATTAATTACCAGATCCTGTGAACCGTTACATGTGTCACAGAAACGAGTCAGACAAGATGTTTGCCTATAATTAAACTGATAAAGAGCCTTTGGAATAATGTTGCAGTTTAATGAAAATGCATGAAAATGAAAACAAGATGCATGTACTGACAACAAAAATTGTGAACATGCTTGAGAGATCTGAGGCAGGAGTCAAAAGGGGCACTGAAAAACTCACCCTCTACCGATAGCCTGGTGGGTTCTGCTTGCGGTGAAAAGCTTACCTATCAACCTCCTCTATGGAAAATTTTGCCCATGAAGCTGATGGCAAACGATCTTAGCTTAACCTGAAATTGTTACATTCACTGGAAGATGGAAGTGCTTTTTTGTGCGTTGTCTCTTATTAATTGATTTCTAAGTAGTAATTGAAAAAAAAAAGGTAAAAATTAACATGTAGATTGACGAATTTCAAAATAAAATCAGTGTCATTGATACTGATTAACATAGTATGTCACAACATTGTATGCATCTTCAAAACGGTGAAATACAAAAGGAAAATGAAGACTTCTGTCTCAATATTTTTGCTGCTTAATTTGCTGTTGCTGATTGTTATAAAACTCGCCAAGATGAAAGAAAAATATGTTCTTCCTTTCCAGCACTTTGTTTCTCCGATTGATCTTTGCTCTCTCTTTTTTTAAACTGGGACCAACAGCAGACAATAAAATGAATGTCATCTTCCTTCCATCCATATGGGCATTCCTAGTTCTGTCTAAAAACTCACCAAAAATAATGATGGCAAGCTAAGRGGAAAACAAAAAACCAAAAAAAAAGAAGAGTGAATAAGTGGCAACAGATCTTGAAAAGCACTCCCTCCCTGCAATGGCAAATCTCAGCCTGTGCAGTTTGAACTGAGAAGGCAGCATGTGCTCTCTTTTCTGTGCCATGCAGGAGAGGCAGAGCGGAGCGCCCTGCGTGTCCTTGGTCGCCCTGGCGTGCAGGGCGGCGGGCTTTGCTCAGCTGGCACACAGAGGTGGATCAGAGAAGCACCGTGGCGTAGCTGCCACGGCAGCGCGTGCTCCAAATGCGCACCGCGTGCTGGTGGGGCTGCGCTGACATTTCACGGCCATCGTCAGGAGCTCGTGTTCCCAGGGGAGCGATGGGGCACCTAGGTGAGCAGCCCTTAGGTCTTCGAGCCGCGTGGCCAAGGTCCTCTGACAGGTCCTGTGGGGCAGTTCAGGTGCCTTGCTGTGTTTACTCTCTTTGTGCCGTGGTGGCTGCTCTCCTCATCCCGGCTGGTCCATGTGTGGGACTAGCCCATGCACTGCTTTGCTCTGACTCACCACACGAATCAGCTCTCGGCCTCTCCTCTCTTCCCAGCAAGACCTGGTATTCTCAGAAGTGGGATCAAAGACGTGAACAGGATGTCATGCTACTCACCCTCCTATATCCTTACACAGGAGTCTCTGTGGAGCATCTGTTGCAAGTGAAGATGGATTTTCACCCACTTGCTCAGCGAGGCAGCGCTGATAATTATCGCTTTGCTAGAGCCAGAGGAACTGCATGGCTTGGTCGAGGGAAGCATCTTGGGTGCAGGTGGCTGACAGATAGCAGCACCCTGTGAAGTCCTAAATAGACCCTTAGTAGGTTCTCATCCTCTTCTCTTGCTGTGAGTCCATGTGGATTGGGGMGTTTAGTCAAAGGTTTAAAAAAAACCCTCTTGGTCTTAAACTTTTTTTTTTTTTTTAATATATATATAGATTTTGGGCAGTTCTTAGAGCTTGTTTTATCATTTACAAGTAAGGGACAGACATTGCCAAAACTGAAATAAGGGCATAACCAGATTTAGAGCACGACATGCACAGATTCTAGCTCTGAACAGATACAGCAGGTCACAAGCTCTCTCCAAAATGTGCAGCACTTGGAAAGCTGCAGGCTCTGCGTAAGCTCATAGGCAGCTGGCTTTGAGCTCCTTCCCAACCAGAGCTGCACTGAGGAGCTCAGGGCGGAAATGTGGGTCTTTGCATGGGCAGAGTGACGCCAGTGTCACGTCCCTCATTCCTCCTCCAGCCTGCTGAGATGCTTCCCCAGCCAACATGCCTTTAATTAAAGGACAGGCTCTGTGTAGCTTTGACTATCAGCTTTGGACTCTGCCACCCAGGAGGCACTCCAGCTTAGTCACTTCTCTAGGCTTTCTCACCAGGCTCAGCAGTAGCTCTTGCAAAGAAGTAACATGCCAAACACAATCGGTTAAAGTAGTCATAAGTCTTATGTGCTRTGATCAGGCTCTTTCCATATTTTCTTTGAGCAGTAAGTGTGTGAACAATTCTGCCGAGAAGAGGGGGATGAGCCGTAAGATTTTAAATCACTGCTGATGAATTATTAATTCTCCAAGAAGCTTCTGGGAATTGAAAGTTGGAGAGACTAGTGCATTTCTGGAGGATGATTTAAAAAAAAAAAAAAAAAAAAAAAAAGGGAAAAAGGAAAAAGAGGTAACTTCCAAACATACAGAGATCATTAAAGAATGAGTTGTTGTTCCTGGGAGGGACAGTAGGAGAGACAAAGTGAGGAGAAAAGTACTGATTTTGGAGCATGATAAGCACAGCTGTCTTTTCTGGAAGACTCTGGATTTGCCAGGGTTGTATGCAAACATACAGAGAAATGGGCTTTAAAGACTGGCTAGAAATTATGATACGCCGACTCCTAACAGGACTCTCTTGAAAGACTGCTGCAGAATTGCCTGTTTGCTCTGGTTTGGGAGTCATGTGGTTCCCCAGGGAAGGCAAGCAGAAGCCCATTTCTGTGAAATACATGCACCCRGTCAGGCTGGTCCTGCTATTTCACACCAAACGACACCGAGTCTTCCGGGTTCCTTTACAATAGGACAGCTTAAGCTTTGACCAAACACAGGTAACCGCAGCAGCTCTAGTAATCCTGCCCTAACCAGCGTTAAAACAACACCCTGCACGAAGATGCCAGACTTTGCAGGCACAGACCAAAGTGTCAAAACTCAATGCTCAGTGAACATTAGGCTAAAGAATTTCAAATTTTAGAGGCTGGAACATCTCCATTACCACCACAAGTGGGGGAATGGGGAGGGTCCTATCTGAGCATTTCCTAGCTCCATATCTCCAGGCTCAACTTGTCTGAAGCCCTCATTAAAATGATTGGTTTGATGAACGACATGATGGATGTGATGAATTAGAAAATTAGCATCTTTTAATGGAGATTTCAGGTCAACTGGGTATATTATCCAATTAATTTGGCGCACAACTTTTGCAAGATCCTGCATATTTCCACCAGCACATGAGAAATTCAGCTCAAGCCCTGTTGAGATCAAGGCTTTCTATTCCTTCAGGTTGACGCAGAAGAAGAGAGTGCAACTTCCAACACCTGGACACAAGCAATGGGCTCAAGGCAAATGACCCAGATTTGCCTGTGATGTAAATGGCCATGGCTTCATAGGAGCACTCTAACACAAAGACAGCTTTAACTATCCAGATCCCAGCCACACCTGGGATTAGCTCTCATCCTCGTCACAAGGAGCCATTGTCATTCTCTTGTCATAGCAGGAGAGGAAAGGAAAGAGGAGCTCAAGAGCAACACCTTCATTTTCTTACATAGCCCTGTCCTGGGGAGACACTTGAGGTTTCTGCACCTTTCGAGAGACCCTGAGAACAGAATGTCCATGTGCTGGTTGTGTGGGCAGTGTCTCAGCCCCAGCATCGAGACTTCAGGGCTGGCTCAGCAGGGTGAGGCTTTGGGAATTTAAGCTAGAAGATATACCTGATAAGTGATATATTCCAAAAGATATCAGAGTTTTGGAGAAAGGCCTGCCTCTCTCATCAAACCCAAACAAGGGCACAARTCTTTGCAACTCCCCCACAATTTTAGGTCTGATGGACGTTAAATCAATGGCTTGACAAAGATAAAACCCAGGCATGTACAGGRAGAGGGCCTCGTCCTCGGCGCCCGATGTGCCGGAATACGGCCTCAGCGAGACGGAGGCAGCGTGCCGGCCTTCTCCRAGCATTCTGCCCAAGAGGGATTCCTCCCTAAATGCACAGCAGCTCTCCGGCAAGAAAAACCTTCCAGAAACAACCTGCATGACTGACATATCAGACGGAACATCGTGTCCTGTATTTCCCCCCAGGTAATGTGACTGAACAAAGGTGCGCTGTTGTCCGACGTTCCTTTTGCCTCCTTGTGCGACTGGTATCACTCGTGCCTCAGCAATGCCCTCCGCGCCAGGGAGACGCGGTGAAGCCGCGGCAAGTTGTGCAATGCTGTCAAAGAAATTTATGGGACAATATTTTGTTTTCGGCATGCTGCTCCTCCCACTCCTGCTTTTGTGAGGAATTTGCGCTGGCCAAGGTCATGTGAATTTGAGCGGTGGGGATGCCTGCCTGACAGTCTACCTCAGCAGGCCCCAAAGATGTATTGCCTTTCAAAATGCACAACAGCAATATATTAAAGGCATACCTAGCTTACAGCTATTTTATTCCAGGTTTGACTAGGTTTGCACTCCACACAGACAGAACTTCAATAATCACCCCAGAAGAGAGAGAGAGAGAAAAAAAAAAAGGCTAATTCAGAATAAAAGCATGAATCCATATCAATCATTTGTACAGGTTTATACACACATAGATGTGAACTCAATCAAAACTGATGTGGAAAAGCAATGAGTGGCTCTATTGACAATGAGTGATAATCACAGTGGAGAGGCACGTCAGCAACTCTTCCAGATGGGAGCTTCATAACCAGTGACATAATTTGAATGAGAAATGTCTCAGGAAAACTTAAATGTCATTGCTGTTCATGTTGTCACCACTAATTCCGTCATTTAGATAAATGCTCCGTTACAAGTCTTTAATAGCTATTCTTGCATTCTAAATAAGTTTCCTTCTTTGACGCCCAATGGTGAAGTGTCCCACTAGTCATTAAAGGTAAAATGGCAATGTAACAGCAGGCTAGCCCAAAATCATGGTTCACTTCTTGAGAAGTATTGAAGGAGCTGATACTAGATAGCCATGCACTTTTTTTTCACCTGATCTGGCTTCTCTCTMTMTATATATATATATTTTTTTTTATTATTTTGTTTTGTTTGCCACATCTTTGATCAAGTATGAAGTTCRGCGGTATGAAGTTCAGCCTTATTCCGTACATCAAGGGCATGCCGCAGAAAACCGAGTAAAAAAGCTATGAACATTTGTTCCAATAGTCTGCCTGGAAATACTTGTTACAGGGCTCCGAGCTCTCCAAAGGAGATTTTATGGAGGCATTGTAATCAATATAATTTTCAAAAGAAGGCTTCATACCTTTGCAAGTACACCTTAAAGAGAGATAATACCGGGTCATTTTCCAGCCCAGGCTTCCTTAAGGACATTAATTCATGAGCCTATTTTATAACTGACAGCTGAACTGTGAACTTTGTTTTTTTGCACAGTATGTGCGACTGTGCTCCCAAACCCCCAGACAATGCAGTGGAAAAAAACTGGAAAATGCAGTTATACCTCAGCCCCATCACATGACTTGTCTGTTCTTGACCCCAAGTTCACATTCAACTTAACTAAGAAAATGAAACAGATATATAACAAGGGAAATGGAGCTGGGGGAGGGGAGTAATAATGGCCACATGCTGCAGTACAGAGGAGAACTGGAGCAAAGTATTAACACATGAAAATCGCAATTCAAGGCAGGAATGAATCAAATGGGCTACAATGACTGTAGAAAGACTGCAGTGCATCCAAAGTATTTTCTGTGAGGAGAAGAAAAAGAGGTCACCCAGGGACTGAGAGGAGGGACAGGTGTCAGCCCTTAAGAAGTTGATATAAAAAAAAAAAAAAAGCAAAGACAAACAAAAAAATACAAACCTCACCCTCTGATCTAAACCTCACCCTCTCATCTAATTGGCTTCCTCTGCTGTGTTTTCTTGACCTGCCATAATTCTGCAAGGAGCTCTACAACTTTGTAGTTCATCTGTTGCTTGAAACAAACTGACTCATCAAGTGCTGCATTTTACTGCTCTGTTTACACTACTGTAACAGTCTTTACAGTACAATAGTTCACTGCTATGTCCAAATATATTTAAAAAATAAATAAAAAAATGTGCAGAGGTATCAAGGCAGAAACGTATTTTCACTTTTGGACCGCATAAGAGAACATGCATAGTGCACTAAGTCTGTAGTAGACTTGGTGTATATATCCCATCCAAAGTATTAAGTATTTAAGCTTTGTAAGACATATATATACATAAGATTGTCTGCAAGGCTGCTTCTGTCTTCAAGAAGCCTTAGTATGAAACACAGGATTCAGACTGAAAAGAGGAAGGATGTCAGGGAGAAAAGAACCTGAATTTGATCATAAAACCACATTTGCATATACCATACACAGAGGAAGTGGTGAGGTGGTGAGAAAAAACTCTATAGACTGCACAGAAATATTTACTATAGCAGCTGAGTTAAAGAATATGCTTGAGCCCCAAATAAATTGATCGCCACCRCCTAATTTGGCATTTTGCTTCATTTTCGTCAGAGTTCTTTATCTATTGCAAATGCTTATACCTCCTTTTCACCTGCTGATTTAGAAAGGCAGAGATGAACAAGACCAAGAGAAGCAAGATGTAGCTGTGGGGCAGGTGTGTGCAAGCTCTAAGTGCACAGTTCTTCTACAGGCTCCAAATGCACAGCTCTGTAGAGCAGCCCTCTCTGCCTTACCTGTAACATCCCTCCTGCTGAGCTTAGGGGTTAAGCAAGAGGAAGTTAGGCTGCACGATGCTTTTGTGATGCAAAGAACTCTTCCTTAGMGACTGTTTCAGTGACAACCCAGTGCTATATAAGGCCACATAGGAGCATAAAGAGTATAAGAGCGTAATTTTCGAGTGTAGATCTGCATTATATATCTTAGGGTATTTTGTCCAGTGCTCAGTCCTAGGCAGTTGTTGCAAATGGGCATGAATGGGCATGAATGGGCATATGCGATGGGAAGCACTTGTTATAGCCTAGTTGCATGAACTATTTCAGTACTTAGCAAAGCAAATTACACATATAAATGATAGTCATGAACTCGCAAGGCCAATGCTACTATGATTCTTCATCATGAACCTGCTGGTTTAACGTCAGTCAAGGATTTCGTGGCTGAGGGGTGAATTCATACTATACAACAGTTCAGGAGATTACAAGTGATTTTAGAGGACTTTTTCTTTGCCTTCTCATTGTCCCAGTCAAGTATTAACCTTTTGCAATTATTCTTTCTGCCTCTAGGGTTCAATGATGCTTTTTTTTCTTCCACACTTTGAGCATGGTTTCCAAGTGTTCAGGTACAGTGAAGCCCTCGGTGGTAAACAACTAAAATTCACAACTTAATTTGAACTCAGAATTGACATAGCTGAATAAAGCAAGAAGGCCGACAAATACACATTTTCTGTAGCTGCCGACATAAATGAGACACAGTATTGTAATTTGGCTGGTARGTTTTATAGAAAATCAAAATCACAATTACTATAAACAATAGCCTCAAAAAAAAAAATTATTCCAAAGACAAATAGTTGTCCTTGTAAGGTCACAGTTCCTGAAAGCTGTACAGTATTGTCATTTGCTTGAAAAAATAGTTTGTTGCTCCCTAAAATATAGCTATACTACATGGTACTAATAGCTATGTTGCTTATATGTTTGCACCTTGGTAATGGCAATTCAGTATTTGGCATTTTCAAAGCTAAATATTTTATACAGCGTACTGCAAACACAGACTTTTCCTTAAAATGGCAAGGCACATAGAGATGAGTAACAAAAATTATACTGGAGATGAAAAAGAAGTGAGATTTAAACTTCATGTAGAATACTTCAAAGATAAAACCCAGTAGAGGACACAGAAATGATATAATATATTGCACAGTAGTAATTTTCGTTAATACAAATGAGACTTGTATGCTCTTGGGCTGACATCACTGCAAATGGCAAAAAAAAAAGAGGTTCTGAAACACTAGACACTAGATATACTGGAATATAGAAGATACGCTGCAGTAAGATGTAGCRGGCAGAGAATTAAAAGACCAAAATGGTTCTGAGTAAGTGAAAGTAATACTACAGTTTTAGTTATTAAATTGTGAGTTCCTACTTTGTAGTTTAGCATTATTTACTATTAAATCATCACACATCTGTTATAAAAAGAGATCACAAAATGATATCAAGTTGTCATGCCTAGAAGGTTGCTGCTGTGGCTGCTATGGGAGAAGGATTTTGAGGCAGTCACTTAAAACCATGATGAGAAAACCCGAAGTCAACACAACTGCCACAGCTATCATGGTTCAGCTTGCCTTGTCCCGTTGCCTTGTCTTTTTGAAAGCCGAAGGGATGATGAGCCATGTATGTGTTAAATGCCACAAAGGCTATCATATCATGTCCTGGGGCAGGGAAAATAATCAAAGCAATGATGCATCTCCATCACTGGCGAGAGATGGTGAGGGTATGGAGGAAGGGAGAGCAGAGAGAGGCTCTAGTCTTGCAGTTCTCTTTCATGATCCATCCCAAGTGGCATGAGCTCAGCTTCCACAAACAGGCACAGGCACGAAAACCTTCTCAGATGTTCAGTCTCACTTTTTCCCCTTCTCCCTCCCATGCAAGCCTGAAAATATTGGTCTATATAGAACAAATAGGCCATTATATAGTGTATTAAACAAATCCGGCAACTGTTCTGATAGACTTGATCATTGCATACTTTTGTGTCACGCAGAGCTGTGCCATAAGTTCTTTTACAGGCACCCCAGGCAGTGTCTCCTCCATTTATACACTGAGACACTTCAAAGAAAACTACTGTGTGAAAGCTTAACAAAAGCAGTAAAACCCATTTTGCTGCTCTTCTGTGTGCAGTGGGCTCTGACTTAAATTCTCACAATCATTCCTGCATAAAGACAAGATCAGTCTTATATCTACTTTTTATTTTTTTTAACATTAAACCTCAACAGGCAGAAGTATGATCAGAAATAGAAGCAATGGTTGATTCTATGTGTCTCTGGCAGCAATGGTAAAAACAGTGGCTACACTGGGTGGGAAGAACTAAAAATAGAGCCGTGTCCTCCTCAGTTGTTCAGGTAACACCATCTTCTGCAACACTGCCAAACTCTAGTGCTTAGGCACCATTKTACCCATTGGAAAAATATTGACTGGCTGTCCACAGTGAAATCCATGCTGGCACTGCTGTTAATTAATCATGGTGAACTAACGGATCAAAATTTTGAAGAAAATATGTTCTCTTACACTTTGAAATTATTAATTTTACTGAGCCCTGCTAAAATATTCAACTTCAATCCCTTTGCAAGTCAACAAACAAGAAAGCGGTACAAGTTCTTTCTCAGAGACATTTGTTTTCTAATATAAAATCAGGTTTCATTTACCTTAATTTGTTCTGTTTGCTAGGAATGACTGTGCCTATTATAGCTCAGGCTTGAATTTTAAAATCCAATGACTTTCTCATKATTTTATTAGTATGTTGGTCTCACACACCAGTGGCATCTTTCTTTACCAAGCATCTCTAGATTTCCTCTTTACCTCTGGAGTATTATCTGTAAATATAAATATTTCTAGACCACCTGCAGTCATAACCTTCATGGTAGTTGAGTCAAGCCCAGGTCTCAGCTTTCAATGGGAAAATGAATTATTTCTCTCTATTTTCTAATTCATTCACTAGATAGGAGGTTTCTTTATATCTCTGAACTTCAGAGTGGCAGATCTTTGGAGGGCAAATTTTTCTTTCTCCTCACACTATGAGGCCAGCTGTCCCCACAACCATCAGAACAACTTTGTCCTACATTTGCCTCTTACTCTCTGATTTATTTAGGATGTCTGTCATTACATGTGTACCAATAAGAAAAGAAATGCAGATATCACACACAGTCCTGAATTGCTGAGGAACAACTAAAAATAATAACTGGATAATTACAGATATGGTGCAGGTCATAATTCTGGATTCACTGATGCCAAAGATCCAAAGACAAGATACAAACTCCTAATGAAAGATGAAAAGCTAAGGTATTCTTTTTCTTTGCCCAATTTATTTATGTAAAATCCGTTTCCCATTTATTCATGATAAACAGAATTGGAAACATTTTCTTAAAGCAATAGAAAGTAAGATATTGTCTTTTCCTGAAACAAGAATTTTGGGAGCCCTGAAATAAGGCTCCTCTCAGAGTTATGGTAACAAAGATTGGCTGCAAACAACCTTTGCTGCTTGGTTCACCTTAAATTATTTTTGATAACCCTTTTCCTGTTACAAACAAGATACGTCCCATGTGCGTGCTTGGAAGGCTGACAGAACTGGTCAAAGATGACTTATGAYTCATGAAAGATCACTCCCGACCCCAGACCAGGACATGGGCACTGGCAGCACACTCCGTGTYGGCACACGGGAAGCAGGGAAACCCCGATCAGATCAGCAGGATGAAAAGCCCCATGAGGAAACTCAGCCAATTTATATAATCTTTAAGAAGTATAATCTGAGACTRGTGCTGGTACAACATAAGCATCAGCATCAAACCCCTCTCGGCCAGCRAGATGGCAGAAAGGTGAAGTTAAATAAACTCCTGAAATGCCGTAAAAGAGAAGCTAGTGAACACGACAAAACCACTATGGAYGAGAAAACGCAAATCTGATCTCAAATTGAACATGAATTAAATGAGGATCACAAACAGCTAGTGTGTCAAATGAAAGGGTTTTATTATTGCACTATGCCACAGGAGAAAACAGATGACTTTGCAATACCTATGGGAACAGATAAGCATTAATGACAGCATGAGAAAGATGAAAGAGATTAACTAGCTATTCAGGCAATGTGTCCTTCCTGCCCTGACCTACAATGCAATGCAATGCAACTTATTTTTTACATAAAATACGTAGTACATCCCATAAAATGCTTTATAGGGGAGTCAGGTGAGGTAGAGACACAGAGAAAAGCAATCCACAGAGAAAAGTTACAAGTAATTGTCAGAAAAGTCTGTCCAGCTTCCTTGTTCTTCCTTCTATGCCTACAACTATTTTTAAAAAACTGCAAAATTTTCTTTATGTTTTCTACCCCTTCTGTGTCTGTTTATACACTGTAGTGGCACAAACCAATGTGAGATGCAATGCATTTATTATTGCAGTTTACTTACTAATACAGAACTTACTCTTTTGGTTGCTTCAGAATCAGCTAACAGGATAAACATTCCTTACACTTGTCAGTCTTCAACTTCTTGCATAATAATCTTGATAAATTCATTTTTTAAAGATACTTAAAGAAAGATTTATCTAGTACTCTGCAAATCAAAATTTTGCAAACAATTCTGCTTGATATCTCATCTCAAATCAAGACATAGCAAATAGTTATAAGTGGTTACACCTGAAAAATGTTGCCTAGGTGTTTCCTCTGAGCCAGCCAGCACTAAAAGATTTAATGAGGTCGTAATTTTGAATGCACAAAGTTGCAAGCAGTGTTTGCAATGCCTTTCAGGTGACTGCAGTAATTTCTTCTGGTGTTTTGTTTCATTTTTCCCTGTGAATTCATCATGAAAGGAATATCATAGTGGGCATTTTTTCAATTATAAGAACGGTATAATTTTATCAGAGAGTGCACTGTAATTATGTTTAAAAAACCCCACGAGCCTGAGAGGAAGAGAGGATAAATTGAGGGGGAGACAGGAAGGAGGAAGAGTTCAAAGTAATTTCTTGTTGAGGGAAAAAGGAGGTGCAGACAAAAAGCAGGAGCAGTCAAACCAGGGCACTGCCCTTCTGCTGGAAACACACAGGGCAGGAAACAAAGGAGACAGAGCACCAGGAAGAGCAGAAACCCAAGCTGTCAGTGAAGACATGTGGGACAAATGGTAGCAAGTTTTCACATTTCTAAAAATTAAGCACAATTTTATTGTTGGCCTTAGAGTCAGCAACTGTGTGCGGAGCTAATAAAGGCAGTAATGAAGTCATTGGTTTGAGCTGAGACCTGCAGCGCATCCCTCRTGCCAAGCCCACCGTGTTGTGCGTGTCGCGGCCGCTGATGCCAGTCAAGCGGTGCTTGCACACGCCAAGTCCGAGCTGGGCCCGCGTACACCTATCCAACATGCCAAGCTACATCAGGCAAAATGGAAAAATAAGGAGGAAGCAATGACAGGAATGGCAATGAGCTACCATAAAATAAAGAGCTGAGCAAGGAGCAAGAGCCACAAATCAAGCAGAGTATCGAAATGAATAAGAGGGCAATGGGCCAGGGCAGGGCACGCGTCTGTCTTTGTTCTCACAGCAGCCAGGCCAGCTCGCTGACCACACATGTTTTCTAAAGGCCAAACTACTGGAATGCCCAAGATGGAGCTGGAAACATTTTTTACATAACTGAATTGTATGCATTACAACATCAGCAACGATATTTTAAAATATACCATAAGAATTGCTGGTAGATATTAGCAGTCACTTCMTATCAGTCGTGGATGAAAATGGGAGCTGCAGACATTCTGCTCCATGGCAGGGATATTGCCAACCCAACCCTCCCAACCATTCCAGCCCTTTACTTGGCAGCATTTGCAAGGCTTGCAGCACTTGGGAAATTGGAAGTGTGCAGCAGAAGTTGCCACAACTTAAGGTTCCAGTTTGTAAAATAACATAGTCTGTCTTTTAGTTCTCGTAGAAGAAATACACTTTGTTTGACTTACAGAGGCTTTMACTCGCTATTTTCATCAGCCTCTGRCATTAGGACATACGGACAGTGGGGGACCTCTCAGCAGTCGCTAGATCACTGGTAATGAGTGATGCCTCCTGTGGCTCACCCCCAGCGCTCTTCCAAAGACATCTGGAATTAAAAAATGGAATTTTCTATTACCCAAATTGAATGCTTGAACTAAACCTCTAAATTCCTGTCCGTGACTAGAAGCATATTCCAGGAGGTTTCAAGTAAAGCAGGTAAAAAATATGATGAAATTTCACTTAGGGACAACTAAGATTACCCAAGACAGACTCGCCATCACACCATCACTCTGCCTAAAGATGATAGAAACAAATCTCTCATTTTCCCTTGTTTCCAATACTCTTGATAATTTTATCTCATCAGACACCAAGGTCTTCCCCATCAACTGTATCAGGCATAGTAAAACAAGATGGTCTCTCATTTCATAATTGTTTCTGCATTACTATGAGATCGTCAATGAACTTATTTTCATGATTCTAGCATCTTGTTAAGCATCTCTTCCAAACAAACGTATTATCCTTGAGCAAAGTTTTTGATTATTTGTAACAAAAGAGTTTGAATGTGTTCACAGTCGAGAAGAGATCCATTTATTTTGGCAGGAATTCTCATTATGTAGGACTGATTCCTTAATTTTCAAGCTAAGCACAGTGTCTAAGACAATAGAACTAACCTTTAATACTGCTTCTGTCCTTTCACAGCTGTCACCATAGTGCTATGCTTTTGCATTGCAAGATTATACAAGAATTCTTATGAAAATTACTTATTACATTCACAAGAATGCCAGTGTGATTAATAATGATTAAATTTTTGTAGTACGAAGTGAAGAGCTACTTAGGATTTAAGGATGGAATGCTGCTGTCTGAGGCTGACATAAACGTAACTGAAACTAAGAGCAGAACTGCTGTGCATGACTGATGATAAGACCTGTAATAAGCATGGGAGGAAGTTGTTACATCATTAGAAACTGAAATCATGAATAGCTCTTTTCTCAGTTCTCTTGTATTTTGCCCTGCAGACTTTGAGGTATTATTTCAGTAAGAAAGTTATAAGAAAACAAAAATTACAACAAAATGCTTACATRTACTCTTCTAAAATTCACTTCTTTGTTATATGATACTTTTTTTTTCCAGAGGAGCATCATTCAGTTGTTCTCAGTGATAACAAAGATCCTCAGAGCAAAGCTTGGGCAGAAAATCATTTCCCCATCCTGTATCAGGCAGGATTGCCTTTATCAGAGAGACTCACAGCTCATTCTAGAGCTACCTATTAAACCTCCATGATTTGCTCTTCCACTTTCAGGCGATGGAAAGCCTGTTGCATGACAGAGTTCCTGCTGCTTCATCACTTTGCAGTGGGTCTCTGCACCCTGCCTCTTCCCAAGTAACACACTCCTTCAAAAAGTCATATTTATGCTTCCAAATCCAGTTTATAATAATCTAACCATCATCTTTGGTGTCCAACTTTAGAAACTTTTCAAAAAAAAAAAAAATCCCTGTACCTCCAATAACCTGTCCTCTGAAAACTAGGCTATTTCTTCTGAGTGAGGGCTCAAAACCTGAGATGTCTAAAAATAAACATTGGGCTTAAAAAACCTAATCACAATATTTTAAGGTGATTTAACTGTAATGTCTCAGACTTATGGCAGCATTCTCAAGGGGTTTATATTTCGTCATGTTTGTGCAAATGACAGACAGAAATACTTATAGAGGGACATAACATTCTGCATAGCCCTGGTGAATAACTCACTATTTTTGCAAGGAGGAAACAGCTTGCAGCAGCTGCTGGAGCAGAAAGGCAGAAATCTTAATAAATTTAGTCAAGAGAGGTCAGAATAAATCCCCAAACAATCAAAACTGTTTTAATTTTGAGTAATGTTTTCCTCTAGGACGTAAATTATTCAAGCACCGAGACACCACTGCACAGCTAAGAACTTCCCTGCATTTCATCTTGGGAGTGGTCCCTGATCTCTCTTTGAAGCAAAGAAAGAATAAGCCTTCACTAAGAGAAGTTTAGAAGCCTTTTAGAGATGGACTGGCCAGGAGGCAAGGAGGGAAACGGTTCCTCTGATGGGCATTTCTTGCCTGTCTGCTGAGGTGTGAGAGARGAGCTGAAAGAGAAACGCTGTGGCCCGCCACCCCTCTCGCATCTCTTCCAGATGCTGAACCAGAAGGAAGCTGCTGGCACATCAGAGAAATGCTTCACATGTTTGCAGAGTGCTTGACCATAACATTAATAATATCATGCTTAAGTTTTTCCCCTGCAAAAGGATTTTTTTTTTTTTCACCTGAAGATGTTTAGCGAGAATGCAGCATCCCTGGCATCTGCTTTCCCTTCTAGCACTGCAGATGCCCAGAGGCAGTGTCAGAAGAGCAGTGCTCTGCCCGTCCCTTCATGTGCTGTGCCTGACCATGCYCTGGTGTGGTCATGCAGCCCTGCTCTGTTCACCCACGCACTCTTTAATCTACCAGCAGATTGTCGATTTTTACACTAGGTTCGAAACTCCCATTTGGGTTGGAAGCAGCCAACACTGACTGTGGACCAGGGGAGGCTTTTATGCTGCTAAATCATTCGTCACAAGCCTGACAGGTAGACACAGTGGTGAAASTGCGCCTTGCAGTCTTACATCTAAAATGCCTCTGCAAGTCTGTCTTAGCAGCGAGGAAAGGCAAGGAAGAAGACAGACATACATATATCTAAGTTAATATATTTGTGTGTGTGTGTGTTAAATTCCTCATCTATAGAAGGGAAGCAGATTCTGCTCAGCATGGGTCTGCAAGCTCTCAAATTTCCCTTTAGCTCCTATCCGTAAGGCAAACAAGGTGGTTAAGCTGGGCTAAGAAGGGAAGGCCTGACCTGCAGGGCAGAACCATAACCCTGCATCCAGACCCCGGTCTTGCAACGCAGTGTGTGCGGCACCGGCCGCTTTAGGAAGGGAGTCGAACCAGTCCATGGATCAACCGCCAGGGCTTGGCAGGGATTAACGGGCAGTCAGCACACCCGAGGAGCAGCTGCCCACACCCAGCAAGAGGTGACAGGAGAGGTTTGCTGGAGATCCCCCCCTGCACAGACTGAAGCACCTCGCTCAAGAAGGCAGCCGAGAAGATCTCTCCACTACTCCTGCACAGACTGAAGTACCTCGCTCAAGAAGGCAGCCGAGAAGACCTCTCCACCTGGTGCTCAGTGGCCAGAAACTCTCTTGGGATTAAGATGGCCTGCATAGCTATGAGCTCTTTTCAAAAATGATGGCAAATTCGGAAAATAATAATCACAGCATGGAGTGTGTGAAGATCTGAACCCTCACACTGACACCACCTTACCAGGACTTGACAACAAAATGAATGCAGAAACCTGACTAGGACCCAATGATGCTCCTCTGCTTCAGCGCTGCATGTTTTGCTACTCCTGTCTGCGCAGCTTCCTCATGCTCATTGGGGCAGGAGAGCCTTGAGAGCGAAACGGGAAGTACCCAAGATTTCTAAACTTCGGCTAATTATCTAATGAATCAGATCACCGATGGGCTAACAGTGCTCATCAAGGGAACTGAGTCACAGCCAAGCTTCCACACTGGGTGGCAGATCACTGGCCGCTGTATCGTAAACAAGACCTGAACACCACATGGGTGGTGAATACCAGAGTATTAAATACATTCCTCTGCTCATGGCTCGGAGTTCCTTCAAGGATTGTTTTCTGGAAAAAAAAAAATGGCCTTGCAATGTCTGCTAGATAACACTGCATAGCTGTGAGATKTCGTGAGTTCTGAGCTGTTTTATTGGAAAATAAAACCTTCCTTCAGCCGCTAATGAGAATGAAGAATTTATATTTAATAGAGCTTAAGTGGTAGTGGAGAAATATTGTGTCTTAAATTGAGGCCTCAGCTCCTAACAGGCCTTCTCAAACAGTGTGAGAATGTTTATACAGAGATGAAAATCACTGTAGCACCTAGCCATCTGCATGCCCCTCCATCTTTATCTTCTTCGTGTGAATTATAATGGAGATTTGCAGGCATCTGTGGTCTGCGGAATAGCTTTGTTTAAAACCTAATTGCCGTGTATCAGCAGGCATTCTCTTCAGCAGAGGCCTGAACAGCCTGTACAGATAAATATTCTAGGTGGCAGCTCCTTTCCCACCTGGCAAAGCATCTTCCTGCTTGGGCACACGGAACAGGACAGAGCAGGGCAGACCGGCATGGATTTTGTGAGGCAGCAGAAATTAGGTAGCCTGTCGAGCTCTCCGTCACACAATTATTGTAGAAACACGAGTGTTAAACCTGTTATGATTTATTTTTTCACATGAGATTTATGTAGAACAAGTTTTATACAGTCAATACTACAATCTTTTATAAGACTGCTGGGAAAACAAACAAGAAAAAAGAGATAGCCGAAAGGAGGTGATTTGATACAGGTGACACTGCACCAGAGCTCTTTTATTTCTTACTCCATATAGCCCCTGAAGACTTGTTTAATCAACAGCAGTATCCAGTTTGGTCACTGCATTCCTTCCTTTTTTTTTAATTCTGGAAGTGCGATTTACGAGCTCCTCTTAAAGTGTCGGAAAGGGAAGAAGTTTATTGAACAGGGAAGTCTTGAGCTCTGCCAGAATTTCTGAGCATAGATCTCTCGCCTAGTGCTTCTCCAGAGGGAGTCATCTGATAATGAGATATATGCGATGGGTACGTGACTGCAAGAAACAAGGAAGTATATTAAGAAAACAAGTTTTCTCCTTGTCTTCTCCTGAATTTTGTGCTGTAAATTTCTGTGATGGGCTCCATAGAAGTGAACAATTCCAGTGCAGAATTTGGGATAATCTCATGTTTGACAGGCTTTTTTACTTTCATAAGGATCTGTTTGAAGTATGTCATTCTATTGAAAAATCTTCAGTGATAAGAGGTCATGATGATTTTTCTTTCTTATTTGCTAGTCACAAGCTACTTCACTGTGTAGTAAGAAGGTTAAGGCACYGGAATTGAATAAAAGAGCCAGAATGTTCTAATTCTAATATTGATGATGAGGAGCAGCACATCAAAATTTTAGCTATGACTTCTGATCCTAGAACATAAATTCATGTATGTGTTAGTCCTGTTCTGCAAAAGCCGTATTCAGCCTTACCACTAAAATGCATCGGAGGCTGTTGAAGGGTAGATTGATTTAGAGTCCCAAGGCAGCCTGCCCATGATCCATAACTTTGAGAAACCRAGAAGGTCGCAGGTCTTTCAAGCCCACACTCAGTCACAGACGAATAGAAGATGATGAACACACTAAGGAGGTTAGAGCCTCATTTTTTGAATACCCTTGAGCACATGATAGCAGAGTTTTTCACTGCTCTAAGAAAAACCCGATAGTCAAGTTGTGATTTAGAAAGGCTATAATTCTTAAAATTTTCACTCACTGCTTTGGAGAGAAAAATAACAGGAATACTAATTGGCTGATGAGCCTGAGGAACAACTCAGGCAAATTAAACAAAAGGAGATTTATTTTTGCCCTCAGTTCTTTGACCATCTTTAAAATCTTGCCAGAGGTTGCTAATATTTGAGGCTCCTAATAATTAAGGATGTTAAATACTTTCTTTTTTTTTCAAGTGAAGATTAACATCTATTACTAAAATGTTCTTCAACTATTCAAATAGAAATATGGTCTGGAATGTAAATGCCAAAGTACATCCTCTTAGTAATCATATTTTAAAAGCCTATCAGGAAACTTGAAGGTATGGATCACCAATAGCTCTTTTGTCACAGTAGCTGTAGAAAACCACAGTGGATATGTTAGGCTCCTCAGTTATTCCCTAGGTCACCTGAAAGTTTGTTTCTAGAAGTATAATTTTCATTTTCTTTCTTGTTCTTTTTTTTTTAAGAATCTGTGCACATATTTCCAAAAAGAAGAAATGACAGTGCTAATGAGCAGGCTAAAATGAAAAACAAATTAGTGGGTTTTATCAGTGCATGACAAACTTCTCCCATACCAATCCCACCTCTTCATTGTTAAAAATGTGATAGTGCTGTAATCTGGGTGAAAACTTTTATTTCAGATAATTTCTTAACCGGAATTTATTTGCTTGTGGAAGCAAAAATCTCACTAAATGGAGTGCTTGAGTACATCAGTTAACCCGCTGCAGTGAAATAGGACTGCTTGTGTGCTCCAAAATATGCTTGTTCTTAAATGTTACATTCAAGTGAAGCCAAAGAAAATAGGTATAGAACAGAGACAACAAAGGAACATGAGTGGAATTATAAAGGTTCAGTGCAAGGAGGTGAAAATGGGAAAGTTGAATCAGTCATTGGGGCTGGGTGCAGGGGGGAGAACCTGAAAATATTTGTCATGGGAAGAAAATTTGAAGACTTTTGAGTTCATTCTCAGTGCTCTTTGTTCTGGGTGAATGTTCAGAGGGAGAAAGTTTTAAGCAAACAGAAGGTAGTATTTGCTGAATGTGATTTTTGTGCTAATCATTGACAGATTTTCTATGAGGTGTTTCATTATATGGATTCCATTCATCCCAGCAGTGAGCTGAAGTACCCCTGGATCTGTGGAGTCCAAACAAAGAAAGATGCTCAGACAGAGAAGAGAAGACATAACGCAAACTAATAAATTAAATCATTAATTTTACAGCAGAGAGATCTGTGAATTCTAGGTGGCTACATTCATTTCCCAAGCAGAAAGGCTGATGGGYTTTTTCAAGTAAGAGATGTGCAAGAAATGACTCCTGCAACGTGCAGCGCTCGCTGCGAGTGCAGCCGTGCGGGGTGCTGCAGCAGAGCCGGCGCGCGCAGCGCAGCAAACCCAGGGTTGGGCGCGCGCCGCGCTTTCCACCAAGACCTCGCAGTTTGAAGGCAGGGCCAGATGTCTTCGGCTGGGTTTTCCCGGCAGGGAGCTCATTTGTGTGGAGGCAGAAGGTGCTGGTATGAGCTTCCGTGGTGCAGCTGTGCACAGAAACTCCTGCCTCGCTTTCCAGCTGTTGCCACCTCCACCCCTGCTCAGAGGTTACCACCTATGAGTTTTTCCAGTGAAACTGTTTTTAAGGCTGCTTTGTAAACCAGATATACTAAATGCTGCCTGTAGCCTTCACAAAATAGCTGGAGGGATGGTAGAAAAGAAAAAAAAATAAAATAAAAAGAATTCTATATGGAGGAGGAAATTCAGATTAAAATGCGCCATATAGTCATGGTATGTCATTCAACCATTCACCAGCTGGGCTAAATGTCAAAGTGACTGACACTCAACTCATGCAAAACTCCCACATATTGGAATGAGTGATGCATAAATAGTGACTTCAGGGCCAAGTCTGTTCCCTGGGAGGTGCTGAACACCTTCCACTTCTCCCGCATCCTGCGATACACGTGTCCGAATCTKCCCCCAACCCTGGCTGCATTCTCTACCATAGCAAAGACAGCAAACGTTTTGGTTTGCTTCATTACCAAACACAATTTTTTTTAGCTATGGCATAAAGATATATGTGTGCTTTTAAATGATTTTAAGGACAAGGTAACTTATTCAAAATAATGGATGCAATTTGCTTCTCATCTGTAATACATAAAAGAACTATGCCTCTGGTRTGATCACCAACAGGCTGAAATACTGTTAGAGGCTTGGCTTATGTGTCTGTAGCTATTTAATGTCCTTAAATCTGTTTCTCTTCTGACTAACAAATGGTGTAAATCTCTCAATGACTTAGATAAACCCRTAAAAGATGCAGAAATATTTGGGCACTAGATTCAAGGAGTCAACCATACTTGGCTGTTTGTCTCAAGCAGCAGTGAGAAATCCTTACCCTAACTTTGTTTGAAGCCTGAAGCCCTAGGGAGACCTTCATAGTTTTTTTTTKTTGTTGTTGTTGTTGTTGTTCTAAGTTGTTATAGTTGCTTTTCTGATCTTTAGAAATGGAATTTTTAGAAACAGAGATAAAATTAATGGATGTTATTATTCTGCTTAAAGCTAAAGCAGCTTCTTACATTTCAGGGACTCCACAACTCTTTCTGAKAGTGGTTTCTTTTCCTGCCATGTAACTCTCAATATTGTGCCAGGCAAAGTGGGGGTGGGTGGTGGGAGAAGAGGGCTCAGCGTGGTGTTTAACAGGCACCCATAACTCTGCAGCCCACTGGTTCAGCAAATTAAGGGATGTTCATTGGTAGAAAATTGGTAAAAATACATATAATCTGTCAGGTAAATCTTACAGGTAAAATAATACCTGTAAAAATACCTATAATCTGCCTTCTGTAAAGCCAGCACCATTATCGCATAACCCGGAATTTCTTCTCATTTGTTAAACACGTCATTTTCTGTAACCCATTTGGATAACGTTTCCATACATATATATTGACAGTCAACGGCACATTTTTTTCAGAATCTGAAAACATAGGCAAAAAGACTTAAGTTTTTATATGAACTTATTTTCTTCTTTCCTTCCTRCAGGGCACAGCATAGCAGTGACTTTCTGCTGCTCTTCCTATCTGCCCCTTGTTGCGGGCGCTCTTTTCCACTACTTTGACAACAGCTCTCACTTAACATCCACAGTTCCCACGAGCAGCAACCCCTTGGCTGTGCTTAGGTGGAATCAAGGTGGAAGGCGGCGGCACYGACACGCCAGCAGCCCGTGCTGTCTGCAAGCCGCGCTGCACAGCCGGTTCCGTGTCTGCTCTCCCTGGAAAACGGGGCTCCAGGGCAGATCCCAGCCTTGGGCAAGGGCTCCGTGGTGCCTGCAGTTCCTGTCACATGGAGATCCTGCCTGTGGTGAGGGTGCTGTCTCATGACTAATTCCAAATCAAAGAGCTAGTGCATTAACATTTTAAAATATATAGTGAAACTGAGAAAAAGAAGGGTTTTCCTTTCTCTACTAGCATCTCTTTGCTGCAAAAAAAAAGGAACTTCATGCAAAGAAGATAATATTTTGTTTTAATTTGAATAAATATTTCCTTTTGAATATCTTCATTAAAAAAAAAAAAGACAATCTCTGTTGTAATCAACATATGCAGCTCTCAGTCCATTTGCAGAGATTTGCTGAACATTTGGGGAGAAATCTTTGATGTCCAGTCTGCAGTAGAGTGTGACACCTTATCCATTAGCCCGTGCAAGAGCCACATTATTCACTGAATTCTTTGCAAGCAGGAAAGCAAAGGTCTTGCAGCCACACTTGGCGGCCAGCAGCAGTGGCTGGAATTCTAGAAAATTCTCTTTCCCTTTTCCTGTTTTTCTGAATTTGAATAAAAGAAGACACAGAAGAAAACTGACTGAAATATTAAAAGAAAGATCTGTTTTAGAAAGTTCTGATTTGTACAGAAGGGGGAAATACAGAATATCACAAGGGCAGCCTATTAAAATTTTTTTTTTCCAGACTGATATTCAAATTGAAGCAGCTTTGATCATACATATGGTTTTCCAAGAAACCTCCAAAGTTTGGGGCGCTATCTCCAAATTAAACGCTGAGGGTTGTTCATTTATGGGTTATTGCACAGATACTCAGTTATTCACTTAGGAGTTCTTGCACAGATACTCAGTTATCCTGAAGTGACCCGGCAAGGCACCACCACAGAAATACATTGTAGATTTTATGAGGTCAGTTTCAATTATATCCAGTCCGTTACTTCTAACACACTTTCCTCTGAGTGCTGTATCAAGTATTTGAAAAAGTTACTTTATGTTTGCAGTGATATTCTCCAGATTTTTAATAAAATTCCTTTATAAATGCCTATTTATCAGCAGCAGTCATATGCTCAACTTTTGTCTTGGGAAAGAACGAACTTCCCGGAAGAATTACTTCAGGTTGCTAGAAAGATTAAAAACATAATTTAGTCTTATATAAACATGAAGTCTGATTTTAAAAACCTGCCCTTCAAGATATATGGTTTGTTCCTCGGTCAAAATTAAAACAAAGAATGAAAACACTTAGCTAAAAGGTTTGCTTTCCATCTCCTACTTGCTCTTTATAGCAAAAATCCACTTATCTTGGCTTCCCATATAAGGTATTCTACATCATCTAGAATTATAGATGGGTGTGTATAAAGGTTGTGTCAGCATTTCCATTATAAAACCATATTTTAGGGGGTTTATAACTCAGCCATAAAAATTCACTCAATGCTGAAACTTGGCATGCAAAGTCCCAACCTGGAACACGTTTTTATCACCAACACTTGAAAAAAAAAATGTTTGGCTGTTTTTCAGTTTTCTGAATGACATAAAAAATAAGAAAAATTTAGGTTGAGGATAGGGGCAGAGATTGTATTTATTCAAGACTTTGCTCATCTATGYTAAAGGAATGAGATGCTGCAGAACTTGAGCTCAAGTGTCTCATCRTTTATGAATATTCATTCAATGCAGGGATCAGCCTTCCTTGCACAGGATGTAAGAAACACACCCATGCTAGGCTAGCAAGGCTTCCTATGTATTTAACCTATCTAAAAGTGACGCCTCTTGCATTTGCCCAGATCTGAAGCAGTGCATGGGCACAGGTAGGAAAGTCAGAACAAATGCACGGTTAAATAACCTTTCCCGATGGGAAACAGAAATCCAGGCAAGCAACGGAGCCCATGGTTTTGCACTGAAGGTAGATGGGCGATGTCAGCRCGGCTCTTAGATAACCCAGCAGCAGTGGCGTGGGGCCAGATCCCTGCTGACAGGGGAGGCAATCCTGAGCGTGGGCCCTGAGCAGTGCAAAGGGGCTTCCTCAAGGTATGACAGCTGCTGAGCTGCTCTGTTAGCTATTCATAGCAGCCACAGTGTGCTCAAATTCACCAAAGACAGTGAGAAATACCCCAAAAAGCCAATCTTTGGACATCATGTAAATCAGGGAGCAAGGCAAAAGGACACTAGAAGGAGTAGCAAAAGAAGTGATGTGTCCTTTTCAAAAGACACCAGGTTCAACGCTCACAATTTATATACACTGTTGAAGCACCCTGTTTCTAGGAAGACTCAGAAAAATGCTCAGGAAGCAGAGGTGGCTATATGGGAAAAGACATCCTTCAGAAATGACAAATCATGTCCAAAAACGRATAAGAGCATAAATCCTGACAAGTTAAATTTTAAACCTCAGTGAGGCATGCCAATTTATTGAGGAGCAACTTATTAACGGAACTCATTAAGGGAATAAAAGTTAATAATAAAACTTTTTTCAAATGTATCAGGAGCAGGAAGTCTGTCAGAAAGTCAGTGGGGGTGAATCCTAGATCAGAGAGAAAAGGTGTGCGCAGTGAAGATAAAACTCTCAAAAATGCTATATAAAGTTTTCTTAGCAGCTCTCTCTGTGGTGGCAGTCAAACAGGCTCCCAAAGAAAAGATAGGTCTGGGAGAAAGGAGTCTCAAGGCCTACCTCGACCTGGGTCTGTAGAAGAAGTTTCAGAAAAAAAAAAAAAAAAAAAAAAAAGGGGGGGGGGCAAAATTGAATAGTACTAGGTTAAGGAAAACTGCAGCGACCTGTTCAATCCCATCACTAATGGGGGCAGGGAAACTATCACTTAAATCAGTCTTTGTGAGTACTGCCAGATATGGAATACTAGGTTAAACAGGCCTTTGCTTTGTGGGAGATCTTACATACTTTTAAATCACTTTTTTTTTTCCTAAAAATGATATTCCAATATGCAATGTTTCATTCCTTCTATGAAAGCTGAGCTCCTGGCAACCTAAATGATCCAACTACAGCAGATACTAGCACGAAAAATAGCTTTTTCTTCCTTGAGTCTTCTTGATGGAGCTTCCATGCAGTGAACTGGCAGAAAGAGGTAGTTGTTCAGGTCCATGTATGTGAAACTCTCAGATTTCTGCTCCCTTTGCCCCTAGTAGACCCCAGAACACGGCACTGCCTTGCAAGCTACATAGCTGAAGGGGGAGGTCTGCCAGAGTTGCATCAAACCCGGAGACATCCCTTCCTCTTCGGCTTGCAGGGGTCTGGATCCAACACCATCAATGCTCAGAGGCCTCATCCCATTAATCAACATCCTCTTAAATCRAATTCCCCTCTGAAGCTGACCAGAGAGAGGACCCTGCAGAGCGGTTCACAGCCACGGCGAGTGCTATGCAAGGAGACTTGCCCGGGAGCAGCAGAGCAGAGCTGCTCCACTGAGCTTTGCCCAGACACGTATCCCTGTGCCCGGCCACCCTGGCTTCCCCAGGCCTGGCAGCAGGGAGGTCTCCTGCCCTTTTACCCGGCAACTTTTTTTTTCTCCTAATAGATTTTCACCTTAGAAAGGTAGTTAGTCAGCGAAGCAAACAGTTCAAAGTCCTGATGCTAGATGACTACTTATAAAAACATATTTTTATTTAAAAATAAACACGCTAGTGATCTTTGATCTTGTCATCTAGCTTTCTTCAGTGCAAGGATCTAATTGCTTTTCATTCCTGTGGGCTGCTCTTTGAGCTGAGGGAACATCTTCATCTACAGCATTTCACTACTGGGTCACCCACTGCAGAGCAGTGAGGGGTTGGTTTGGTTTTAGGCCATTAAATAAGCACATGTGCTCTGCAGCACTGTAGAGCAGAGCAGACCCACTGCTAATAGGGTGGTAGATTAGAAGCGTTATTGCAAGCTTTGATACTTGCTTCTACATAAGGAAGACACAGAAAACTGGTGTATGGGGACTGTAGACTGTACCCTGGTGAAGGCTGAGTCTCAGACCACTCATGTCTCAGACTAAGATTTTTTTCCTCCTTTCTTTTCTTGTTCTTCCATTGTAAAGGACCTTATATACTTCACTGGTAGTGAGAATACCCCACACAAGTTCTTCATAAACACTATTTTTTCCTCCCCTATAAACTGCAGAAGATGTGCAAGACCGTGTGTTGAAGGACTTTGCTTTCTTGATGCTCTTTGTCACGGCCCTAGTGCGAGTGCACTGCTGATCCTTTGCATTTTGTATGCCCACATTTCTTTCCTGTGGGTACAGGGGCAGAAATGGGGATCACCAGCTCCTAGCAGCCTGCAGACAAGTCCTGCCAGGGATTTCACTAGTAGCAATTCTGGTTCCTTGTTCTGCGTCTCCCGAGATACAGCACACTCTTAAAATAAGATTTTACGTCTTCCAGTGAGAATACATTTGCCATTTTGGATGAAGCATTCCTCCACAGAACTACTCTCCCAGAGCTGTCTGTTTGTTATCTCAAGGCTTCATGGCAGTAGCTGGTGCTCACTTAGACATGAGAGAACATATATTTCATGCTGCTCAGGAGCAGGGTTACTATTGATTTTTCTGGTCTGGTCAGATCAAGTCTGAGGTAGCACATGTCACTTTTTTTTTTTCTTCTTCAGGCCACATCAGCAATATCTAAGCATGCAAGGGGAGACAAGGAGCTACAGGAATAAAAGCCCAAAATGCTGAAATCCTCTGCAAGTTTTAGTGATGCATTCAGTGCTCTGCCTTACAGTAGCTTCTGCTGTGGTTTTATTCTAGCCAGCTCTCTTATTATCCCTTACACTATGAGGTACACTATGAGGACAGCACTAGGAAGTGCTTGTTTCAGTAAATACTGAAGTTCTCCATGTATCACTGGGGTCATCTCAAGCATGGGATTGTCCCAGGCCAACAACAGCCATTGCTCTTGCTGCTTGCCTAGTGAAAAGATAAGTATCAAGGTAGATTAGTTCTTAGGTGCATTGACAGGCTTCTCTCCTACCACAGATAAGGTAGCTTTGCTGTAAGTTGACCCTGCCCTAGAAAAATGCAAACCACTTTTTTACCTTCAGCCTCTGGTGGAGGTATGTCCCAACATAGGGAACTTGCCAAATCAGTCACTTGGATCCCTAAGTAGCAGCTATGACCTGTAAATATTGCTCCATTTCACCAAGGAAAAACCCTCCTATTTTCCATTTATAAGTAAAACCTAGATGAAGAACACTATATGCCCATATATACACATATAGTCAGTTCACAACAAATCTTTGGGTCTGGGTTAACCAAACAGAGAAAAGTAGAGTCTTGTTTCCTACAAGGAATGTACAGGATGTCTGTATATGTGTCTTGTGCCCATGTCTTAGTAAAATGGAGGGAAAAAAATTATGGAATGACTATAATGGTTATGTACAAGCTCTGCAGGATGCAGAGAAGCCTTAGCTAAATATCTCAAGTCCTTCCCCAAAGTGATCCTGGAGGCAGCGTGCGCATAGATGAATTTTAAGGAATGACTGAKGAATTTGTGGTTTCCATGGAAACCAAGACCACAGTCCAGATTGTGTTAGAGATRGTTTTGGAGTTGGAGAGGTGAAGACTGGAGATGCATCATGAGCCAGGCTTTGCCTATGGACAACCCGGAGCAGATAAAACACGAGGGCTGCGGATGGTGCAACAGCGGTAACAGTAACACATCCCCCTAGCCAYATAACACAATCTGGGAAGCTTTTCACCTGAAAATGAAGTTCAGGTCAGGATGATTCTCAAAAAAAGGTCTCTGAAAGCGTGTAAGTKGCTGGGAAGAGGCACCCCAAGGATGGGGCGTCCTGGCCTAGAGTGACAGCCACTGAGCACCATGACCATACGACTGAAAGGGGAGAAATCTCTTCAGAAGCTCATACACTTTGGAAATTTTCTTACAAATTGTCTCTGTTCAAGTGAGTTTCTCCGTTTGTGTTACGTGGATGGTAGACCTGAATGCAGTGTAGGGAATAAGAACACTTAGTTTTCTCATGAAGTGCAATATTGAAGGCCTCCTTTGAAAAAGGAGAGAATAAATCAATACTGTACGTTCTTCTGAATTCAGATAATATTGGATTTATTTTCAGGACTAGGGCCGTATATTACAGTCTCATTTGGAGCATAACATCAGAGGAAAGTCAGTCTGCATTTGATTTTTCCCTGTTTGCCTTTTTGTGTTTTTTGGCAATGAACAGTCTGCACTGYGTCCAGATTATAAGACAGAAGTAGCACAAACAGCAACAAAAGAGAAAAGTTGCAAGGACTGCTCATATTGTTAAGTGGTATCAAGTAATAGATCATATTTGGAGAAAAATACAAAGGAAGGTTTATCTGAAATAGCTATTCACTTTTTTTTYCCCCCAATGTATCATTAAGACTTCTAGTTAACTTCTCATCTGCTTTCTTCATTTCCTTCAGGCCACGTTTAGACCAGGATTACTAGTGTCACATGGCAGATGTTCACCACTCACATTATTAGTAAAAAATTTTTTTTTTTTTTTTTTTTGCAGGAGCAGTTTCTTCCTGCTCCCCTTCAAAAAAAAAAATCTAATGTCTAGGAGTCAAAGTGCAGTTTTTCTAGTAGTGGTCTAATACTTCAGTAGTGATAGGGCTTTTACAGACACAGGCACATCAATCACCAGTCTCTCTTCTGCCTCTTACACTCATGCCAGAAAATGCTGCTAGTATAGACATAGCTACATTACTATTTGGCATTCATTTCTTTCCTCTCATTCACATCAATTTTAAGCAGGAAAGACTTACAAAACTGGATGAAAAAATAACAGCTAGAGATCTACATTTTTATTTAATTGTAGAAAGGAAGGAAGAGTCTTACTTTAATATATGATAGAAATATAGCAAGTTAGTAGCCAAAAGAGACAATCTGATGCATTTGTTAAACCGCTGCTCCGTCAGAAGAGCATTTCCATAGGAAGGAACCATCCCTCCAAGTACTGTCAATCTTCATTACTCTAGGATGCTCAGCTATGGAAATGCAAGTCAGATAGTAACATAGGAAGTGACAACGTGATTAATCTGTGTCACAGCTCCTCCTTTGCTTCTACTGTAGGAAATGGCTAGACTGACCTGTACGTAGAAGAAACAGCCACTCTTCTGTTTCTTACGATAAACACATTCTCCATTGCACCGTCCCTTCATGCCAGCAAATCAAGAAAGTGAGGTTAATTATTGCTTTTTCTAATCTAGATATTATTAGCAATGTCACTGCGGATCGGAACAGAGGATATAGAAGTTGCACTGAACTGAGATGAACATCTATGGAAGTATGTCCAGTGAAATCAATAACTGAATATTTCCTGAGATTTTGTTTTATTTTTCTCTAACACCATTGTCTTCCTCGAAAATATGTGGTGACATTAATCAGAAGTTAAAGCAGAAGTAAACAATTAATCAAAAATGATTTATATGATAGAATGTTTGCCCAAAGCCTGGATTAGATAACAATAGCAGATGTTTGCTTTGCAAATGGAAACCAGTACAGCTCAATCGACTGTAAAACTGAATGCCAATCATGTTGTACACTGAATGCTATGGACAGTTAAAGGAATATCTTTTTTTTTTTTAATGAATATCATATACACCTCAACTGATTTTGACTGGGTGATTTTTCTGCATTACATATTTATATGTACATGTACCTTACATGCTGCTGTACATTAAATCCAAAGGGGAGGACTAGAAGGAAATGCAGGCGTGATGAAAACAAGGGACCATAATAGAAGATAATAGAGACCGTTAGAGAAATAGCAGTGAAGCACAGTAACATTAGCCAACATCCCTGCCTAGCTCCAAACAGCTGGAAATATTAATTCTTCCTTGGTTGTATGGAGTGTGAATGCATATCACAGCTTTGAGGTGCAGGATTAACTAAGATAAGGGCGGAAGCTGACAATGCCAAGAGAAATCACAGAAAGCAGGCTTTTCCTCCATCTCCAAAATGGAGAAATCCCACTGATCGCAAGGAAAAATTAAAGTTTTTTTCAGAGGAATTTGGATTATCTTGGTCTTATCTTTCTCTCTTACCTTTTAGTAAGTAAACTGCTTTGTTCTGAGGAAGCAACTTGTGTATCCTTAAGCACTACTATCCAGAATTCCCAGGAAGAAAGGTCAAACAGGTATCCTGTCTAATGTGTGATGCTTACTCTTTGCAAAACCAGGAACGATCAACCCTGGAGCACTGGAACTACCTAGTTCAGATCAGAAACAGGTGGAAAGGCCAGTCTTGTGGTCTGGTGGCCTTAGGATGGCTAAAGGGACTTAAAATTCACTACAGCATCTATCCGTGACAGGCAAACTGGAAAAGTGATAGGGCTTTCATTAAATAACTAAAATAATGTTTCTGTTCCAGACTTGATTGCTATGTAGGCTGCTTTTTTTCCCAGTGGAGTTTCATCAGGACACCAAATACAAATGACTCTAGTGACTAATGAAGTGACGTTTTCCGGGACAGCACTTCCACAACCTCCCTTCGACACAAATCCACCTAACATTAAAATATACTGCAGACTATAACTTCCTTTATAAACATTATACCAGAAACAATAATTCAATGGCTAAAAGATGTGGACAAGACTTGTGCAATTTCTACCTCCCATGTAATGCTTGTCACTCACACAACAGTTGCTGCCCATCTAACTTTAATTTTATCCCCTAAAATTTGCAGCAGTACATTTAAAGGTCAAAATAAACATCCAGGAGATATAAAATCCCATTTCCTTTACAGTTGAACTATCTCCAAAGTACTAAAACATGAACATATGCCACAGTATTACTCACTATATAAAAATACATATGTTAGTAGATATACAGTATAGTTAAAACACAAAATTATACATGATGTTGCAGGTTTATATACGTATATGTAGATTGTATCAACACATCCAGTCAATCAAATCCTATATATAAAAATATTTTCTTATTCTCTACCAGACACTAGGCAAAAAGTTATAGAACTTTCAAATACATTCCTTTTGAAAAATTCATTACATTCCTAAATGACAGGTTTTTCAAATCAAAAGTGAACACTGTATACAGTGTTTCCAATTCCAATGAGTTCAATGAGATCTCATTATATGGTGAATCTCTGATGGTGATTATGTGGTGAAGCTCCTGAACCTCCACCTTGAGCTTTCTGAAAGTCTAAGTCTCACCCTCATATCAGGGAGAAACAGTGAATGTCAATTTTAATACCCGAAAGTTAATTACCAAAGATGCCAAGAAGAACACAACTTAGTATTTTGAAAATACAACTCTTAAAGGGTGAAAGTTACCAATAATTCACCCAAATTTTTTGATCCTTTTGTTTTCAGGCATGTCTCCTTCATAATTGCTCTGGCCCACCAACAGCACCTGTCCCTGCTGTGGAATCAAGCCTGAATGACAGATATCGATTTGTTCTTAAAAAATTAAACACTCCACTAGGCAGTGGGACGAAACTTGTATTCCACACATGTATTTCTTTACTGAGCAATGAATTTCAACTGAATTTGTTCTGTGAGTAATTTTTGGCAACCAATTGCAAGGCAGCCCTGAGGCTTCCTCCCAAGTATACAGAATACGGGTGGAAAAATGCAGAAGTTGTCGCATACAGAAAGATCTTTTGTGCTCTTGACAATCTATCTGAGCTTTGCCTAGGCAAAGAGAAAACACAGAATTTGCCTTGTCAGTACCTAGGCTGACAGTGTTTTCTAAATAATACCATATTTAAACAATCGTGTCTGTGCGTAACATTTAGCTCCCAAACCGATGGTGGATGATGAGTAGTCTGACCACAACCAGGCCTCCTGGCCTCCTTCGCTGATGGATGTTTGGCACTTTGCTGAAATAGGTCACATGGCTTTGTGTCCAAATATTGCTTAAACAATTAGAAACTTAGAGTAGCTAGCAAACATTACCAGTCCTGTCCTTTAGGCTCCTCATCCAGTTCGGGTAATTTTTAGCCACTTGATGGATTTTCAAAAGAAATTTTAAAAATTTTCAACTCTGATCCAAGCTGTTTTGAAATAAGTAAATTCTTAACATTAGAAAATAAATAAATGAGGAAGGTGAGAATATGTGCAAAGCCTTTTCCCTGCAAGAGAAGTGTTCCACTATCCACAGCTAGCTTAGGCAGCATTACTAGTTAGTCAATTCCTGATTACTTTTTTTTTTTTTTTTAACAATGGAACATGATTTAATGAGTCAACACTTGCCTATTTCTGACCCTCTAAAGCCTCCAGGTTACTATTCATAATGATGAGAAGAAGCTCAAGTATTCATTGCCACACAGATCTATATCTTGTTGGACACCACAAACAGTGTAAGACTTTCCCACTTATGTGCCTGATAATTTTTCCAATGTACCGAAGTCCTTGAATTTCCAAGGTCAGAAAATGATTAATCTTATTAATTGTTTGACACAAGGAACTAAGCAAAACAGCTTTTGATTTTATAAACCAAAGATAAAAGAATGACTTCTTATCTTTGTAATGCTTTAGCTGCATGACTTCGGGGTTCTTAGGCTATGATAATATAATGTTTATTAGAAGCCAAAACAAAGATTTCTCTCTTAAAGAAATATTAGAATGTAGTATAGAAGGCAATCTGAGGAACATATCCTACTCAAAAAGGAAGTACAGTACTTGCAAAGTACTAAATGAAAAAAATGCATTAAAAAGACAGTCAGATGGGTGATTTCCTTCTGGGCAGAACAGGGATGGTGCCTTACGCACTAAGTCCCTCAAGAAAGTGTATAACAAATCTGAGGGACTTTTATTGAAAAATGGCCATGGGCAGCCATATTTTGGTTTTGGCTAAGACTCAATCATCGTGTTTTGATTTAGAAGGAGAAAACCCAAACCACCTGTGGTTTTCATTTTTAATTCATGGCCCACAGGAATACAGACTTTACACTTTCCAATTTTTCCTACCCATGTGCAGCCTGCTAATCAGAAAAATAATATTTTTAAGCAATTCCTGCCCTTGTGTAGAATTTTCAAGAGAGGAAAGTGAAAATATACAGGGGCCCTTATCAGCATTGCTGAGGAACACATAGGCGGGATCTTGCAAAATCCACACCTCCCACCATGGCTATCACAGGTGACCCTTTCTGCTACATATGGTGCTGTGTCAATGCATTCCAGCTTGAAGTTATGGGTTACATTATTTTCCTAGTGAGTAGTGATACAAAGAGGGTGAGCTAATAGTAAGCCTAAGGTTGCCAAGAGTGCAAGATTTCACAAGTAATGCTCATTTTCCCCAGGCATACTGAGTTGGTGTGAAGGAACAAGGGTCAACCATCCTGTTCAATGAGGGTCCAGGTAGCCAGAAGAGGGAAATGGGACTGCTCCCTTGGAAGAATAAAGGAGAGCACGACCCAAATGCATGTACAATTCCCAGAGCTGGCTGGGGTAAGATCCCGAGTGAASTGAGAAAACATGAGACCTGATCAATGTAGGCAGATGGCAACTCGGGTGAAGGACACTCACAGCTCTGCCTCATCTGTTTATGCCTACAAAGACACATACTCAACAGCAAGAAGCACCCATAAAGTTTCCCTCCTATTTTAAAGCAAAACATGCATTTTATTTGCTAATCTACCAGAGCAGACTTTCAAAGCATCCATCCTTTGTCATGCAATGAAATGCTGACATGCATTTCTTTTGTCTTAGCCCACATCTAACTGGATCTCCAGCTGGCAGATATTACTGGCAGCTCTCCTTGAGAAAATACACCGGGTGGAATCCAGATCCCTTTGAACACAATGGGAGCTTTGCCATGACCTTCAGCAGGCCTGAATTTTGCTCGCTTCCATTTGATAAGGGCAGCAAGCTAATAATAATAATTTGTTTTCAAAGTCTCTATCAAAATATATGTACTTCCTTTCTAGTTAGAAGTAGGCTTCACTTTTTATGCTATGACCTTCGAAAACTAATAACAAGTTTAATATTTTAAAATGCACATGCACATTCACATATGCGCATATATATAAAGTATGCATAGACACAATTGGTATAAAACACTTTTCAAGTACTAAATATGCTTAGTGGAAACTCATTTTGCAGACCATTATTTTCCCCCTTTACAGTCATCCCTCCAAAAGAAAATAATAACAAGTTAAACAGGGAGTACACAAATGTATATACGACTGAAAATCCTGAATCTCTGTTACTCTCTTATGCATATTAACATAAACTTAYTTATAGTAATAAAATACAAAAAAAAAAGTCCTAAATGAAGCAACTTTTCTGGGAAAGTTCTAATGAAGCAGAGAGTAGCAATCAGTGGCTTTTTTATGAATAATTCTAAGGTCAGAAGCTCGATCATACAAACCAGTCATGACAAAATTATAGCTTAAGGCTCCAGCAAAAGGAGTGGGAATTCCACAGAGACTCATTGCATTAGTAAAATGACTCATATTCATGTTTGTAGGTGCAGATCCTCTGTTGTAACGCATAACAACAGCCTTCTGTAGAGTCTCTGATGTAGCGCGCAACAGAAGTTTTCTAAGATGCTCGAAGGAGCAAACGAGGGAAGTGAGCTTGTACCTAATATTCACACATTTTGATGCTCTCCTTGGATCACTCCTTCGGGGTTTAGGCAGGCAGGTATCCATTTGATTCTGATGGCAGTTTTGCTCAAAGTTAGGCAGCAAAAAGGGGTCCCTTGCTCTTTTGAGCATTTATTTTCCTTTTTTTTTTCAATTGTCACAGTGATTCATCAGCATCAAAATACTCAAGAGTATGTTTCACTGGCATAGCAACATAACAACTATTTCTCCAAAACTGCCTGAGAAATAATAGAGGACTGAGCCTAGCAATTTTGCGAGATGGATAAATATCACCCAAGTGCTATAAATGAGGAAGCTGAAGCACAACATACTTGACAAATGAAGTATTTGTCAAGAAGACTGAGCAATGTCATGACAGAACTAAAACTAGATCTAAGATCTCCGTGTTTCGAGGAGGAAACGGCTTGGCATAGAAGTTTGCCTCAGGTTTTACTGACTACAAGGCATCATAGATATTCCATTAACTCCCCACAGCCTCCATTCAGCCACTGACCCACTTTACATTAGAGCAAATGTTCCAGCTAAAGAGATTGGGTTGAAATGCCATGTAGGGACTCCATCCATAACAAGCTGGGCTCTTGGACTGTATCAAAAGCTGAGTTTTCAATTACCTCTATGCCTTCCATTTCTCATTTACATCTGGGAAAAAAGAAAGAAAAAAAAAAAAAGAAAAAAAGAATCCACAGAGGTAGTAAAAGCCAAACCACTTTCTGGTTAATGAATAGATTTAGGGTGCTAGACGGATGCTGCCAAAARGGCTGGGGTAGCAGGAGTGGAAACAGTGCAGAGGAAGCCAGAGAAGAAATGATTTTAGAAGCTGTTATGGTCCAATGTTAAAAAGATAATAAGAAGCTATTTGTACAGACAGGAAAAAGTTACACATACAGATTAATTAAAAAAAAAACTTTACAAACATCTTTATATAATATAATTGAAATTCTTCATCATTTTTATCATGCTAGCTTGCTTACATTCATGTGGTTTTCGTCTCACAGATGTTCTAGAGGATAGGACATGTAATATGGCTCCATAGTTTTCTAACCACAGAATATCCAAAATATATAACCAGGAAATCACTTGCAGTCTGTGTGGGGTTTGGCAGATGGTATTTCTAAAAATGCAAATATCCAATATGGAGGTATTGGAGAAGATGGATTTCACAAGGGAACAGTGCAACTCTTTATATGGAGTGTAAACTTTACACAGTACTCCAATATAGAACTGGTGAGTACTGTTAAAAAAAAATTCCAATGAATATTCATTTCAGTTTATAAACATATTCTCTTCAAATGTTTCAATACCCTCTTTGTGTTTGCTTACTGTGCATGTTCTAGCTATTGCATTTACTGGCAAGAATGTTTGTAGAAACAGCAAATTTTAAGCAAGTATTAGAGAAAATGTATGGGAAATGAATTTTTAATCTGGGAATACAAGTGCTTCCTCCAGAAAGTTATTCTAAACAGGTCTCCTTAGCCATTTGAGGAAGGGGAACATATGTGAGCCACAAGTTCTGAACTAACTTAGATTGAATTTTGCTTGTTGAATTCTTACATACGCTAAGCAGTACATGATTTTAAATTTTGGCCCGACGAGACACAAAGCTAAAGTACATTCTTATGCTAAGCAACTCGCATGTGAAGGAGGTAAGTAGGTTAGGAAGTCAACTATC
This sequence comes from Nothoprocta perdicaria, assembly GCF_003342845.1. NCBI lineage: Eukaryota > Metazoa > Chordata > Aves > Tinamiformes > Tinamidae > Nothoprocta > Nothoprocta perdicaria. Next base: position 399,948 of record NW_020455544.1, read on the forward strand.
AGCAGACCTGTATTGTGATTTCCATCTAGGTCCTGGGGGCAGAGAGAAGGAGGGATTTCTTGGTGGAGGGCAGACTCCCAGCCCTCCCGCTTCCACTGTTAACACAGTTTTTCAGCTAGGAAAACCTTCCCCAGCCTGATCTTGACTCCTGAGGCAACAGGTGATGCTTCTGGTAAACAAAAGGGTGTTTGGGAAGGCAACAGGAGTCACAGTGTGGACCATTAGTGATGGAAGAGATTGGCTTCTGCTTTACTGCAAACAGTGAGAAAAACCAACCCTGAGATAAGCCAAAAAACTCTCAGTTCCTTCTTGGTGAACAAATGTCTACTATCGATTTCACCTGCCTGGAGYTCCCCTGGTGAAACCATGCATCTTCTAGGACTGGTGGCTCTCAAAGCAAGACAGTGACCATGCCAAGGTGTGAAGACATTTGGGGCTGAGATCTGCTCACACAGAATCTCAATGATGTGAAAACTGCGGCAGTTATACTTTAGATAATAAATACAGAAAAGACCAGGCAGATTTCATACAATAGAAGATTTCATTTTAAATGAAAGCATTGCACAGCTGCAGTAACCATCTTGATATACTATAAAATATATAAATCCAAATTCCTAGCTGATGTAGGTAATTAATCCTCCATCAAGACAATTTACTGTGAATCTAAAACATACCATTTGCCTGGCAGCTCTGCCATAAACTGGATTCTCTGTTCATGTAGAGCAGTAGTCTTATGCAAAGCTAGAACACAGAGAGGACAAAAATGCATCTCCTCACAAAACGTGGAGGTAAATTCTAACAGAAATGGAAACRTCTGTAGAGTTTTATTATTATTATTATTATGCAGCCATTGCATAATGTTAAGTATAAATATGTCTGTATGTAAATATATACATACATAAAAAACAAGTACACTATATTGTAAAATGGTTTAATCCCCTTAGAGTGTCAAAAGTTATTAAATTCTATAGGATTTTAAGGTTGGGAGTTAAGTTCAATGCATATGTCTTTTTTTTGTAATATTATTGTTTTTATAGTTATGCCTTTTGTATGGCTTTTCAATTCATATTATATCAAGGGAAAATCATGGCTCTAAAGATTAAAAAGTTATCTGTCTCTGAGCTGCTGACTTCACTGAAAGGTCACTTTCTTTCCAAGCTGTCTCAAGCTCAGGCAGCTTCCTGGCAATTTCAATTCAACTGCAAACAGCCAAGATCATGTGAGATGATCCAAAAGATTCCTAAAATGTTAGATATGTTTGTAACCAAGATATGCTTGTAGACTAAGACATATTTCAGACTAAATATTTTCACAAGTGTAATCACATGAAAGAAAGAATCCCTAACACATGTGAAAACCCAGCTTCATATCCATTAGACCCCACTTATTAAACAAGAAGTTATATGGGTTGGATTTTCTATAGGATAATGACTTACAGGGGCTTTCTCCACTGATGTGAGCTCCAGCTGTGGTGAAAAGTGAAGCTATATCCCAAAACGGAGCAGCAGCCTTTCACAACTCTGGAAGGGCATGGCAGGCTGTTATAATACAAAACCATTTTCCCTGGATCTCTGCGAGTCTGATCCAGTGCCCTTCAGATTTAAGCAGAGCACTTTATGCTAATTCTTTTGTAATGTGTTAATTGCCAATTTATACAGAAATGGTTGCTTCTTCGGAAACTACAGGTGTTCAAAATCTCTCAGGGTTTTGCCTAGGAAGAGTTGAGTGACTAGACTTAATCGTAATGAAGTTTGAATTTGTGGCCTTCATCCAAGCAAATGGCAGTATTATTTCTAATTTCAGGGTGAATAGAATTGGGTTTCAATATCTGTGTAAGTTTGTTCAAATACTAGCATGTAATGACAGAAAAGTAGATGGTCTCATTACACACCAAGCTGATCAATAAAAACGGGAACAGACTTTTTCATGAAAGATCAGTACAAATTTCTGTGAATCTATTGTTAAACATTTCCACTCTAAAATCTTGCCACAACTATTCCTTTTTCCTTCATTCTAATATTCAGTATAGTGTGGAGCAAAACCTGTATTCTGTAGATGTGTGCATTAGTAGTACGTTTTGTGGCACAAAAACATCTTGTTAAATCTTCATTCACCAACAAATGCCATCATAAATCAGAGTGTATTTTTATTTACAAGCAAAAAAATCCCCCATGATTTGAAGTTAACATATTTCCAAATGCTCGTTTCCAGTGATGCACTACTYAATACCAGCACATGAAGACATTTCTAACTGTGTGCCCCATGGGCATAGGTTCCATAATTTCATGGTCTCACTTTGTTTCTGGCCCCAGTTAAGTCAACAAGATTTGTGAGCTTTCATAGCTATGGACCACTGCTGGCATGAAGTAATCATTCCTAATTCCTAAGCAGTCTTTCAGCAGTCAGGGTATAGACTGAGTGAGACATGAAGTCATATAGCAAATGACAGGCCTGAAAAATTCTTAGATAATTTAGGAATATTACTTTTCTTGTTTTGGAAATGTATTATTTAAACAACATTGGGTATAAAAAAAAGTGGGGGTCACAGAGTGCAGTGAAAAAGAAGGATAATTATCATTAACTTTCCAGCCAGAGATATTTATATCTGTGACACTGAGCATAGTTTAAAATGTTGAACTTTGTCTCAAATCACAATCTTGGAATTAAAATCAAGATTTTAGGATTTCTCCCAAGAAATTTGAAAGGAAGTAAGGCTAATCAATGTGAGAAGTTGGATAATCAGTACAGGTCTGACTCATGTGGTCCTAATGCAGTGAACAGAAGAGGTGAGTACTTAGTTATACTCCTTCCAACCTGATTCTTGTGTGACTTACTGCAGTTTTACTCCAAAGTAACACAGCTGGACTTCTGTGAAGTTGCTCTATTTACACTGCAACTGATACCAGAATCTGAAAGTAGATTTAAATGCTTTTTCTCTGGACTCACAGTATTACAACAGGGATTAATATCTTACACAGGGAACTTTCTTTTTGGCGTTTTGAATACAGAATGTATTTTCTTCCAACATTCTGAAAGGAAATGATTATGTTTTCCCATTCACAAAGTGCAAAAAGTCACAAGGGTTTTATGTTAAAATGGATGCAGATAAGCAAAGCAGTGAACAGTGGTGAAGTCCTATTTCTCTTCCAGTCACTGACACCTTGTAGGAGTAAGATCTTACTCCAGAAAAATGCATCACTGATTCTTTTCCCCTGAAACAATCGGTAGAGAACTGGGTACAAGAGACTGTGAAACTGCAGAAATATGTGAAGTGCTTAAAAAAGTAAGCACTACTTAAAACCAGAATACCCTGCTTTCAGAGCTATAAGAACATACCACATTCTTATTTTCTTCCTGTGGGAGGTCAGTGTTTATATTGTGGATGTGCCTGCCAGGAAGAACATTTTTGCGCTTGCTCTTCTTCCAGTTGCTAATCTGCACATTCATTTGCCTCCAGTTTAAGGATGGATTGCCTGCGCTTTTCCAGCGCGGTCGATATTAAACCCATGTGTTTGCATGAACACAGGCCGTTTTGCGGCCGCCCTCGTGCCGCAAGCATGGCAGTGAGGTTTCCTCTTCCCCTCCAAGTTGCCTTCTCTACCGTAGCGGGTAGTGCCAGCCCACAGGTGTGCCCTGGCCACGGGCCGGGCTTTGGGAAGCCGGGCCTGAAATTATAGAAGTCTTCGTGGTGGACATCAGCCCTGCCCTGGGAAGGCAGCTGTGGGCCTGACTGCCTCAGTCTTCATTTCGGCCGCACCTCCAGCCTTGCTAAGTTAGCCAGGCCGCGTGGTGATGCCGGCTTGGCGGTGCGTGCCCCGAATACAGCACGGTAACGGGGTATCTAAAACCACTCACGCAGCACTGAGCTGTCCCTGGCAGGAGCTCCGCGTGCGGCACCTCATCACTGCCTTATGCAGTCGATACGATCACCACAATTTTGTCCTCACCCTGGGTCAGGAAGAGAGGAACAAAATAGCTAAATAGCAGGCTCCCTTCCCAGCCTATTTCTAGGCTACCTCCTAGTGGCATGCGGCATGCATCATTCCCTGCAGTAACTCCTGTCTCATCCCTAACTGGGCTGAGGACAGAAAGGAAAGATCAAGGTGACTTTTCCCATGAAGTCTCCCAAGCTCCAAGCAAGGACAAAAAGCGTAAGACCTCAGTGTGGGACGTTTTTCCTCAGAGCACCTCTGCCTGTAAGACACCGTGAGGAACAYGGTGCCTCAGCCCGTTTTAGCGCAGCGCGACACAAACCCACCATCCACACCCGCATAGGGAAGCGTGAGTGCCAAGTGCCATCAGCCTGGGAAGACCTTCCCCCTTCCTGCCTTCTGCATGGAAGGAGTGGCAAAGAGAAGGCATTTCCTGGTCGCTCCTCGCTCAGGTTTCTCCCCAGCTCAGGGGGGCTGCAGCTGGGGTGGCACGAGCAGGCACTGCTGCCGGCCTAGGTTGGCGCAGCAGCACGTCCAGGCCATGCCAGCACCGGGAAGCTGTCTCCACACCTCTCTAGCTGCAGAGTTTCAAAGCGGCTGATTCCTACAGGCTATTTCTCCTGCTCCTATAGCCAACAGGCCACCCTCGGGCGCCCAGAGCCCCACGCGAGCGTCCTTCGCTCCTGCCCAGGGCGGCGATGGGGCGCGTGGAGGCCRCGAGCGAGCGAAGGTGGCCGCCAGCAGCTGCCTCACCGCGGCTTCTGGCAAGCCTGTGGTTTGTGGGGAGATCGTAACTGAGCATTTCCTGGTTTTCTAGTGTTTGCTTGGGGTTTTGTTGTCCCACATCCCAGGAGGGACAGGGTGAGGGAGGTATTGTTAGAGGCRGCAGCCAGGAACAGGTTTACGGGGGTGAAACTACAAAGAGTAACTCAGCTATTGCCAGCGTGGCTGTATTAATGCGAGGGAAGAGCCAGGAGCAGACAGGTAACATTCGCACTGAAAACACCATCCGTGACTTCCTTTTTTTAATAGTGCGCTCTACTCATTCCCACTAAATCAGGAGGTCATGTACTGAACCCCACGGCAAAAGCAAAGGCTGGCGGGTGGGTGCTGCCCCGCTCTCTGCTTGGTGTCAAGGTGACTAGAACAGGCACTGGTCATTTTCTGGGTTCTGCCCAAAAGCCAAGCAATTCGTCTACGTAGGGGCCAAAAAGATGAGGTAGCAAACTCATCGCCTAGCGCTTAGTAAATACAGCATGCACTTAATAAAGGTCACTTTACATTTGTTTCAACAGCGTTTGAGGGCTTTTTTCCCAGATGAGTACAGGGCTAAAGCACTGCCTGTCTTCAGATGTGTGGACTTGCTGAACGTTGCTTGCTGAGTAGCATTTTACACTCAGAAAAAATCAGGGTTAGCACTACTTGAGGTTAGGACAGTAAGAGGATGTGCCACCAAATATGCCTTATCTTTTCCCCCTTGGTTGACATCCTGATTTGTTCTAATTGCAGGTACTGCATATAACTTGTGTAAGAGTACATTTACATAATTTTCTTCATTTAACATCTGATTTGCATATTCAAATATCTACCAAAGAATTTGCCTCTGTGCAGGGTTTTTAGGCAAAAAAAAAAAAGTATAGAACTTGAAAAATATATTAAGACCTTTTTCTTAATTCTTTAACTTCCCTGCTGCTTACAGGAATTAAGTATGGAAACAACATCTGGGTAATATTGTGAGGGATTTCAAAAGGGTTCTCAAAAAGGGCTGACACAATCTTACTCCTTTTAGAAGAGGATATGAAATGAATTGCTTACTTTGGCTATTACCCGCACTCCCTTCTCCCTGCAGCAGAGCCAAGAGCTAGTGGCACGTCTGAGAGAGTTTTTTTTATGGGGAGTCCTTCAAATATTTTTGACTGTTTGCAATAAGACCTAAGAGAGGTCCCCTCCCATAAACATAACAAAGGAAATCGTTACACCAAAGCCCCACTTAAGTGAATGAATAATACATTAATAGAATCTTATGATTAATTATTTACATATCATGTCTTTCCACACGACCCTAATAGCCAAAGATGGTAAATGAGTAAAATACATATGAGAGTCACAGACCCTTCTTGCTAAACTTTGATTAAGTTATGCTAAAATAATATTACCTAATCTAATAAGTATTAGCCATAAACTTGTGATTACCAGCAAGACTAAAGAAATTGACTGTATGCACCAGTGAAAATAAAAGCTGCTGCACTATCCCCTTTCTGCTTAGATAGGAAGAGGTCTTGACCAGAACCAGTTCTTGTAAGGCAGATCTCCCATGGCCATCACTCCCATTTTGGAATAAAATAGAGCCATTCTTCCAAGGTCATAGGTTCAGGTTGGCTTTATAGATCATTTTAATGACACTTTAAGAACTAACCTGGCTTAATTAAATCTGTTTTGTGTTATATCCTGTGTGAACACACAAAAATAACATTGTTGTTCTAGCTTTCAAAAAGATCACATGTAATCTGAAGAATTTGCCTAAAAACAGAGGAGTGTGGGTTATTGGGTTTTTTTTCCGAGTAAAAGAAGACAGCCTGACTGGGGATGTAGCTAAATGTTCTATGATGTCTGTTCCTCCTCCTAGGGAAGCTGATGATTAAAATCCCTTGGACTTGTAATTAGAATAGTAGCACCAAGTGCCTTTTTCTTAGCAATAGCAGCCACTAGCGCTTTGTGCCAGAGCTAAGGTCACTAAACAAGCTCACATGGTGCATGTCTCTCTCCTCCCCCGGCCCAGGCAGAGCTGTGCACGCTGCTTGCCACGAAGGGGTATCCGTGCATTTGCAGCATGGTCAAGCTGTTCAAAGCAGTCTTTTTTTCCTTTCTTTTCTGTCACTAGAAAGCTTTTCTTCTCMGAATGGGGGAAATAGACGGAATTGGGTTGAAAAATGCTGATTGCAAATTTTTTCGGGCATTTTGACCAACTCTACTTGAAATATGATAAATACAAAACAAGTCACAAAAGCAAGCAGTGGAGTCTTAAATCCCAGCAGAGGACACACTGGCCTCTGCTCTGCTGTAAGTTTTTGCAAACCACCCTCCCCTCCCTCCCTGAGGGAGACAGGGGTGAAAGCGGGAGACAGAGTGAAAAGAGTCATCTTCTGCAGGAGCACCAAATCTGCCAAATCTGCATATGCCCGCTCCACTCCTACGTATCCCCTTCCTACCTGCCTTGGGAGCGTGGCTTGCCCTGAACTTGCCGCCTTGGCAGGAGCAGTGCAGTTTGCTGAAAAGCCGTCTGCAGCAAGAATATTTCCATGCACCAAGCCAGAATACAACAACGCTCTTTCAAAATAATGCTCTCTAGTAAAATCAACCAGCTGAAAGGCATTTTGCATAGCATCAAAAATGTAAATAGATGGGGCAGTTGGCCTGTTACGAGGCATTCRTATGAATACGTGGTCACTGCGCAAATCCAAAACACACACGCGTTTTAGAAAATAGAGCAGCGGCGTGTGAAAACGAACTGTGCTAAAATCATTGTTTTGCGCCAGCATGGCACTATTGTTCAACTGGGTAACATGAGCAGAGCGGGAAGTAGAAGGTGCCTGTATTCTCATCATGGTTTATTAAAACTCTGTGCTTACTCTCACATATTTCTTATTCATAGGAAGAGTGCCCACCGAAGCTAGCAAGAGTAAGTCCTCCAGGATCAAGCCCTTAATTTGTGCATTAACAGAGTACTTTAGCCTCCAGTATATTTAATCTTCCATATCTAACCATTTCCCTATAGTATCACAAACACTTTATGAAAAATAAATATTTAGACAAGATAATGTATATTAATGCAGAACCTATTTAACATTGATTCTTTCTTTCCATTACAACTCATCTAATGCCATGGGCTGATTAGATCAGCCCGCATACACGTCAACRAGGCTTGCAATCATCTAATTTATCCTCAGGGTACTAACTTCTAAAATTGCAACATTTGGGAATTATTAAATTTAAATAGAATGCTTTCGATTTTCCGTTCACCATCCAGCCCTTCATTTCAGGAGATGAAAGTAGTCTGAGCCATGAAAAGAAAAATCAGAAGAGCTCCGCTGATCAGAAAAAMCAGCGTGATCAGAGAACTTCTTCTGTACTAGCACCAAGGCCCTCAGAAGCAGCAGCCCGAATGGGCAGGAGAGCAGAGACAACGGCAGGTCCTTTTATCTGGTGAGCCTTTTAAGTGGAGCTTGGTGCACTGCTGCAAGCTGCATCAATAGCAAGCACATGTGCCCCACCATGAAATGGCAGGGGGCTTGCTGGAATAACGTGGTCTATCAAAGCCTGGAATAAATTCAAGAGATCCTGTCACGAGAGCTGCCCTGTGGAGCTCACACGGCTCCCTGGTTCGGGAGCATCAGCAGTTACTGTAGACATTAACTGGGGGCTGCAGGGTCGTGATGAGCCCATCCCTTCTAACCCAGCACGTTCCTTGCGGAGGAGTAAAGTGACATGGCATCACTCTCGTTAAATTATGCTACAAAAAAGAGGGAGAGAAGGGCCATATAGTTTGGAAAACCTTCAGCTGGAGCTCAGAGGAGAAACGGCTTGGAGTTAGGAGCCCAAAGGGGGAGAGGAAAAAAAAAAAAAAAGAGAGAGAGAGAGAGAGAATTTGCTGAGCCCAGAAAAGGATTAAATGGATTTACTGGGTCCAGGGAAAAGCCAAGAAGAAACAAGGAAGAAATACATTGTCTTGTTCTCTTCAGCTTGGGGCTATTCAGGAGGAAAGAAATATGAGTTACAATTCATGGGGAAAGGATTTTGTGTGTGCGAAAGGTTAAAAAAAAAATAAAGATGCTATTCATGCTTATTTTAGGTTGTGGGCCAATAAACCAGTCTGAGAAAGGRATAGGCACAGGGGTTTCTGTAAAGTCATGGGGAGCTGTGATGGGGAAAGCAGGACAGTGGGTGCATGGTTTAAACCAGCCATTCCAAACTGGCTTTGGAGAAATATTTCTTCCATGTTGCTTTGCCCATGGCCATTTTCTGACATGCGACATGGGACTAATGACCTAATGACTTCACTAAAGGCCCTCTCTTTTTCTTGCAATTACCATGTGCCAAGAACACCAATAAATACTTCACGATTCACCACACTTTCACCAAAAATGCAATCACTGCTTTTTTGGAAGGCATTGTATTATATTTTATTTATATTGTATTATATTTTATTATTATTTATTATAATTTTATATTATTTATTATATTTATATTGTATTCTATTTTATTATTGCACTTAACTTTAATATTCTAACTGTGCTTACATCTAGCAGAAACTTTAACAATCTAGTGTGAATAATATTCGTATCTAAGGAAGCACCAAAATTCATGATACCCTGTTATTCAAGTCTGAGACTGTGCCTTTCTGACAGTATAAACATTTTTTGTTGGAATCCCAGTAGAGGATAAACCTCCACTTCTGTTTAAATTTCCCTGGAAGATAGGCAATGATTCATAAAGACAGAACTGCCACTAATTTCGTAGGTACTGTAGAAAGCCGAGCTTTGGCAGAAATCCCTCTGCAGCTCCCAGTACCAAGTCTCCCAGTGAAATTTTCATCCATTYTTCTGGCTGGAAAATTTTCATTTTCATTTTCTTCCTGCACACCACACATGACCTCAGCATTGCTGCTGGACTTCTGCAGCAGCCTGGACACTGCCACGGTGTAGGAAGCTGCCTCTGTGCCTTTGGGAATCTCCTGCCTGCACTTTGGGGTTGCTCCTTTCCCAAGGCATGGGCAGAGCCGGGCTATGGAAGCAGTGCATATCTGCACATCTCTGTATTCTCAAGACCACTTTTATTTGCTGCAGCTTGCTGACCTGCAGGGTGGTCACATGCTTATTTCTCCATTTTCAGCTTTATTTAATGCATCTCTATAGGAATGGATATCTGGACCATGAACTCTCCTTTATCAAAGTATATATTTGTAGGCGCTGATATCTTTGAGTACACAGATACCTGATTATGTAACATGTTTGCGCTTAGGCTATTTGTGCAGCTGTTGAACAGCAGGAGTTGCTGAACCACCTTAAYAGTGTGCCAATATTGCTGAAGTTTGAGACCCTTTATGGCTTTGGTTACCCGTGCTTGGCTTCTCACTCCTGTGCAGAGCAGGTAGATAAGCTATTTTAGTGTTCTCCATGACTAGCAAAAACAAAAATGGTTTTGCCTTTGTATGGCTGGATGTTAGGTTAGATGCATCAGGACCGGTTTACTAATTTAAATGAAGACTGTGAATAATTCTGAGTCTGGGTCTGCTTTCCTCTTCCTTTAGGCTGCGCATTTAAACCTGTGAAAACTGGTTCATGGCCACTTGCCTCATAATATGCTTGGTCGTATGTGCTTGGCAGGGTACRCAGGTGGCAGTGGAAGCATGTCTGTCTTCACCTGGTTGCCTGAAGTACAACAAATGCTTTCTTTGAAAAGTATGGATACAGTTTATTTTGCTTTAAAAAAATCTTAAATCCTAAAGCATCTCCAAATGCCTTTGCCTTCTTTATTGGCAAAAACAGTTGCCTTAACCTTCAAAACTGTTTTGACCAAGGAAGAATCAACAGTGCAGGAAAAAAAGATGAGCAAAGATGTTCTCTCTCTTGCCGTGCTCTTCATGGACTTTCCCCATTCCTACCTCCTCTGCTTCAAAGGAATAATTAGTTGCTAAAAAATGTGTTTCATTTTGGCTGGGAGGAGACAGAGCATGTTTTTAATTGTGAAAGTGTTATTCAAATMAACTTTTCTAGGAAAGTCATACAAGATAATGTACAACATAATTAGAAGGGTTTTTTTCAAAAACAGTTGACTGGGAAGCTGTCAGCCAGCTTCAATATGATCTGTGTCTTCCTTTGCAAGTTTTCTTTTATAACTCTAGCTCTCCTTCGGGGCAAACTCACTCTTCTGGCTCTTTTAAAAAAAAAAAAAAAAAAAAAAAAAAAGCATGATTTTAGTATTTGCTTATTTCACCTTTTGACTTAATCACCTTTAAATTTGCCTGCCACCTTTGAGTCTTGCCTCGGATGGTTTGCTGGTCAACCCTTTTCTCATGCTCCAGCCTTTTATCTCTCCTCCMTGGCTCTGCTGCCTCTCCTGCTCTCTACCTGGACTGCAATTTTGAGGTTTTGGTGAAATACGTGGCCTGCCTCCCACCTCTGGGGCTACCAGGTCTGCAGCCTGGGGTTGCTGTGCTCCTCTGCACTATTTTCAAAGTCGTAGTACGATGATGGTTTTGTTAATGCATTCAGGTTCCTGTTGATGTGTTTTGTGAAATCTGAACTGCTCGTCAATAACTAGAAGCTGAGGTTTAGAGAAATGTAATAATTTGTGCAAATCTTGTATTAGCAGGGCCCTGGGGAACTTTCAAAGCACCCAGCAAACTGTGTGTTTCCTCCTGTAAAATGCAATTGAACCGTAACACTTTTCTCTTGCGCTGTCTCATTAACTTCAAACTATTGCTTCAGCCCCTGTATCTGTGTGGGCCAGGTTTCTCTACAAAACGCTATGAAAAGACATCCATTTTTCCAATTGGATTTTCCAATATTTTCTGTCGCGGTGTCAGTGTAGCCAAGCAAGCTGGGCTGTTCAATGATGCTGCTCCGGTGGTAAGGGCCAGCCAAGTGTTCCCCCCAGGCAAAATCCRGGCAAAATCTCCCTGTGTGCCTCCCTCCAGCCCTCATTGCTGCAGCAGGGCGTGCGGCAGACTTGCGTTTCTGCAGGAACCAAACGCTGGCTCTGTGACTAATACTGAGGGTTTGTTTGTTTATTAATAATAGCCATCATTGTATAATAAAACCACTTCAGAGAAAGCGGCACAAATACAAATATTAGCCTTAAGCTGTTTGGATCTGCGATGGCTTGAAATTAATGAGTTGTTCACTATTAACACAATTTGAAGGCTACTGTAATTTTTCTTTTCACTCCTTTATATAGAGTTGTGTTTCAGGTACCATTTCGCTTTGCTTTCTGATGTACTACACRGGTATACTATTATTACGATTATTTTTAAGCCTTTTTTATTTCTCCTTACTGAAAGAAAGACACCAATAAATCTATTTATAAGTCATGCTGGCACATTCACAAACCAGTTTTAGAAATAGTGTGGTGCAAGRAGTGAAGGCAGCTTCCAGGGCGAAGGAGAGCTGTGGGCTCCTGCTCTGTGCTCATGTTAGGTCCCTTGCCATCCAATGCTGTTCTCAGCATGTAAGGCCTCAAAGGTGTGGGGACAGCCCACAACTCTCGTTTATGGACACCAGGACGAGGTGGAGGATGTCGCACACTTGGCCAAGAGGAAACACTGGGGAGATAAGTGAGGTTGAAGGCCCGATAACTCCTTATATCCTTAGGATATTCCCTGCCCTGGCTTTGTATTGGCACAAGCAGACGTTGATGCTTCGGCATCGAGCTTCTTACCAGTGCTAAGATGAAGATTTATATGTGCCTGACTATCTGATCAGGGTCAACTAGAGACGAATGTATGTGAGCACATGGAATAAAGTGAAGTTTATGGGAATTGTGCTGTTGATTTCAATATAWACTGTGAAAGAAGCAATAAAAAAATGAATGAAATTACATGTTTAAAGAAGTTAATATAGCAACTAAATAGGGTAATAGGAAGCTTATAGAGCTGGCATATGTTCCCATTTTGTTTTTCTTTTATAGCTAAGCCGAAGCAAGATGTATCATTTGTTCTAAAGTGTGGTTAAAAGTGACTGTAAAAATGGTATTAGAGTGCCTAATGTTTACATTTCAATGACTTCCAGATAGAATATTCTTTTCAGTTTATAAATAAAAGACTGTCTCTGTGAACTGCCAGCTCAGCAAACACGAACTGGCCTTTGCAAATCAGACATCTCTGTCTCTGATCTGACCAGCAATGAAAGTTTTGCAGAATACTGGTAGCCCCTGCTACGCCAGAATTTGCACACCGCCTTTGGATCAAGGTGTGAATTTAATTGTAGATGCAAATATGTCTGGGTTTTGTGCAAGCAAAGGAGGCCATCCACTACACAAACATGTGCATGCAAATTCTCTTCATGCGGTCAAATGCCTTTGGACTTACCAGCAGTTCATAGACTGCAACAAAATAGACAGATCTGCCTATTGTTTTTTAGCAAATACCTCAGGAAGACAATGTGATGACTTTCTTCATTTATTACTAGCTCAAGGCTCAGTCTGCCTTGAGGATATAAGGCCCGATCCAGAGAAAATGTGCAGGGAGGAGTTTCCAGGAACTAGTTTATTCTCTTTGTTGCCTGATACTCTGCCAGCTGACGCATGCGGGGAGGGAGCCACAAAAAAAAANAAAAAAAAAAAAAAAAAAAAAAAAAAAAAAAAAAAAAAAAAATTAATAATTGAGCGAGGTTCGTTGGGCACCAGCCTCTTCCCAGCACGGCGCCCAAGGAAATTGGCCTCGCTCGGCTGCAGGCGGCTCTGAGGGGTTACTGGGGGCTGCAGCCCCTATCCCTGCTGTGAGGTCCCCACCAAGGTGGGCGAGCTGGCACACAGCTCGTCCCACACGCAGCAGCACCCGCTCCACTTGCCCGCAGGAAAGAGTGAAGTTTTAGCACTTGGGCTGGCAGTGCTGTTCAAAACGTATCCATCGCCCTTGAAGAAAATGCGTTCTCTAAATTGTTGGGAAGAGTCAAGAGTCATTAAAATATGTAAATGGTAAAATTGTATGTGGATAATAGTCTGATTAGCACTTCAGCGACAGATGTTCTCACACAGAACCAGCTTTGCAAAGGAGATCCGGGTTAAATTTTCAAGCATTCAGCCCCACATCTGGAGTTGAATTTTCAGATGAGCTCACCTCTCATTTAGGCGCTAAGTGGGCAATTCTCTAGAAAGCCCTCGACGCATCCTCCCCATGGTGACTTTAGTCAGGGTTTCTGTTTTCAGCAAAGTCACAAGCAGACAAACTTTTCTGAAAGCCTGGCCCCAACTGCCAGGGCTTTGGAAGATCTGGCTCCTGGCGGAGCAAGCCCAGGTGTTGTGCAAGGTCTGTTCCCAGGAGGGCTGCCAGGGAGCTGGGTGTGCAGTGTTCACCCCATAGCATGTGGTTGGCTCCCCAAAATACCGAGGAAACTCGTAGAGCTCTGTAAAACAGTAAAAGCCTCAATGAAAGCAGGGACAGGTTTTCCAGTGCTGGGGCGATGAACATTAGGAGCCAGGATCTGATCTCGGCTCCAGCAGCTAAGTGCTGGAGTTGCTGTCGAAGTCACTGGCAGCTAACCGTGACTAGGATCTGGCTGTCTATATGCGCTTGCATGTTGTCCAAAACGTGGCAGAATCTTCTAGGCAACCTCCATCTGTCCCCCAAGTTTCAAGTTAAAAAAGCAGCTGGCTTCAGCAAAAGCCCTGCCCTTTGACTTTTGCACCATGCAGCTCCTACTTCACCAAATTTACTCTTACAGAAAAGAGGTCAAATGGGTTTTTTAGCCACGCCACAGTTGAGCATCTTTATAAAGGAGAATGCATCACTAAAACTGCACAATGTGAAGCTGCAGTGGCTTAAACATATGAAAGAATAAACACAGCAGAGAGATGCTCTGAGGAGAGGCAGTGACCCAAGGGCAGCAGCCAGCCAGCCCAGGAGCGACCGGCCTGGACTCCCRCCTTAGCAGCTAACTCCATGCAATTGCCACCTACAGGAAAAAGAACATAKGCACACTTCTGCTATTAAAAAATAGGCGTCTTTTATCAATGTATGTAAATCACCTTGAGAGGGGAAAACATGTTCAAGTGCGATGACTCATTTTTGCATTCATATCTAAGAGAATGCAACTAATATCGAAACTACAGAAGCCGTTTTGGCACTTTGGGCTTAWTATGTGATCGGATTCTGGAGTGCGCGGAACACTTTCGTAATCACATGCTGTTTGATTTGGGTTTCTGTATTATTGGGAGGCAAAGCTTGCCTGCTCCGTGGGTTCAGCGCTGTCTTGCGTTGGTGACCTTCACAGTTCACACATAATAGCTAAACCAGGAGTCTGAGAGCAGGCAATTCCTCTGTCTTTCAACTGCCAAAGCTTCTTTTTATTATTCATTGTTATTTAAGCATCCCCCAGCAGCTCATTGCCTTAAAAATCTGTGTTTTTTTAACTTACATTGGGAAAGAAATGTATTTGGCAGGCATCTCCTCAAAGCTCTCCATGGTTTGTTGCCACTAGTCACTGCTGGCTGCCTTATTTTAAAAGCGAGATATACGTTTTTTCTACAAGAAAGGCAGCAAGTTTTATTACTGCAGGATTACAACCTTCCTGCTCACCGTTTGTGGAAGATTTCTTAATGGCAGTTTACATGGGCTTTTAGCACCAAGCATGGTCTGTCCAAAAGTTTCCTTGGTGAAAGTTAGTCAAGCCCCGAATGTCTATATCTTTTGAATGTCTATATTCATAAACCTTTATTTTCCATGGCAGCAGAAAATAATGTATTTTGTAGGTGTTGCCTAGAAATAGTGCAAGACACTCACTACTGTAAACAGATTTCTGGAACCTACTAGTTAATATCTGGACCACGTTGATAGATGTGGTTAAATATGACATTGCTACAGGTCCTTATGAGAAGCTGTTGGAGGAAGCAGTCCAAATTCTGGCTAGCATAGCTTAAGTTGATTCTTACAGTCTGAGTCAATGACAGGGAAGTAGGAGCTAATTAGGAGATGGGATGAGAGGGAGAATAAGTAATGAYTCCAAAATCTTATAAAGGTAGGTAATTAGTGCCATACTGACTACATCACCAGAATTACATACAAGTATCAATGTGGAACATCTCTGCTTTTTCTAACTAAATAAATATATTTCTTGTCATGGAATATAAATAAATATATAAATAAATGTTTTTTTTGGTTCTAATTATTAGTTGTCCTTTTTTCTCTCATTCTTGTATGTGAACAAATATTTCTATTGAAAGATAAATCAAAGGAAGATCTATTTGTCAGTTCTAAGTGCAATGAGGTTAGTAATCACTATTATCTGTTGTGGGGCGAGTTTCACACTGCAAGCCGAGCTACTGGGAAAGGTCTGTCTGTGACATTCACAGACCTATTTTGATTGAAAGTTTCAGTATGTTACAGCATTTCCCAGTTTGCATGAGATCAAGATGGAAGCAGGTAAAGAGAAGATATGTATTTCAGGTACATAGAGACACTCTTAAAAGAGTTTACCCTTTGCTTTCAGTGGCTTGGAATATTAGCCTTGGAAATAATTAATATCTTAATGAATACAGCCTATTTTTTATCTTAGCTAGAAGCACAATTTCTTTGTAGTCTTTTCTATCCAGGCAGCACAGAACTATATACCCAGTATATCTCCAGCACAGAATTTATTCCACTTTGTATATTCACCCATTAAGAAGCATGCTGCTGTTACATTTTCTAATCGTTTCTGAAGATTAAGCATTCAAAATAGCCGTAATATATACTGCTTCTTAAGTGTCAGTCTCCATACCTCAGCAAAAATGACTCTGCTCGGGGCTTGACTAACATCGATCACTTGTGATTCCACTCAGCAAAGATTCAGCACAGTTAACAAGTCACTACAAAATGTGCCATTTGTCACTGCGAGTGCTGTCAAGCCACATGATACTTTTTCACTTTGTCCAATCTGTTTGAGAAAAGTTTGAGCCCTCTGTGTCAGGCAGCATGAGGCTGATCCAAAGCAAACTCTTGCAGATTAACAATAATCCAGAGGCACTCTTGGATCAGAAAGATGCTCTCTTCAAAATAGTTTTGTAGTATTTTGCCAGAGAAAGACTTTGCCAGGTGTCCCTGTCACTTCCTGCTGGGCTGTTCTGGGGACAGCTGGAGCCCCTGGCAGCGCGCAGACAACTGCTGGCAGGGACGAGGTCACCCCTTAGGAAGCCACTTATTTCCTTATCCATGAGAAGGCCACAGAGTTACCACACGTGAGATGAGCAGTTGTCAGCACCTGTGTGCTTTTTCCTCAAATCCTGATGTTATGCTTCACAAAGCTCTGGAAATGATACTGATCTAATGGCAGAGTCCCAATGAGGGAGAAGACTTGGGGATCCATGTGGACACATCTCAGCTGGCTTTTGCCATTACATGCGAGTCCTTTTTCACATGCACTGCTGTAAGGACACCCAAGTACAAAGCAAGACTCACACTCGTGTCACTGTAACCCCATGGCAGACACATGGCTTTGGTCCCCAGACAGGATCAGCTTCCCGCTGCTCCCTGTCACAGCAGAAACCCACAGTTGAGTTGGGTAAGGAGGCAAGAGAAAGCCTGGCAYTCACCGGTGGTGATGACCATGGAAGTCACCACAACGGATCGCTACTACTTGCAATGCATTTTTTATCTTATCTTCTTTATTTAAAGCCTACCACTAGAAAGCAGGTAATGTTGGCCTGTCACATACTGAGGTGGCAAGCACAAAGGTAGGAGCTGAGACCTCTCCATTCYGAATGCCTGTCCCGCCACCGAGGTGTCGCACTGTGCGTCTCTCTTCCTCTCCTACTTAGGGTTCACCGGCCATAAAACAGGGATAATGCTTATTTAGCTCTTCTTAGTCATGTTGTGAACATTATTTTATGAGYTGTTATAATGCTTTGAAAACTAAAGTGTTCTCTAAATTACTGTTTTAAAGCTATGCTAGAGATCAACAGAATTGATAAACCGGGTTGCCTTGTCATTAAGTCAAATGTTTGACTAGCAACACAATTAAGCACGCAGCGTGGAGTGCTCTGAGTTCCCCTCTCTGCCATACCATCACCAGAGCTAGGGACTTGAGCCCATTTGCTGAATCATCTGCTAGAGATGTATAATCAATGTATTTGCTCAAGATACTATTTCTAGTGAAAATAACTGCTCATGAGGCCACACCTCACACGTTTAGTGAGATAAGCAGTTAACCATTGTCTTAACTAAAGATTAGCACGAAGCTGATAAAGCCACTAAACTAACTAAATGGTAACTTAGTTAACTCTTTAAATGTCAGACATACTGAGGGGCTACAAGCAGACAAAAGAACAAACACATCTGAAATCTAGACCTTTCTAGTTATTTCTGAGCACTCATGGAGTAAGTCTCCCACTGTTAAGGTGTACTCAGTGGCAGCTCTCCAAACCCTGCACTTGCCGGTTTTAACTGGCTTTGTAAACTTCATCAGAGCACTTCTGATTCTCTGCACATCTGGCCTGCAGAAAAACCTGCCCTGTTGCCTGGTCAATGTGAATGCAATTCACCGAGCTTCTTCTTTCTCCTTTTCTCCATCTTTGAAGCAACAAAAAGACAGACACCAATCATGACATGGCTTGAGTGTCAAGATGATTGAGAAGTGCCTATCCCTACCCAAAGAGGTATACAGGTCCTCAACTACTGTCTCATTATGTTTTTAAAGAAAATCCTTTTTTTTAAGACTTTTTTTTTCTCCGCATGCTGCACACAGTTGCCTGCTTGCTYGAACACTGATGTGGGACATGGACACTATCACCTGATCCTCTCTGCTTAGTCGATCCTACACTAGGCATGATCCTGGGTATTWGCGGTGCTGGAGAGGTCTCTCTGCCCCATCACTTGTCTGTCAGGGACTCTTCCYTTCTTATGTTCACCACTCAGCTTGACCCTGCAGATGACTTCAGACAAATCTGCGGTGTCTGATGAATCTTTTAAAAACTCTTTTGCTTAAAAGTACTGTAGGGGAAAGCTTGAAAGGTCCAACTTAATCCCAATATTCACTTCTTCCTCCCRCGAAACCTTTAACTTTGCTACGCAATAACCAAAACAGAGTTTTGGTTATTCAGACTGTTCATCCACAGTTGCACACAATGTCCCAAATCTACAGTGTAAAACAGCAACCACCTTTTGTGTGTTATAGTGTGGAATCTGCCACAAGAGCCACAGCCCCAAATGAAGGGAGAAAGGAGAAAATAGCGGATAGAAGCATCCTGCTGATTAATTGACATCTTTCCATTGAGCTAAATCGTAACACTGGTAGCATGTCCCTGCAAAACACCCTCTGCAGAGAGGTCCCTGGTTTCCTGTACTTGACATCCACACCTTGCTTTTATCTGTTCTGCAGATGGAATCAGATCAAATCTTTCACGCTCCCAAGAGATAGGGGAGGGGTTTTAAAAGCAAATTTCAAAGTAGGGAGGYCCTTACAAGTGTAATTATGGTTTATTGTTTTAGTCAGTAAACGTCTAAAAAGGAGACATCTCTTTAAGAAGATAACACAAAATGTGACATGTACCCACAAAATGTAAATAAAGAAATAATTGCTTGGACTAGCAGATCAAACCCTGCGTTTCAGTTCCTGGTTTGGCTGCGAACTTTCTGCCTGTCTATGAGCAAATCATTTCATCCTGCCTGTATCTCATTTCCCTTTCAGCGCAGCAAGCAGAGTGCTTCCCTTTGCAGCGGCCGAGCTGGGTGCCCAGATCCCTACCCTGCCCCAGGGAGCAMTTTAGCAGAGTCAAAGCAAGGGTGCTTTGAGGGATGGCACTTCTGCTGTCACCTCTGGCATCATTTGAAGGTATGAGTGAGAAAGTCCAGCCACATCTTGGGTCCCTGCTTCTTTTTCCAGGGTGCCACTTGTGGCCATGCCATAGACGGGCACCATCCTGACGCAGCTTCCCCTTGGATAAACATGGGCAGTTGTGCTCCAGCTCTGCTCTTCCAGCTGGGTGTCAGGCAGGTGAGCAGCAGGACTGCAGGAGATGGTCTCAGGTTTTCCTTCAGCAACCARGCAACTCCTCCAAGCAGCTCCTTGCACTGCAGTGACATTCAAGAGGTGTGAACACAGGACCATCATTTCCAAATCCAACATTTCTCCTTGGAAACACCTGCAATGTAGCTAGCAGTGTTTCAGTTCATGGTCACTGTCTTTTAACTCTATCAGTAGTCAGAGGAGCAAATGAGAATMTCAAAGACCGGAGGACCTTCCAAGACCAGAAGACTGGAGGTCCTTCCAGAACCGTTGAAACCAGAGCGATCAGATTGTATTTTTGTAATTTTTATTCTTACTCTGTCAGTTAATACTGATAATCTTGCAGTTCTGGCAGTTAGAAACATTTGTTTGCCACCCMTTGTTCTTACATCTGACCATTTTTCTGTAATTTGAGCGCAGGAGCTTCTTCCCCCCACTCCCTGACTCACTTCTAGGAAGCATCTGAAAATTTTTGTATGTCTGCAGGGAGACACAGTATAGCCCCCTGCTTGTGGGTTTTTTTTTTTTTTTTTCTTCTCCAGACTTCTTCCTGCTGAGCTGGTGATCTTGTCATCTGTCTAGAAAAAAAGACTCATTTTCAAGGAAAATGAAAAATGGATCTCTGCAATTATGCGGGACTCACCTCTCTGTGCTTCACTGGTGCCTTCACCATCATGACAGTGGCTACCTAGCAACCATGTCTTTTGACTCAAGCTGGTTTTATTTATATATATATATATATTTGTATTTCTACTGATATGGGGGAAAAAAAGTCCATAAAATGGTTAATTTACTTGGATGTGGTAAAATAAAGCACCTTATTTTAGAGAATTTAAAATAATATTTCACCAGCAGCTTGAAGAAACACCAACTCTCTGGTTAATGTGAYAAGTGGACCTGTTTGCATTCACTGTATAGACTTCCTTACTCCTCAGGTTACAGTAAGCAAGAAGTAAAACCTATGGAATAAAGAAACTTAAAAAAACCAAAAACTTAATTTTTCTACAGAAACAATTCCTCTTCATCCTGACATTGCACTGCAGCAGTTGCCACTGCCTATGGTTGCTTGCTATGCTTGCCCCAGCATAGGAATTGCTTAAGCGCTAGAACTTATCTCTGTTTAACACGAGCTGCTTTTTGCCCAGAAGACAGGGTGGAGTTAACTGCACTTGAGATCTCTGGACGGCAATTGAAGGCAGTAAGTAGGTTCCCCTGCCTCCTTCCTGTCTCAAGGCAGACCTAGGTTAACCTTATAAAATTACGTCACTGTTCCCACTCTCTGTATTTTAGCTTATTATCCTGCCTTTTCCCCAGCTCATTGGGGATAAACAAAATTAAGCAGAAGCAGTAAGTCACCCTATGGAGCTTACCTAATTCATCCCTTTCCCAGCTGACATGGAGCAAACCTCAGCAAACGCAGCCCCTGCCCGTGTTCGCATTGCAACTGCTTCATTAATTCACAGGGCAACACACTCTTCCAAAAATGTTTGAATTCAGCTTGGTGCTTCTCCCTGCCGCCCTTCTGTTCCGAGCATGAGCCTTGTTGCACCGTGTCTCTCCTTGGCTCTGCTCCAGTGCTCAGCCTGATTTATTTCTCTCTTGCACCATTTCCTACTTCCAAGGAGCGGCAGGAGCGGCGGTGCCGGTGGCTGCCTCTCCCGGCCCCGCGTGGGAACCTGCCTCTCCTTCGTGCCYGCGCTCCCAGGGCGAGCGGCAGCTCCGCAAAGTGTCTCAGGGAGCCCCAGCCAGAGTTGGGCCATGTCCCCAGGGATAATTCCTGCCTCCCAGCGGTTTGCCTTGGATTCTCCGAAGACCTGGCAGGGCGGCGAGCATCAACAGTGCCCCTCGTGCAAAGCAGGAGTTGACAGCACCAGGGCTGGATGGATTTTAGGCTGGGTTTTAGTCTCCTCTCACCACTGGGCACTTCTCCCCAAACCGTAGACTGAGTCCGCTCGAAGGACACGGTTTCTGCGGCTGGACCACGCGGCCGCCAGAGAAAGCACAGAGATATCTGCAGACCAAGCTGCAATCCCGAGGCAAAGTTGTTCTCCAGCGTTACCTGCCAAGGCAGAAAATGGGATGCTCACGCTCTTAAGATTTTAATCGTTTCACAGTGTTTCTCAGTTTGTTAGTGCTATACAACTAAAGCTTTCTTTTTCAAAACATTTATTAATTAATCTTCGCAAAACTTCTGTCAAGTTTGTCTGTTTCTGGTCCAATTTAGCACGTGAGGAGCAAAGCATTGCATTTAGCAGAACACAGTTATATTAGGCAAATTTCCCAAATGAGTCTGTCAGGAGTGGGAGCTGGAGGAAATGACTTTGAGCATGCAGGATTTGACCAACTGTTACCAAGACTGAAACAGAAACTGCCTATAGGCAAATAAAAAGAAGGAGGAGAAAACTGTCACCATAAAAGTAGACATAGCAATAAACAATTCAAACATATAATCTAGAGTAAATGCAAACTTTTCAGGTGCATAGAATGTATATAATACACGAATAAAATGAAATCCCCAAATCAGTCTACTTATTCTAAATGTTAGAGGATACRAGTTCAGCTTTTGGCTCCTAGGTTTTAAGTGTAATATAATTAAATGAAGGTATATTCATTACTTATACATCTCACTTTTAGACCTGTATGGTAATTATTGCAAGTAACAAATACAAAAAGGAGACGAAATTAGGTGAAATGCATCCCTCATTGAGTCCCTGGACTCTTGCACTCCTTAGAGAAGAATACAAAATAGATTTTCCTTTGGATAGGGGCCAGCCAAAAGGAAAAGAGGAGATATTGACCGACTACCACTCTCTCCCTAGGCCTCAGTTATCACAGYTGAGATTTTAAGGGATCACTTCTATCCACCTAAATCCAACAGGCTAGTAGAGATGTGGACCTGGGTACCTAGAGGTAAYCTTTCCCTAATTTTCACATCATTTGAAGCATTACATGCATTTTTCTCAGTCATGGATTAGATCTCAGGTCTTCACTGCTAATGCCCTAACCATGCAGTATGAATTCCTGTCTGCTTTTGTGCTCTCCMGCTGAACTCCTCTTGAAATCTTTGTTGTGCAAGAAGGGATCTACCAATGAGTCAACCAAAATACCCTCCAGTCCTACCTACTTGGGGCAGATTGGAGTTTGTTCTCCTTCTGAAGGGAACTGAACCCAGATTCCTCTTGAGGACAGGGAAAGCACCAGCAGCAATTTAAAAGTCATCAGCTACAGAGGATTACTCTGAGGTACTCATTGCTTTAGTGTTGGGGTACTCTCTGAAGAATTGTCACGAAAAGAGTCACTTGTTGATGCTGATCACTCTTGGTCACAACGTAGGCAAAAGCTTCCCAGACCAGGGCAGCTCCAGGTGCATGCATACAAGCGACTGCAAGCACAAAGGGAGTTTCAAAGGTAGAAAGGCAAATGTATATACAATCCTAAGGATCTCCCAGTTCTGGGAGATGATTAAAAGAAACTTATTGGACTGAAATGCCTACTTAATCCTGCTGCAGATGCCAGCTCCTCGGTCAAGACATGTCTTAGACAGCTGAGCCCCCTGAGCCAAACATGTTTCTGCTTCAAGCCTGCAGAAGTTACTCAATTTCCTTAACATGTTCTGCAGAGGAGAGCAATACCTGGCCTTTGCCACCTCTGCTGCTTTCCCTGGATCTCACATTAAACACCTAAGCTGGGAAACTGAGGCAAAGGGCAGACTGAAGTTAATACGAGTTGTGCTTGCAACCTGTAAAATGGGGCTAATATTACTTCTCTAACTCACAAGAGAGCAGACTCTCAGCTACAGTTTGCAAAGCATTTTGCAAATGTCAGAAGAATTATAATGATCATTAATTAGAAAATGATAATTCAGCTTAGTCTTTGATTCTAGGCAGATTTCATCCTCTACCCTTCCTATTACAAGTGATGAATTTCAATTTAATTTATCCTCATTGTCTGCAGTTTCGAAGTAATGGGAAAAGTTCATAGTGAAGGCTTTGAGGTGTCTTCCTGTTATCAAGGGTTCCTATTAAATACATTAAATTCATTTAAGCCTATTAGTTTATCAAAAGAGTATAATCCTATTCTTCAGCTTTCAAGGGAAAGCAGCAGCTCTCTCAGTTAATTACTGTTTCATCGTGGGTACCCCAGAGCAAGGGAGCGCTCAGCGTTCMCGAGCGACAGGCAGTGACTTAGTATTAACTGTGCACGTATTGGCTCAAACTWATACGGTCAGTCGGCGAAACTGGACGAAGTAGGGACTGAAAGGACTTATAAATATTCGCATTAAAAAAAGAAAAAAAGCGTGAAAGCTGGGGAGAGGAATGGTTCAGCCCGGCCGCGTGGCACATTTAACCAACGGGGGAGAAAGGGGCTGGTTTTCCTCCCCAAGGAGCTCCCGTCAAGACCCTCCAGGGCAGGGAAGAAACACGTGCCAGGGTGGGAGGGCTGAGAGGGACCACAGAGCAGGAGCAGACACACACGGGGAGCAGGACCAAAGGCCACGGGGTGGGCAGGACGACTTCAGCCCTCTTTGCTCACCTCTGGCACACTCCAATACCAGCCGGCGTGCTAGGAAGCAGGGAGCTTTCCAAAATGAATTTAAGTATCTTTTTCCCAGATTCTTAAGAGATTTCCAACAAAACAGCTTCATCAACTTCAGCAAATCTCTCATTTATGCCACCTGGGGATTTGGCCTATTGCTGGGGCTATTTCTGTAAGTACCTATAATTTTGTTATACAAGCAAGCTGGAGTTCTTCTGATACATGTATTATTGGTTATTAAGGACTGTCATCAAGCCTTCAGTCAGCTGGCCATGATTCATGAAAGAAAATCACTCCTAATTAAACATTCATCTAATTATTCTTGCCAGAAACAAATGAAATATGCAACCAATATGTTCCGTAACGGCTTCAGAAGAGTTCCTCTAGGATTCGTGAAGCCAGATGACTGAATGCACTGGGAAGCTTTGCAGCACGTTACACGAGGAAAGGATCCATCCCTACCTTTCAACTGTCTGTTGAATGTCTCAAGCAGGATTTAATGTCAGGCTGTGTTTTGGAGCAAGGCATGTTAATGACTACAGTAATTGCTCTTTGGGAGAACAGATTTGAGTGACAACACTTTCTTAACCTCCAGGGCCTTACTTTCCTATGAACAGCTTAACATTTAAATAAACTGATTTCTCAATATTTTACGAAAAAARAATCCCTGCAGAGGCTCACATAGCTTTCTTTCTCTATATAATTAAAAAAAGATCTGCGTAACATTTGTCTTTTTTGTGTCACTGTGTTGCTAGTCTGCTTCATGCACACGTACACATCTAAGTTGTAAGATGTTGACCCCTCCAGAAGGACTTCAAAATGCCTAGAGCTTATTGTGCCTATGTCTGATAGCATAAATTTAATTACCAAGTGCCTGGAATCATTTTGTGAATCCTATGAATTTCCTTTTTGCCCTAACTTATTAACTCTTGAATATGTAGCAGTTAAAGATTTTCTTCTCAGTATATGGGCACACATGATGCAAATTCCTTATGTACATCCAAGTGAAATCATTTGAACTTCTCTAGTTTAAAAGCAGGTCTAATTGAAGCTTCATAGGAAGGAAGCTTAGCAATCTTTGCCTTTATGAATAGGCAGATGTTTAAGGCAAGTGTATGTTTCCAAAGCATGGTCTTCAATTATTTTTGCTGTTGCACAGTCCAATAACTATTAGCAGATGGGTTGCCAAAAGGTGTATTGTGCCTTCGTAAAAATTACACCACCACCACAACAATCTTCGTAGCTGTCCACAAATCTAACAAAATTATTTCTTTTAAGAAAACTTCTCTTTTGCAGTCTGGTAAAAGGATAACATGAATTAAAAGAAATAAATTGCAGTTGGTGACTGTTCTTATACTGTAAAAATCTGTGGTGAAAATCTAAAAATCTAGTGTGATGCATTTGATACTATCACATCTGCAGGTTATCAGGTTCTGGCATGATACTTCTCTGTAATTATTTATCAAAACACCTAAAATTAATATGTTCAAAGGGATGTTGCASGGTGACTGGGCTTTGTGTTTGTTTCCCAAACTCGCCAGAGCTTTTATGTGCAGGAAATTTAGTATCATGCTGCTTATAGCAGGCAGGTGCTGATCTCTGTTTGAAATCAAGGCTTACATACATTTCTTATGAAATCGATGGGAAGTAGGCAACTAAAAAAGCTTCAAAAATCTGGTCTCTGTGCTCTATGGAATATCCTCCTACTGGAAGTAGGCAATGCAATGCCTTGTATGGCTTGGGAGTTTGATACAGATTGATTATATCTTGGTTATATCTTGGCGATTTCCTTAGAACAGTTTGGGGKTTTTTTKTTTGTTTGTTTGTTTGTTTGTTTTTCTCCAGGGACTTTTTTTTTCAGTAAACATAAAATGCTCCCATTTTTCAACCAAAGACATGCATTTTTAAGCCATAAAGCTGGATCTTTAATCACATATGGATCCCAAACAGCATTTGTTCCTTATTTAACAGAAGATGTAATTCAACAGGACAAGTCCTTGCTGTGGACGACTATTTTTGGAGTGAAGAAAATGTTGAGTGGGTATGGATGACGCTGCTCTTTTGTGCATGGGAAATATCTCTTCTCTGGACWTCATGGTAGTTGCGTTTTGACTTGAACACCCCCTTATCTTTGAGCAATGCATGTGTCACCTGAAGCTGGCAGCCTCCCTACGATATTAGCACACTTTTAGGCTATATACAAACATTTTGTGACTCTTAAACACCACCACAGAAGTATTCTCTTTCTCATTCTGAAAATGTATGGTCACTTTAGCCTTGTTTTCAGTTACCATAACCAGAGCTTATCACTGACCTTAATCCACAAGTGGTATCTGCCTTCCCACATTGACCAGATTAGTCATGAAATAGTCAGATCCATAATAATCTTTCTGTCTTGGTTCCCTTATTATCATTTTATTAGCTTTAAGTTCTTGTAAAACCACACRGACTTCCTTTCCACATCTGACTATGACTGCTCCCATAAACTAGGGAAGTGTTTTAGCCATCTTTCACCATGGGAGAGTGGAAATTGAGAAATTACCACTATGGCCACATCCTTCAGTGACTGCTATGAGGTGATGCTGAAGCACTTTGGCGTCTCACATGGCACCGAAAGAAAAGCAGAGAGGCAGTAACCAGCAGCTGGGTGGCCRACGGGGCCCTCGCCTCGCAATGCAGAGCTGAGGGCATCACAGGCTTCTGCTGCTGCTGCTGCCACAAGCAATGCAGAGCCAGCGTCCTCTCGGGAGAAAACTGCTTGTACCACAACGTGTTGGCATCGCACCTCTTTTGCCATGCAGGTATGGTCTGAAGGGCTCCAACCTTCAGGTTTGTGCTTCTATTCTGGGAATCCGTTGGCTAAATATTGGCTTTGCAACCTCTAAACGTATGGGCATCTACTTGCTTTATCAGATGYAGCTGAGAGTCCGCTGAGCTATAAGGGGACTTACTTGTGCTAACTGTTCATTTGACATTGTTTTTTAATATTGCAAAGTAAGGATTTCAATTTGTTTGCATACAGAAAGCAAATTATTTTTATGTTGTGCTGCCAGAGTAAAATTTTACTGCGTGCAGCTTTCCTCTTCATTTCTAAGAAGCTGTCTAAAAATAAATGCTGTACACCTGCCTCATCTCTGTACGCCATCAGTACAGTACAGTACCAGTAATTCTAAAAGCAAATATGTATCTAGCACTTTGCTAAAAATCTCAGTCAAGCCTAGATAGGAAACTTCATATACACTGCTTTTGCCAAGAGTTTCATTTGCTTCCCACATCAGAGAGCTTGGATGGTTCCAGCCCAAGCTTCCCAAAAAAACACCTCTGATAGCTTTAGAAATCAAAAATCCATTTCCTCACTCTTTGCTTTATGGAAGCTTGCAGAATCTGGTAGTTCAGTTTGCCCAAGCCTGGAGTTTCCCAGGCTGCTTTACAGTTTCCTACGCCTTTTCCTTTTGGGAAGAGGCAAGAGGTGTGAGTCACGGCTGGATTGCAGGAGCTGCAGCCCAGCAGCTGCAACAATAGAAGGTCAAATCAGACCCGGCCYGGGGCACATTCCAGCCCTGGGATTCACAGATTTTCACTTGGAGAGGGCCTCAGAAAGCCACGCATTGTTGGATACGCCCCAGTCTCCGGGACTCAGATCATCCACATTCCTATCTCACACTAGTTATTTAGGTTTTTGAAAGAAATACTATTTTCTTCATATTCAATAAAATACTGTGAATGCTGGAGTGCTGCTACAACGATACACCTCTGGTTAATACCTGTTTTGCAAATTTCTATCAGGTAGTTTCCTCCATTTTTTTCTTCTTCTGTTGCTTAAATCACASCAGCATTCTGAGCCAYRGTCACCATCCCACTGACTTCTGTCCTGTGATAGTTAATCTAGCACCCCTAAATTTCACAGAARGCTCATCTTCCCCAGTGTTGTATAGATCATCTCTTCATAAATCAAGCCTACGTAAGCTACGATGATATCTGTAGGTCTAATACAAATTACATGCATCTGGGACCTAGAGACCTGCAGTGAACCTGCCCACTCTTTGGTGCTGCAGAAGGGCATAAAATCAGGTCAGACAGAAAGTTCCTCAAGGTGAAAGGTTTTCACAGTTGTTACAAGAAGTCCATAGGGTAACATTGCCTTCCTCCGAATTACTTACAAACATCAGTGGAGACAAGTGATTGGATCAATAACTGGTCTGTTGCATTCAGGTTATGCAGAAATAATCACTGCAAAAACATTGAGAGAGGTTATAGGTGCCCTTTGCCTTCACCAATGAAAATACAAAAATGGCTATGGTATAAAATATCTAGTTGCTACTAAATGATCACCAAGAGTCCCATTGCTATTACAATTTATAGATGACTTTTTTTTGCAAGACAGATTATTATGAATCGTTYGGATATTTTGATCTCTGTATAACGAGGCATTGACCTTATAAAAATTAAGGATATCTCTGTCCCAATGTGTAACACGCAAAGAGTTTTTGGAGAGCCCAACAACCTGTGGTCACAGCTGAATGGCTTTAAGACTTTGTCAAAACAAGAAGAACTGCTGTGGTAGTGGAGGTGGTAGTGCCTGTGTGGACATGCAGTAGGTCACAGGAGCARGTGGGAAGGATATAACAGAACAGTGCATAAGCAATGCAGACGTGGTCACTGGTACCTTGGTGCAGCTGTGAGCTTCCAAAGCAATTAGAGCTGTGCCCACAAGGAAAAGGAGTCAGTAGTGCAGTAAATGTTTCAGAACATTTCTGGACTGGAGTCTACAGTATGTCAACACGCAACAATTTAATTAGCCTTCACTCTACACTAAATACCTCTGAGTCCAATCCTGTAGTTGGGCAAAATGCCCATGGAAGCCAAGAGGAAAGAGTGGAGCCCTTTAGTGCAAGGAGAGGAGTTCAGTTTGTTTTTTTAATCAACCTGCAAACATCTTAGCCAAGTTCAGAATAAAGCAGGGGAGGTACTTAGCTTATTTCTCCAAATTCCTTTTTCAGTTTTTTCAGTTGAATCATACACCTCCTACATAGGACATGGCCTTTTTTTTTTTTACGGAAACGGGCTATATCTGAATGATATCTGGAATTAAAGAAGCAAAGAAAGTCTGCTTTGGACCAGATGCAGCAACTTAAAATTTCTTCCTCTCTTCAGTCTGTCATATATTTCTGTGTAAAAAGGATGTTACTGAACGTTTTCAAACTATCATAATAAGTATGTTAACGTAGCTTCAGTGGCTTTGAAGACAGCATAAGTGTAGAGTAGGTGATGATGGARCTTGTAGTTTATGCTTGTGTTGTGTGGTCATGTGAATGTTAGGAAGAAATTGCCTGCTCAAGCACAGATTTCTCTTTATTTCTTTTTAGGAATTTCTTGATTTATGCTGTTTAGAGCATAACCACTGTTTCAAACTTCTCTTTAAAGTCTAAATCTCTTCAAGAGACATCTGAGAGTTTTGCAAATAACCTTTTAAATTCCTATGCCTACTTTTAAATTAACATAGTAGTCAATCAGATAAGATGTAACCCAACTAGGAGACCAGCTATGAAGGTCTTTGGGGCAATAGTTACAAATCAGGAGCAT
Organism: Nothoprocta perdicaria; assembly: GCF_003342845.1. Lineage (NCBI taxonomy): Eukaryota > Metazoa > Chordata > Aves > Tinamiformes > Tinamidae > Nothoprocta > Nothoprocta perdicaria. The sequence continues at coordinate 429,694 of NW_020455544.1, forward strand.
TTTTAATTGAGGAGGAGGAGTGGTAGTGACAATAGTAGTAAAATTCTTGAATTGCCAAATTCCAACTCAACATAAATCATAGAGCTAAAATTGATTTAACTTTGGAATTAAACTGTGAAAATCTAAAGCACTGTCTGTATGATGACATAGAAAATAAGAGTGATCTTTCATCTTCTCTTGTCTAATATTTAAAAAAACTACTGATTTGTAAAATGGAGGGAAAAAACCTACCCTATTCTGTAGGACAGAGTAACTCTTATACTTAAGATGAAAAATAACTGTAGTCTTCTTGAATTGATTAAGCTCCCTTGTTCTGACATGAGATGGAGTTCCATATGAACTCAAAACTACGTATTTCTTCCAGAATGAACTGTCTTTTCCTAACTAAACGGAAGATTCTCCTAGAGTGTTCAAGGAAAACGTACATATCCTTATGCAGAACATAAGTATATGTGGTTGTGAAGGTCAGCCTGCTTTCTAATCTGAGTGAAATACATGTAGCATATTTAGCAGATGTATGTACAAGTATGCCCATACAAGAAAAGAGAGTGAGAAAAGCAATTATAAGTGCTTTTCCACAAATATATCGTGAATTCTCAGATTTTCATGTTATGCTTTTACATTCCAACCACAAACCTTCACAGAATTTAAGAGAAAGAAACTAAAGCTGGGTGAAGTTTCCATTTCTGTTGGAATTTTGTTGCTTGGTTAAATGTTAAAATATAATAAAACTTCTGCAAGTGAGCTGCAATTCTTTTCTGAACTTTCTGAAATTTATATTAATTCATAAAGAAGATTTTATTCTGAGCAAAGTTTGATGGCAAAATTCTGCTCTCAGTCACACTAACGTAACACGTTAGATGCCCATTAGTTGAGTGAATGTGTCACTAAGACTAGTCTGATTTTATACTTTGGGGACCTTTTGTGTTTAAAACATTAAGCAGGACAACTTGGCATAAGGTTATCAGAGAATAAGGATATATARCATAAATATATATTTTTATACATATCTATGAAAAAGGAAAAGTCATCGCTTTCCTCTTGGATCAATATTCAAATTGTTATCAAAGTAAGTGCATAATCTTTGAGGTTTTTAGTCTTAATACTTATTTTATAATCAAACTATATCCTTACCACATAGGCCATTGGTAAGGCAATGTACACTGTATGTGCCTTCCCTGTTCCTTTTGCTTTGTACTTTCAGGATATAAGTAAATATAATTAGAAAAAATAATGCAATTTATCAGAGGTTTTTCCTCTATTTTTACATAGATTTTTACCCACTTTGGAAGGGAAAAAAATATTAAGATATTTTATGCAGGTAGTAGAATGGCACAGTGTTCAAATCATAATCTCTCTTCCCCCTTTTAAGTTTATAGTAGCATGAAAAGGGTTCAAAAATACAATAGAAAAGAAGTAAAACAAAATTCCATTTCATGTTATATGAACATTTCATATTAAATCATGATCTCTTGTGTGATGCTATTAAAGATCATGAAATGCTCTACGATCTAAAGGCTGTTAGTGTCCCACTACTCTTTTTAGTTCTAAAATGTTTTCTTGTAAATACAAAATTTGTCATGTGGCCCTTAAAGTAGGTCTTCCAAAATTTTAAACAGTTGCTTCATTACTGATGTTCAGTGCAATGAGTTATTTCTGTGTTTATGGGGTTCCCAGCATTTATAGCTACTTTAAATACAGTGCTATGAAGCAAAAATACAAAATGAAAACAGAAACTCTTTTTCCTACCCACATCATATTAAAAACAATATTCAAAATACAAACATATGGGGAGAGAGAAGGATTGTTTTCCCATTCATTTCTGCGTTATTCCATCTTTGCTTCTAGTCTTTGCAAGGATTATACTTTTAAAACAAAACCTCTCAATCTAAAAACTGGAAGGTATTTCTTTAGTATCTGTGATAGCCAGAAGTCTTTGTAGTTTATTGATCTCTGATGTGCAAGATGCAAATGAAAAATAAAACAAAAATGGACTTGATAGGATGGATTGCCTGGTACAATATCGACCAACATCAATACTTCCCATGCTCCTCAATAGTTGTTTAGTTTAGCCATATTTTTAGAAAGGACCAATATATTTGTGCTCTTACACAGACCTGGATGTTATATATACGTCTGAACAGCTTCTCATGGTCTGGTGGTTTTGCTTCCTTTCTGCTTTGTGCAAGTGATCTGCGTGTCCCATTCCAGCGATTCCCAACATCTTCTAGTAACCTTTTCCCTTTATATAGCCATCAACCATCTCGTCTCATTTCTCCTCAGTATTCAGCATATTGTAAGATAAATTTTCCTAAAGTTTTGCRAGAAGAAATGTTACTGATAGTGACTTTTGCTCCCTCGCGCTGGATGCCTGACTCCATGCCACAGGAGATCTTCCCTTTCTGACTTTGCGGTTGCTAYGCCTCCCTTAGCCTGTTATCCTGCCAACTGCCAGGATCCGGTCAGGAATCCAGCGACATCGTAGAGGAAGCTGAACTTGTGACAGTAGGCAGAGCCATCTGGCCTGGTTCCTTATGGCTTGCAATGAAGATGACGGACCTCAGACATTAACTCCTGGCTCTGACGACCTCCGATTCTTTTTCCATTTTGTAAACCCTAATTAAGAGTTGAAACTGCACCAAGTACATGACATAATACCTCTGGAGAAGGGCACTTCTTAGGAAGAAAACTTGCAGACTCAATACGAAGTAGCAGCAGCAGCCTGCACCCATCCTATATTCCACAATCTGTAATTTCAGCTACATATCTATTTATTCCAAGGCTGCAGTATTCCATTTCTGAATGAGTTCCCACATCATGGTGACACATGCCTAGCATTATTGCATTTTAGACAGCCATCTGTACTGATATATTCAGCCAATAATTTGCCACCAGGAAATTGGTTCCTGGGAATATATATTTTTATGCAGAGTGCATGCACGCTTTTCTCTAAATTCTAAAATCCATATATCCTTGACGCATCTCATAGGAAAGGGGAATCCTATTTCATGCTGAACTAGCCGGAAAATATAATGCTTGGTATTAATTAACGGACTTGAAAATGTATGCTGTAGTTCATCAGCAAAATCTTAGCACTGCTATAACAAGCTCTGAAAGAATAAGTAGTAGCATGGAGATGTCATGTTTCTAAATATGGCAAGTGGCAAGGAAGAGTGAAACAGGTCTAAAGGGAGACAGATCCTTTAACTGATGAAAGACACTAAAGAGGCTAAAAATACACCCTAGCATAGACAAATATAGAATAATGATTGTAAGAAAAATAATCCGAACGTGGGCTGTAGCATTAGTGAAGCAATCATACAGTATCCTGAAAAGGAAAAGAACCAGGTAATTATTAAGGAATAATCCTTCAGCACATTATCAGACCGGCTTATAATATCCATACGTAGTGAGAAATGGCCACCTAGCTTTAGATCATTAAGTTCATTTCCTGTGGCACTGGAATATAGTCCACCAGATGGGAGAGACATGAAATATTAAACAGATACTAAACATGTACTTTAACTTTGGGCAGAAAGCCAAAGACAGTAGGAGCAAGGGCAGGCGACTTACAAGGGGGCTGAGGAGATAATAGTTGCTCTGCTAAAAAGAGTGGTTCAGATTATATGAAATGCAATGTTTATATTTGCTAAAGCAGGCTTTTTTTAATTTTGCATGGGGATAAGAATTAAAAATCAAAAGTCTTAAAGGATAGTTCAACATGCTAAAAGAGAAAGAAAGATTTTATTACTTTAARATAAGAGAGCCGGACTTATGGAAATAAAGATTTTTTTTTAATTATCAGAGATTTTCCTAGCCTTGCACAGACACCAGGCTGCTAATCAGAGGCTTTCACAGCAGTTAATTCCACTTTGAGTAGGATTAGCTTTAACATTTAAATAAATAATCTCAACGGCTTTGCAGTTTTTGGGCAACAGGAATCAAGGAAGGGGAAAAATGTTCATGATGGGCAAATACAGAGCCTCTGTCCTCCATCAGCTAAGCAGCACAACTACAAAATTATCTTAAAAGTCTTCTCCTGCCCTGAAGGAAATTTCAGAGTAACTGGTCAACCAGTTACATCGAATGTAAATTCAGTGTGTTCCTGGAAGTCAGAAGACATTCATAAGCATCTCTAGCCTACTAAGTCTTTCTAGAGAGAGTATATGTTCATAATGAAGAAACAGCCTTGAAAGTATTTATGAAAATATACCTTATTATTATAACTTGCAAAAAAAGCCCGTTATTTTAGTGTGACTTCATTTTGTTGAGAATTTATACAATGCTACAAAAATGCTGTATTTCATAACAGATGTCACCAGTTTTTGTGTTTTAATTATTAAATTATTTACCATCATTTTTGAKGTTATTATGAAAAACTCATTTTAAAGTGATCTGCCATTTGTTTGCTTCCTGTACAGAGTGACTTTTCACTTTGGTGTGTTTTGAGCATCTACAGAAAATAAAAAGACTGATATCAGTACACCAGGAGGAAAGTATAGCTGCATTGCTGCCTTTTAGAACCAACCAATATTTTACATAATAGCCTTTTTCAAACTAATAAGAAGCATTTTTCACACAGTTTGGAATTAGAAAGGATAACCCACTCCCTTGATTAATTGCAGCTTACATATAACAACAGGCTTTTAGAAGGAAATAACTTATGGTAGCAATTTAAAGGGATGGCAAGATTTTGCAATAGGAGTCACATCTTACAGACTTCTTTCAAAACCACACTGCTAAGCCAAAATAAAACACAAGCAATTGCAAGGAGGTAGCAGAAAAAGCTTCAGGTCAAGAGAAATGATTGAGGCATACACTTATGCCGGGGTCATCCGTCATTAGTTTTAGGACCACCATGATTGCTTGAAGGCAGCACTTCCAGCATGCAACGTAGTCCCACTTTTCTTCTGCTCAGCTCCTCACTGGTCTGGAACCCTCCGGAAGAAGGACCCTCCATAAAGCTGCTTCTCCCAGAGCTGCCCTTGCAACACATGTCCCCTTGCAAGTACTCTGGCTAAGGAGCCACAAAGTTGGTATCTGCCTTATCTAGACAGGCTCTAAGGCTGTTTGGCATCAGAAGAGTGAAATTTTTCTATATTGAAATTTGTTACATACGTTGAAAAAATGTGAGTGACATTTGCTCTCACGCATTGCAGACAGCAGCAACAGGGTTTTGACATGTCAAGCAGAGTGCATGCCACTTAATCGATCCAACTTGAGACCTGGAACACTGTGTGTTATAAAGACCTGGGGAAAAAAAGGAAATCTGAATATATGTAAAATGCTAAGGAATAAAGTGTAAATTCTGTTTTTCAGTCTTCAGCTTCGCAATTCTTTCTTTCTGATGTAAATAGCTTCCAACAGAAAGATTTAGGACTGCAAATTTGTATGAAATGTTGGCAATTTGGAAAAGAAAATGTGGAAAGAAATGATGTAGTTTGTTTCCTTTAAAATTTCTAGGGTTCTCCTTTTTTTGAAGCATCAGAAGAGATTTCATAACAGATCAGAATTAGCACACACACCCCAAAATGCTATATATCAGCTTTCTCATCAGTCCTTCAATGGGACATGGGGTGGCAAAGTCTCGGAAAAAAAGTGTGTTAAAATGTCTAAATCGGTAATTCAAAGAGTTAACAACCACTGCAAATACATTTACTGCACTTCATTATAAAGTTAAAGTAAATGGAGCATTTAAAAAGAAATAACAGATGCCATCATCCTGGATGGATAATTAACAGCAGATTCCTTAACACTTATATGTATAAGTGGGACAGAAACATTTCAAAAAGATTTTTTTTTCTGTTGCAAAACATTCAGATGTAAAAAAAGACCATTCTCTTCCAACCACCTCCTTAAGGAAATGAACTTTTGAATAAAATGGAGTGAACACTTCAGTAATTCAGGTTTCCACGTTTCTTGAGAGGAGYGTGGCAGGGTGTTGTGTTTCCAGTTGCAGTAAACCAGTGAAGACAGTACCTCATCCATTACCATTTCTGTGGAGCAAGGAGTTCATACAGTCACCATCCTTTAGCAGGTGAATAATAATAACATTAATAATAATATTTTTTCCTGCAGTTTCACTTCAGCAATTCTGCTTTGTTTCTGTCTCCTTGGTTTGTGGAGACATATAATGCCAAGGTTTGCTCTCAAGCCTTCACAAAACTACACTTATAGTGCCGTCACTTGGCACTTTTTTTGGCCGCAACAGCTGAAATACTGGCTCAGATTGGCAGTGAGATTTGAGTCCTCCTGTTTTTCTAGAGGTGATCTCTCAAAGTGGGGATTAACACGTTGTTCAGACAGCCCATGGGAACAAAGACGCCTTTGCCAGTCTCYGTGCCATATTAAGCATTTGGATAACACCTTTCACAGGCAGGGGTTTAATTCTGGGAAGCACAAAAGCCTTCCAGAGGCTGTTCAAATCACCGGCTGCGAGGCCGCAAGACGCGCTGCAGGCTGCCTGGCTGCTCGTGCTGAGCGCCGCAGGCCACGCGTTCGTGGCTGCAGCTCCCAAAGGATGGGCAGACCTCSCAAGGGCGCGGGATCATCCACATTTGGATCAGTTTCGATCAGTTTTGCACTCAGCATGCACTGCTTACAAAATACTGAGTCGCAAATAAGCACGTTTCCCCTATTGCGTTTCCTTTTACCAGGCTGTGTACAGCTTCCARACTGAGACACATGGATTCCCTCCTTATTAATGCGAGGAAATAATAGTGCCAATGGGCATTATAGATCTTCTCTTTCAGCAGAAAAAAAAAAAATTGCACAATATGATGTGTCAGACAAATACCAGGAAATGAAGGGCATCCCCCTCAAGTAGTTACATGTCAAACTAATTTTAAGTTTAAATACATGGTCTCTGTATGCAGTCTCCACATTAACAGGTGCAAATTAATAGAATTAATAACTGAGCCTTTTGAAAATCCTAGCATTAGGAAATGTAATACATAAGAAYAGTGATGTGCAGAGAATGCCTCTTGTTTGGTAAAGCTAAAATGGACAGTCTAAACAAGAGAACAAACCACACATCTCATAATCAGGAACAACTGTGCTCATTCGTGCCTCCATAAAAACAAATCTTTTGCTCTAAGCACACAGTGGGCAACTCATTACTATGAGCATCCAGGAACGATTATGACAGACAGTTTACATAATGGTAACCAGATCTGTCAGACGCTGCGATTCTCCTACACGTGACAGCTGATGTGCGACAGTGGCTCCTGGGCCAAGGATCTCCCAGGGCTCCTCAGCTGGGAAAGGGTAAATCCCAGATCATATGAATGACATGCRTGTGTGTCCTGGTGCTGATGGAGAAGCGGGAGCTCATTGGAGTTGCTGCCACATCCCTGTGTGCATCATCCCATCGTCCCTCTTTGGAGAAAGGCACAGAGGCACTACATTATGTCTCTTAATAGAGCTGTGATTCTGAGGTGTCTAGAAAGACGAGTGCTGCTCAGAAGAGCTGCCCCCTTGCCTGGTAAGTCAAGGAGTTATTATTTCACTCTCGTTTTCATTTTCCCAAACTCCCATGCGTATGAAATCGCTATAGACAACTGCCCAATGTCTTTGCATCTGCTAAAACTGTTAAGTAGTTGATAAGGTCTTTTTCACAGATCTGGCTTTTATTTATTTAATTTTCCTTTTTTTTTTTTTTTTTCTTTTTAACAATTTCAGAGGATACAGAATCTGTTACAGCAATATGGTGAGTACAAATGCTCCTACTGGAGGCCTGCTGATATCCAAAAAGATGTCTTAGTTTTCCTTTTAAAGTTATCTTTGGATCATTGAGGTGTAAATAAGTGTGCAAATAAGTGTGTAAATCAGAGAAAGGATATTAAGATATCTGTATTTCCGGTATTTGATAATTGTCCTATGGCTCCTATGAGAGGCATTTGTTTTAATGGAAATTGCTTAAGGATGGTCAATCTCCTGATGATATTTGTATTGAATATCAATATCTTCAATGATTCATAGAGAAGGTAATGGGCTATACTCAGTCCTTAGTGCATGCTAAAACTACCAATTACACTGAAAACTGTAGTTGAAATACAATTATGATTATATACTTCAGTTAATCAGAAAAGATGGGTTAAAATGTCTTTTTACTTTAGTTAGTCGGATCTCTTTAATTCTACTCATTGAATTTTCATGACTAAAATCCTTCTCCTAAATTCTATGAAGTGCTAGGTTATAACTAATGTTTCACGTACGTTTTCTTGCATAGATTCAAGTTCCTTAAAATACTGCTTGATTTCACAGGTTCCTTCCTTGTAAACTTATTTGTGAAGGGAGGATGTCCAAGRTTTGACAGCTGCCTGCTAAGGATATAAGTGAGGCAAGGGACTGTAAAACAAATAAAAAAAGGGAGGGGTGAGATCAAAGTACCTCATTAAAAGCAGTATATTACAGGCTTGTCCAATCACTGCCTGAAGAGATTGTATAAAAGTCTGTTCTCAGGTAGCTGATAGCAGGGAGTGGGGAGAAGAGGTTGGGAGGGAAGCAGGAGCTAAGATGACATGCRTTTCTCTGCATGTAGAGCATTCTCTGCTTCCACCACGGTGGATTAAGAGAGAGGGTCAGCACCCCTGCTTACTTTTTTTAGAAAGTTATTGTTACGTTCCTGGTGTTTGAAATTCTCTAGTGGCTAAGCTGCATTGTCACCTGTGTGTTTATCATACCAGAGGCTCTTAATTGTATTTGGCTGCATAGTCACATGTTCTTAAACCTTTTCTGAGAGCTGCATGTCAAGGAAAAGACTTTCAAGTAGGGAATTCTGTATCTACATCGCTTTCCACCCAACACTGTGATTTTATATGAGGGCACCTGAGCCGCATGTCTGTCCCTGTGCTTTGGAGCTCTCTTTCTCTCTAATGTCGACCTTCTCCCCATGCGGGTGAAGGCAGAGAAAGTAGCCACAGCACTGATTTTCCAAGCCAAGGGAATTTTCACCTAGAAGGCATGGATCTGTTTTTCCTTCTTCGTATGGCAGAACTAGTGGAACTTTGGCCTCTTCTTTCCTGCCTGACAACCTTTTTTTTTCAGCTCTGAGCAGGAACTCGAMACTTATCTGGACTGTAAAATGCTCCATGGCCAATTTCACTGCCCCAAGTTTCTCATGCTCCTGCAGGCTGATGCAGGAGGCACCTGCAGTTATCTGTAAGGTGCAGCCCTTAAGAAGGAGAAAATSTCCCTAGAGTTTGACCCTGGTCTCCATCAGTTTAGAAAGAGCAGGGCATGGAGCTCCAAGTGGCTCCGTACCACAGAGCAGAGGCAAATCAGGGTCTCCACTGGAGAAACATCGAGTGGAAAGAAGTCAGGTGTGAACACATTTGTTCCTCCATTTTCTGGTGAGAGCTAACTTTTGTCTTGTCTTCCATCAGGACATACTGGCTTCTTTGCTTTCTTTTGAAGTTCCAGAGCAAGGGATGCAGTTGTGTTGGAGAAAAGGAAGCTGGGCAACCCTTACCTTGACCTGCTTTCTGTATGTGTCTGTGTTACTGGTGCATTAACAGAGAGCCTGTGCTAGGATGGTAGAAGGGCCTCAGGATGATTTGGCTATTGCTTTGGGTCATGCAACACTGCTTGAGAAGTTTGAAAAGCTACAGCTTTCAATGCATTTCTGAAGTCAAATGACCTGATTGTACAACTGGCTTGGGAGCTACTGGGTAAAATAAGCGGTGACTTTGCAGCCCTGTGCCTGGCTGGGCACAGAGGTAGCTGATGCTGTTGRAAGTTATTTTAGGGTTTGTTTTTATTATAAGCTTTTGTCATCTAGAACATGATTGCGGTAGAAGTAGTTCTGCAGAAAAGATACTTTCTGTCTTACCTCTAGGAAAAAGTTCTCACTGCCTGTCCCAGAGGCAGAATAAGGACAGAACCTGCTGCAGAATTTGGCCTCTTCACGAGATGCAAGGTCAATAGACTGCAGCTGAAGCTGTGTCAAACAACTGAGTATCTGCTCATGTGGCTGCAGCCCTACCTACCTGCTCATGTGGCTGCAGCCCTGCCTACCTGCTGGCTTATGGACTTGAGTTAATCATTTCCCTGCCTACAGGTCAGCAGAAGCATACCTCAAATCCTCCTCCAGCTTCTCCTCTACTCCTTCATTCTCCTAGAAAGGGAAAAAAAAAAMCCACAAAAATGGTACTCCTGGGAAGAGAAGGATATAAAGTTTCACAGCCATTGCCACTGCTATGCTYGCTGCCACTGCTACACTCTCCACCACTGCTCTCTCCTTCACGGACACCTCTGCAGCCCTATCCTAGAGGTGCCTGGCTGTGCTTGTTGCTGTCTGMACACATGTAAATAAAAGCTGATTGTAAACATGGGATATAAAGGTCTGGAAGCAGGAGATAAATTGCCATATGGTCTGGCTGTTGTATAGATGATTAAGTGGCCTTGACTGCTCAGAACATGTGTATGAGCAGCACCTAGGCTTCTCAGTGTGTTTAGATCCTGGGGTGCTGTTCACTTGCAGATGCAAGCTAGACATGTATCTAGATGTCTATCCTTGGGATTTTGACGTGCATGGAAGAGGTTATCAAGATAAGTTCCAGCCAAATACATGGATGACTAAGCAGCCTTAGACACCTGATTTTGAAAGAATTAATCATACCCTTGGTGCTTCCTAAGCCTCTTACTTGCAACTGCCCACCATTCCTCATCAGATGCATCAGAAATTGTCCTCCAGAGATGTGGGCAAGGGCACTCTCTTCATTTKATGTGCTAACTCATGTTAGTTAGCTTGGTAACAAATCACTGAGGTCTGCAGATTAAATTCTTATATAAATAACTGGTAATAACAATGGTGCAAATATTTATCAACCTATAAAACTCTCATCACCACACCCCTGTGAGCATGATCTGATCCCATTGGAGTGAGATCTGATCAGACATTTGGCACGTTTGCTCTGTCGAGATAGCTGTTCACCTGACTTGACTGCTTGATTAGGACCATAATATCTCTGCATCATGGACTGAAAGAAATTCATGGTCAATCCATTTTTTATTACTAACTAATTACTTATTAATAGCCTTACAAAAAGTTCCACTGGTTCTTCTGTAGTTGGACAGGTCATTTTGCAAGGTAAGTTACAAGAACTTGGACTTCCATCAAAAATAGGAAAAGCAGGAGGAAGCTCCCTCATGGTCTCTGCAGCGAAGGATTTACCAAGAGGCTGAATTCTGCTTTTCAGAAACAGGTTTGTATTGAGGATGTTTGTGAGGAGATTTGTCCAGCTCTGTTTTGATAGACATAAATCCACAATTACTCTTCCCACTTCCAACTGAAAAGAGATTTTAAAGACGCACACTAGGGTTAGCCTGTAAACAGGGTTATCTACCCACTGCCACCCTGTAGCCACATAAGCAGGTTTGCCAGCAGAAGACAGGTCTCTGAAAAACTGGATCCCCATCTAGTTCTGCCCTCGTCTGCCCAGACTCACCCCAGGTTAGCGCCAGCCCGAAGTGGTGACAAGTGACAGGTGACAGCCCGAAGTGGTGACGGGTGCTTGTGGACAAAGTTCCCAGCTAGGACACAGCCATTTGGCCAAGTCTGTCTCCCTCCCTTTCCCTGGCTGTCCCCTGTCTCTGACAGCTCATAGCAGGTGAGAGTCTCTCCAGGGGCATCTTCCCATCTGGGAGGAGGCTGTAGCACAAGGTGGCACTGGCGTGTTATTGCGCCTTTTAGGCGACCGACCGCTGGTTTCCTTTCTATTAAACTAGGATTTTTCCCATAGGGAATACAAACAAATTAGTGTACCATATAAATAATTACCTTTATGTAAATGCAGGTGATAAGATAAATGGAATCTGAAATGATTAACTAACCTTCCATTTAACAACATTTCTGACATTTGATGCAAGGAATGAAGTCCAACCAGCTTTCCCATGCCTTTTTAGTGCAGAATGGCAGGGATGTGTAGTGGTCAATAAAGCAAACCAGCCATGCTTTGGTTGTCTTCCTTCATAGACTGAAAATATGGAGAAAAAAAAAAAAAAAAAAAAAAAAGGCAACAAAACAGCCGGCCAATCTTTGTCTATCCTGCGTTGGCTGCCATTGGGGTAAAAGTGCCTTCTCCGTGGCCTCTGTGAATCAACATCATTATCACCATCAGCGACTTGGGCTGACTTGGAGCTGCAAGTCCCCTTGCCACTCGCTACTGTAGCAGGACCCCAGCGTCTGAACAGAGCAGAGCATCAACAGCGGGGAGCTGGGAGACCAGGAGCACTCACCCAGTGCTCACCGCATGCTTCCTACTGTCACCGTGTCCCCTTCCGCGTGGCTATCCGGGTCGTGGTTCTGGAGCGAGCTCGCCCAGCGCTCCTCTGGGGATTTCTGCACCACACCTTCCTGCCCGGTGTGGGCATGTCCCAGTTCTATCATCACTTCCATCTACCAGGCGCTCAGACAAAATAATTAACTTAGCTTTGCTGGCACACAGTCTCTGCTCTGAATTATTTGTATCAAAGAGCATTATTTCAACAAAATCTTTATATTTAAATCACAGAAAATAAACATGAGAAGGTTCAACAGTAACAACACTGATTAAAAATGTAGAAAACTAGACTCTATTTTCTGGCACGGAAAGATAATTAAGAGGAGTTATAAGGCTTTTCTCTGCAACAGGTAGAGATTTAGTGGCATTTTGTGTTAAACACCACTGAGTTGCAGATACAGTACCCATGCACAGTGCGAAATAAATGACCAGAAGGCTTAATGTTTTTTGCATGTTTTTTTTTTTAATCATTTCATATTACAAACTCATGCCAAAAGGTTCATTTGTTTCTGAGCTTCTGGTTCTGCAAACTGTTATCCCTGCTGTGAACGCCTGACTCTGTTTGTCCACACAGTCACTGCAGTGCCTATGAATAGTTCGTAGGTGCCACTCAAGCTCGTCTCCTTTCTGGTCCCCAAAAATACTTTGACAGATACTAATCGGTCCATTTTTAACTGCCTACAATGCTATATCTGCTGTGATTAGTACTGTGATTCATGATAAAAAAAAAAAAAAAAAGCCTCTTATCAGGCCAGGAATATCTTTTGCATAAAAGCATACCTGCTGTAGGAGTGTTATACAACACCTCTCGCTATCAGTGGAGGAGTCTCACCAGTCACTTCACTATGCTGTGAATGAAGTCCTAAATTGTTCATATACACTTTTTCTTATCCTAGTTTTTCAAAGAAGTCATTCTTCTTGTTTTATCTATCTCTTCTTTATCCAATCAGAGTTTCAATCAGCTTTTACTCTGGGCATTATGTTCCCACCCCAAAACTTGCCTTCATGTCCTTTGCCATTTGGCTTTTCTGTTGCAGCACTCCCAAAGAGCAGCCTAAAACACATTTGTCTAAACCCCACAAGGTGACTTTTAGCTACAGCCATCCTCAAAAGAAGTCAAGAGAGCTCAGAGGCTGTTGCAGGTACAGACTCCTCCTGGATCTGGATGTCAGCTGGAGTCCAGAAATATTTCACACGCTACTTGCATCCCTCAGCAAACCCCATTTGTCTGAGAGGTAGCGAGGACATTTCACCCTTTTGCTCATTCTTCCACTTTAYAGAGTGGTAGGGGAGGAAGCACCAAAAGTTTGGGGGAACTGAGAAGAGAGAGGGCCCATGAGTCACAGGTTAATTATTTTAGGTTATTTTATTATTATTTTAGGCTGCTTGATATCTGTTTGTTATGCCAGTTTTCCATAAACAAACTTTGGGAATCCTTGTTCTAATAGTATTCTTCCATCTTCTTAAYGGTTCTGTTTTTCACTCCATATGGCCACTTTATCTGCATTAAGCCTCTTCACTTATAACAAAAAAATCCTTCTGTCATTTCTGTGTTTAGCCAGGTCTGTTGCTCAGATGGTGCAGCCACTGAATGGTTCGGCCGAGTCTATGCAAAATGTTATTTTGCTAGCTATAAGCAAGGGCAGAAATAAATATCTTTGTTACCATATCTATTTATCTGAAATCTAACTAGACCTCCAAATCTGTGCGCTTTCTCACATATGTTAGAAGCAGATCCTCTATGAATTGATTTGTAATAGCCATTCCTACCACCACCACCTCCTCCTCTTCCTCCTCCGCAGAAGTCTGATTGCTCTTGATGATATCCAGATTATGTCCAAGGAAAGTTATCTAAACTGAATGAGGTAGAGAGAGAAATTGAATGTTTTCTTAGTGCCATAATACTGCAACCATGCTGGAGCAAATGTCCCTGTCTTCAATACTAGCCAGCAATGGGTTCCCGGAAAAATGAATGAGAGTAGAGCAAACATATGATGCTACTTACCCATGCAGTCTCCTCTTCTTCAGCAGTCTCTGCCCATCCTCAGCCAGGGTTGCCATTCTGGCACATACTAAGTCTTTCCTTTGTTTAGTCTGTCKAGTCGCTTTATGAGATGGTTGAAACTTTGAACATCAGCAGCATCCTATGGAAAGCATATTTCAACCATTCTGTGAATGGTATTTTGCCTGATGAAGTACTTCCTTTTGTTTTCTTGGGTTTTGTTGTTGTTGTTTGTTTTTATTTTTACTTTTTGATTTTTATTTTTGTTTTGTTTTTGAACTTTCCAGAGGGTAATCTTCTCTCATCTACTCTAATTCCCATCATGTGATGATCAATGATCAGTTGTCTCTGTTTGCTCCATTGCCACACATAATTTCACTGGTCTCTATCATATTTCTCCCTGCTATCCCGTGCCCTCCTCTGATCATTGGCGTTATCATTTGCTACTTCTTTTCTAGTCCTATTTTATCCTTTTTGAGAGGAGAAGGATCATAGCAGTGACAAACTGTCATTTTTTTCTGTTCTCTGTCATTTTCTGAATAATTTTGAGGTAACCGTATTCCTTAGGGAGCTTAGCCAAAGCACCTTGTGATCAAAAAAAAAAAAACCCAATTAACTTTGGATGGAATCAGGCACAGACTCTCCCACTTGCAAAAAATGGAACAAGAAGAGTTCCAAAGTACATTCCCATGCTGATCCAGAGGACCGTGTGTGACCATCACACTCCCAAGTTTTTGGGTAAATCTTAATTCTAACACAACATAGAGCCCCAATCCAAAAATCTGACTTTCATGACGTTAGTAAGAACTCTGCCTGTGATTTCAGCAGGGACAAGTTCTTTTCACAGATCTTTACACAGTCCACCATGGCCACGGGAGCACCATGCCCTTTCCAAATGGAGATTGTGCCTGCTATAGCATGCAGTTGTCTGTTCATGTTCTCCATACTTGAAAAGAAAAATGGAATATTTAAAATGCATTTGCCAATGAGACRAATCCCACAACGTGATCAGTTCTCTCATACCTGTCATTTTGCTGTTTCACTCKAGCAATTATGATGGGTGAGGTGAGAGATATTTTTTTTCTTTGAGGTAATTATGACATATTGTTTTCACCATGCAATCTTCATCGTGCTGTTTCATAATATTGTTTTACGTCTTTGCTYCATCTAGCTTTCTTGTGGCTAAAGTCATGCTTACTGGCCTGTGAGTCCTGAGAATATTAAAACAGGAAGCCGATTTTAACGGGGCTGGAAGCATTTGGCAGGAGCTTGGTTGCTTGCTTCTCATAATTCTTTCCTCAGCTTCTGGTGATGCATGATTTCTGAATTTCCACTTGCATGCTTTCTTTTAGCAATTCAATTTCCAGGATTACCGTGTACCCTTATTACCTGGGMGCAGTAAATATGTCGCCAGCATCCCCTATGGCAAGGAGCTGCTGTAAGGAATTATGTCTTTCTTTATCACAAGGTGTGTCTTGAAAAGTTTGCCTCTCTTTTGCATCCTTGCTCCCCTCCTATCGAGAAACCAGACTTTTCATTTGGAAGCTCTGGGTAGCCAGTTCAAAGGTAGGCTAATTTTTCAGTAACACTATAAATAACCCTGGCTCTTGCTGCTCCTCCAGTTCAGCAGCTCAGGCCTCCCGACACCATAAAAGTCTCTGTCATTGAAACCTTTGCTCTGTGGCTGCACATTTTTGGGCAACAGGGCATGTAACACACTTTCTAGTCTTCATATGCCAAGATGCAGAAAATCAATTTTAATGTCCCTATGAAAAAGAACTGGTGAAGTGGAAGGCTATTAATATTGCTAGACAACCTACTGCTCTGGAGGTATGAAGAGAAACGTTACAAAAATAAAAAGAGACTTGGTGGGCTTTTTCAACTAACTACTGTTGTGACAGTAATTAGCAGTATAGCACGGTAGGGGAACTAAAATGGTAAAGTGGGCATCATCTTCACGATTCTCTTAAGAAATATTGGTTTCAATAAAACAAACAAAAAAAGGGTTTTTTTGCTTGCCCTTCAGGAAATCACACCATCTTCATGTCAGCATCAAATCAGAGATCAAATGAGAAAATCTGAAGGCGACATCTAGATACCTAAAACATCCAAAAGTTGAAAGTCTTGAGAAAAAAAATCCCAAGACAYAAGCTTTTAAATTGTAAATTAATCATAGTATAAATATCTCCTTGCAGTTCTAAACAAAATCCTTGGTTTGGATCTCTCAGCAATAACTGGGTTTACCATATCTTGATGCATTTGAGGTATAAAAATACCCAGATCTTGATTTTTTTAAGCTGTTGCACTAGCTTCAGAAGTTATAATGTTTGAATTTCTCAGAAAACTGAAAGCGAAAAGAGGAGAGAGAACAAATCTCAGCAATCAATTCAAACCAAATTGTTTTCAAAAAGATCAACATTAAATGTCTTCAGAATGTTTCATTTCAAGATTTTGTCAGAGGCAAATTCTAAAATCTTGGAGTCTGCCRCAGAAGAGAAGTCAACAGTTGTTGTCGGCAAGTAACACATAAATGGAAGTTATTTCAATCGTATGAGGATTTTAACTTTGCAACTGTGCCTTTCTAAGGATATTTGGAGTTGTGCGTGAACTGACACTCTATTGTATGCTCATACAAGGCTTCTTATTCTTCCAGTTTTCTTTGCTGTGTCTATTGCCACGAACCTATCCCTTCCCAACTRCATCCCAGAAGAATTTCTTAATGCTCTCTGAGTGGTTCACATTGCTACCTATTGTTTTTACTTAGCAATAGGAAAAAAAAGAAGTTGTATTGTGCAAGATTTCTCCGCTAACCTATTTGCGCACACGTGGAAAATCAGCCCATCATTTGGCACGGTGCAAGTCTTTTCAAGCCAGCTATATATCACCAATAAATGGATGTTCAAGAGGTAGGTTTAGCGGATCTTTGATTTTCCTCTAAATATCCTCTTAAAATCGGCATTGCTGAAGCAACTTTAGAAAGAAACCATGCTAAGTGCAAGGAGACAGATACAGTTGTGAGCAACGTGTTCATACAGCTCGTTTAAATGTGTACTGAATTACCAACTAGACAATTCCCTAGAAACACCTACAATAAACAAAGCTCAGGGTGAATAGCTTTCTATTACAAGCCAGCTGCTTGCAAAATGAAGCAGGTATTACTGTGCACCTTATTTTTTTTTTAACAGAGCTTGAGAAGGATTATGAAAGAACACGTTTGAGTGATTATATCAGAAAAATATACGTAAGCACAAAAAATGACTGCAGACGATTCAGACAGTTACAGACCAACAGACATGTAAGCCACAGTATTCTGAATGGTAAAAAAAAAAAGAGAAGAGAGACTGTCTGGTATCTGTATAAGAAGCATAATTTTTTGATTRCTGCACATGCTCAGAATTTGTAAGTTTTAAAATGGATATTGAACGCACAATAAAAAAAGAAGAGTGGTAAGACTTGGGCTGTGTTTCTGAGTGACACATACTTATAACAGCTGGGTCAATGAAGTTTTCTATGAAGACTGCAAGGGTCTTTTACTAGATTATTTTCTATAAAAAAAAAAAAAAAAAAAAAAAAAAAAAAAAAAAGTTTCTTGCCTTGGCAGGAAATGTTGTGAATATGCACACCACCAAAACACACAAATCTACTACTAAAACACTTCGTTAAATTTCATCGGCAATAGCATGGTTGGTTGGTGAATTGGGAACATCCGGGTAAACCATGAATGCAAAGGCTTCCTGGAAATAAATAAATCAATTACATTGAGTTATTTAACTACATGGAACTATGTGCATCATTTCTCCATATAAAATCTTATTACAATTGTTCCTGAGGTGGAGAAGATTTTCACAGGAAGGAGTGTTCTCCATATTGCGACACATCCGTAGGGATGGGAGACACGTGAAATATGCACTCAGAGGAGCTTGGGGTAKCTTGGCAAAGATGTGTTTCCCGGTGGGGGTGAAAAAAAAATACACGTTTTGTAGATGACGCTTTGAAAAAGTCCTGGAGAAAGTTGTTCCGGGAAAACCAGCCCTTTCTGGGAGTGAGACACAGAAGCCCCGGGGCAGGAACTGTGCTGRGGATGACGCCCCAGAGCCGGTGGGAGGCTCTCCTGCAGCAGCCGAAACGTACCGGGACCCCCCGCAAAGGCTTATCCGCTCTGCCACCCTGTGCACCCCCTTTTCCAAACCAGCAGCTTCCCAGCAGAAAGGTATTTTGTCGGAAAATCCTCCCGGCAGCTCTCAGGGAAACTTGCAGCCGTTTCCACCCAGAGGTGACGTTCTGAAGTGAAGCCGCTCAGGTCGCAGATGTGTCTCTCATCGGAAATGTGTGTTGGACAACTGCTTTTTATCCATGCGTGTCAAGCCGTGTCAGAGCAGTGTTAGTGATTCTTATGCCACGCTTCAAAAGCAAACGTGGGAGCTATCACGGCAAAACACACCCCTGCCAAAAAATGAGAGCAATAAATGGTGTCGCTGCCTTCCTCACGGTACTCGCTGCCATCGAGAAAAATCCCGAGTCCATGTTTTCTTTCCCATAAGAGATCAATTAATATCATTGTGTTTCTAAACTCCTAAGAGCCGCTGTGCCTATTTTTCTCTTTTCTGCGCTCCGGATTTTCTGTAGGGAATGCCAAGTTATTATACTGTGATACCAATCTAGATGTACCTGCAGACACATTAATTCATGATGCATTAGGTTTCTTAATATTTTGAGAGCCTAAAGCACACATCTGACAGAGCTCAGTCACTTTCCTTTAAAGAGTTCAGAGGTGCAGAGGAACAGCTTAACAGCCCGAGGTACTGCCCAGGTTGCTTTTTGCTAGTTGTCAGCGAAAACAAGCTATATAACCAAAAATCAGATGATAACTTTGCAGTTCCCTTCTCTATATCCTTCTGTTTGCAACATGTATGTACTGTAACACACTCGATCCACTCAGTCTTTGGTTTTTACCGCTGTGAACAGGTCTTATCCTGTCGGGGCATGGATTGGGATGACCAACACAAGTCATATTTAGGACAGCTGCAGGAGTTCTGTTCAGTTAGAGATTCATACTTCATTCAGTTAGAGAATCAGAGAGATTCTCTCTTCCCTCAGCTAATAAGGACAAATCCCGTACTTAGAAAGGGGAGCAGGGGAAAGGTGGTAGGTCAAAAACGCCTGCTCGAGGTTCTTGCAACTCACACAATCTCTGCAGGTGTGTAAGGAAGGAATAGCTTGAAAACAGCTTCAGTTCCAGCTCCCTTTTCTCCCCATTAGCTTTCTGCTCAGTTTAAGAATCAAAAAAGAGGTCATGGTGCTTTACTCAAAGCTCTTCAAGTTATCGACTGGCTGTTTATCTGCCAGGAGCCTTGATGTTCTGGTTGGTGAGATCAGTGGAAACAGCCACTATCCAGCTTTTCTTTTCAAAATCT
Source organism: Nothoprocta perdicaria (assembly GCF_003342845.1). NCBI lineage: Eukaryota > Metazoa > Chordata > Aves > Tinamiformes > Tinamidae > Nothoprocta > Nothoprocta perdicaria. Next base: position 449,394 of record NW_020455544.1, read on the forward strand.
TCATTTGAGAGCATTTCTGATTAGAGGTGGGAAAAAAAAAACCAAACCACACACACACAACACCCCTCCACACCTTTCTAAGTATTCTGAGTCACAACACTCAATTTAAATGTATTTATTTAAAGATGTAACTTTTTTCATATAACAAGGCTTTTTCTTTTTTCACCTGGAAGAAACTACTTTGTCTTCAGAACGAAATACAGAGGATCCTCACCTTGTCCCTCACTGCTTCCTGAGTGGGAAAGCCTGGGCCAGGCACAGTTTGAGCCAAGCAACTGCATCTCAGCCTGCGGGGTGCTCCTGGGGGCAGCCTGCTAGGAGCTATCTGGCCTATAAACATCAGTCCAGTGCAGGCCAGTTAAAAAATTCCTCCCTCCACAGTATGGATGTTGGTACACTGGGACCTGTGGCTTACAATATTAGAATCATCAGAATCTATCCAAATGAGCTTTTATCATCATTCCTTGTAATTATGTAAATAGGCAGAGAGGGGAGCTGGCCGGGAGCCAGCCCTACCTCAGTGGTGCGTATCTCCAGCTCCCTGCCTCATCCCCCCTTCCGGCCTCTCCTGCTCCCTGTCCCGACACATCCCTTCCCATCCCCACCGTACAAGCTCAGCCCAAGGCTCAGGGTGCTTGGGGGCCGCATGGGAGCTGGGTGGGCTGGTTTTCACCCTCCAGTGATGCTGGAGGTACCTGGCCAGGGTGCCAGGCTGGCCTTGGATGGCCCAAGAGTTTCAAAGGGAGGAGAGGGACTCTTTGCATGAGACTAAATTGCTACGTAATGTTCTCAAATGCAGTGTCTCTCGTAGTTTTCTTTATCCCAGCAAAAAATATTTAGTACTATTGAGTCTTCCTTAAAAGTTTTACTTTTCTTTTTACCATTTACCAACAGCAAATCGAATTGAACTCTCAGGCAGCTGTCAGTGTGAGCAAGATGAAGAGCAAGTGCTGAATTGTACCTATGCACTTCTCAAGGATCTTCTCAAGGATTTCATCAAAAAGAATCTTTTGTTATTCAGCCTTAACAAGCCTTGATGTTTAAACTGAAATCTTTGAGGGATGCACAGCTCCCTCTTCTCTAATGAGAGCATTAAAGAAGTCGGAAGCTTTCCACCCCCATCTGGACCCATGTTGAAGTCTTGGTCATCCGCCTTGCTCCAAGCACAAAGGGACACAGCTGGAAGCCATCACCAGAGCACAGGCTTGTCTGGACATTTCACACAGAGCGTGTGAGTTGCAAGAGAGCTAGATCAGCAAGAAAGGACAAGTGCAAAGTGCGACACAGAGCAAGGAGGCACCAAGAACCTTGAGGAGAAAACACCCTCAAGACAAGGGTTAAGAAACAACCCTTTACGGGGGCCATGAGTCCAGTGGAGCAATTGCGAAGGCACCAGGTCTCCCACAGAAATCTTTGCGCTGCCACCACAACCCACTCAACAAGGAATTCGAGCTTTTCCCCTGGAGAACAAGCTGTCTGTTCATCTCGGAGAAGATGGAAAACCTACCGCACCCGAGGGAAGAATGCCAGCCAGCGCCACGCCGGGCGTCTCCTTTTCCCACAGTCCCTTTCTCTTCAGGGCTGTCCATGGGTGTTGGTTTTTGCTTCCTAAGTTAAAATGTTTCCTGAAATGCTGTCAAAACTTGTCATACACTAAATAGGTCAAACTAGCTGCAGCGCTGGGTAGACTTCTCCTGAAAACTTGCCAGTGCATCTTAATCAGTGTCATTTTATTCCTGCTCTCCTTTGGCCATGTCAAAAAACAAGTCCTATTGATAAATAAAAGTCAACTCTAAAACTCACTTTAACTTTTGTCCTGATGTGGCTTGGAGCCAAAGGCAAAGAGTTAGTGCTTTAATCCACTTCACCATCTATCCCTCTGGGGGTTCATAACTCAGCCATGAATGTTTGTTTTGAGCTGAAACTTGCAGTGCAGGTTCTTGGGCGAAGAGCAGTGGCAGCGGGGCAGGAAGGAGCTGGGGGCCCCAGCAAGAGCCCACAGGAGGCAAGGAGGGAGGGATGGGAGGCAGAAGAGGGAGAGAGCTCCCCTGCAGCGAGAGGGAAGGGGAAGCTGCAAAACGGCAAGTCTGGGAGGGGAGGGAATGGAAAATTATGAGGAATACAGGTAGTATCGTCCACATATTTGGCTTGCATATTCTTCTTCTGTTATTGCTTGTCTGGTTTGACATTTTGCTCTGCGAGCTTTTTCAGCAGAGGCTGGGGCTTTCTCCTGAGCCTGTCTAGGGAGTGTGAGTGCCAGTGTAATACCAAGAATTATCAGATTACCATGATAATGCCAATGTGGCAGCTTCTTCCTTCTAAAACCACCATTTTTGTGTTTGTCAGTATGTACTTCAACATCTTTTCAAATTCTCTGCTATTTTTTTTAATGCAGAATAAGTCTCAAGCAAAAAAAAAACCACTTTATATAAGATCCTATCACTGTACTGGATGTTTTGGCTTTTTTTTTTTTAACATATATATCACCCTTGTGAAGGGTGAAAATAGTATCTCATTTTATAGAAGAGGAACTGAGGTACACAGAAGTTAAATGACTTCCCTGAGGCGATATAAGGTGTCTCAAGCAAAGTGAAGAATGAAATTGTTTCATAGGATCCAGATCACTAAAGTCCTATGGCAGATTCCTAAGCACAGAGCCCATGAGATGTGAACTAGGACCTTTACTGGCTGAAAAAATAAAGTTAGACATCCTCTTATAGGAATCCAAAGAACTTTATGTATACCATATTTACTGAGAAATTTCCTTGGTTTTGATTTCTACAGCTATGTCTTTAATCTCTTTAATGTAAAGGTTAGTGGAAATATATTAATAATGGACTGAAAGAAACATTTTCCATTTCTAAAACCCTTTTTCTTTTCTGACTTGCACCATCAAAACACATCTTATTGAACTGCTCTCTTGTTTTGCTTAGGTAGCTACTCTTTTCTTTAGAAATATTTCCATGGGTAACATTTAAGTTAATTACACTGCATCTGAACTTTGAAACTTCAAAATGAAAACAGTCTTTATAACACACATATATGGGTATATAAACCACTAGGCCTGATTAAAGATACACCAGCAAAGAAATGTTGCGGTTTTAAGCATATTAAAAAAAGTTTTTTGCATCAACCCAGATTTTCAGCTTCCTCCAGTCTTTGCTGGACAGAAACAAGAGAGAAAAGTCGAAGCTATAAAAAGGACATTTCTGTTCCCAGTTGATGAAGTGGTCCTGCATACACTAGCTAACATGTCAGGGATTATCTGATGGGTACCCTCACTTTGTCCCCCACTTCAGGACATAAAGCTTTCCTCAGATGGAGACCATGACCCACGTTATGCATCTTATGGCTGTGTTGTGGTTGCTTCAAGTTGTTTGATTTACAGTAGCGACCAAGTTCCAGTTCAAAAGTACATGGGAAAAACACATTCTTTATCAACTACTGACTCCTCAGTGTCAGGGTAAGCATGATTAAGCAAGTGCATGAATACAAATAGATGAAGAATCAAGATGTTCCTGGAAATGCAGTTTTCAGTGTGCAATCCTGCACGGAGATCTGCCCACTTAATTCTAGCTGAGAGACCATTAAATGATCAATCAGGAACTCACCCACACAGCCACTTACCTTGAACAGAAAAGGAGAAAACCTGCTTGGGAAGAAGAGCCACCTATTCAATCAGACAGTTGCAAAAGCTGGAAATCTGGAGAGATGGAGGATGACAAGTTCTGATGAGGAAGATACATACTGAGGTTATCCATGGTACCTCCATGTGGTTGAAGAGGAGCTGTATCGTTTCGGATGACTGGCACAACCTAAGTCTTCCTGTGCTTCATACTGGAAAACGTCCACTAAAAAAGTCTCAAATGAACACAACAATCATAATCTGCTACTCGCACGAGCTTTTGCAACAGAATATAGTCACCAGGTTTGCTATCTTCTTTGTTGCAAGTCCACATCATACTGCCATGAATACGCAGATGGTAGAACATCATATGTGGCCATGATAATGATACATGTCTCTGGGCAATCTAACTACATGATTGGCTTCCTGATATTAGCAAGGACAGGTTAGCTGAATATATTGGCCACCAGAATGGCTTTTCTAGCTGTAATTTAGAAGATCAAAAAACTCAATACATGGTCACTCCCATTTCTTGAGCTGTTGAGTCACTAACAGGAAAATAGAGAATGATTCACCATATATGCCTGAGACATGTGCATTGCCACAGCTATGTTGCTTCCTGTAACCAGCGCTCCTGACACAAAGCAAAACCTTTGCATACCTCTCAGAGAATAGCTAACTACAGCTGCATAAGAGGCTAAAAATGGCTCAATAATGGGCTCACATACACGCAATTGATGGCTATGTATGACCCAGAGACTCATGCGGCTCCATATGTATAGGTACTCTGTATTGTAAGCATATGCAGCAGTATACTATTGAGAAATGCAAATATTGAAAGAAGAGATGTAGGAGGGTCTCCTTAGGTAAATTAGCCGCTTCCATTTCAAGCACTTGTGACACCCATGAATACGGAACTAATTTTTCTTGTACATCTTACATCGTCCCATTCTCATTATTAAACATGGCTCAACTTGACTCTCTAATGACACTTGACACTTCCCATCCACCAGTCTAAGTGAGAAACTGAGCCTGTAGGCAAACAGAATGAGACACTCGTGGCTCTTTGAGAAGGAAAAAAATGAGCGATCATCAAATACAGCATCAATGTGGAACATCAAAACATGTATCATCAGAGACCATAAATCCTACCTGTCTTCTCATTTTCAAAGCCAAATTAACTGGCACATTCTTCGAAGTACCAGTGTTTACCCAGGAGCCATTAAATCACTGCTGGGCATTGGTAAAGATCTAAGGACTAAGCTGAAGCATTTTACACTTTATTTCATGGATGTTACTTTGAACAGGTGCATCACTGACCGTAGTCTAGCCTGCTAACATTAAAACACCAAAAAAAAAAAAGGTTGTTGGCCACCCAAGAACACGCTACTCTGTAAAACCTTCAGGCCAACAGACCACATGCTGGCAATGATGACCTGCTGTGGCAGCAGAGGGGATGTTTGACCTCCCACATGTGTTGCTTGTGTTTTTCTGCAGATCGATCTGCTTTCCATTCTAAATGGCATGGGAGCATCATGAACTGACCCCCCCTGCACCAAATTCCTAGAGTCATCTCTCTGGACCTTAGGCACATTTCTCACAAAACAAGTAGAAAACAAGGATAATAAAAAAGAGAAATACAGAGGCAAAGAGACAGACAGGAGTGTGAAATATACTGGTGAAATATCCTAGCTCTCTTGCTCCTGGGAAGAGAGATTTGCTCTTTCAGGTAGCCCTCTCTGCATGTGGCTGTATTTGCTGACATATAGTGGGACATTGTACTCTTTTTCTGCATTTTTCGCTTTCTTTTTGCTGGTTATTAGATGTGTTCATTTTTCCGATATTTGTCTCTTTGGTCTAGAAATAGTATAGAAATAATATTTCAGCTGAATGAGAACAAGCTGACTTCTGATGTTTTCCACAATAGATTCGTTGATGTGAATATGAAAGATGATGCATTTGATTTCCTTCATTTTTACCAACCTCCAGAGAGTTTAGGAGCTTCTTGTCTACCCAGAAAAGATTTGTCTGTCTGATTTTATTTTTCTGTGTGACTGTCACTTCATCATCCTCTAAGTTATAATTATTCTGAAAACAAAAATATAGAATTCATAAGGGAATTTGATGATGGGCCAGATCCTATAAGTTTTACTCACCCTACTGATCTATTTGTAGCCAAATTCCACAATGAGCTTACGTTAAGATACACTGCATTGGCCCACTGTCATGAACACTGACACCTGGATTTGGTGCCGAGATAGTGAAAGAAAAAAAATTTCCACCTGCTTATCAATGCTTACTGAATGGAGCTCACTATACCTAGCTAACTTGAAGTAGCACATATATATTTACAAATGTAAATATATTTTCCACAATTCCTAATATTTATTTCATTCATTTTATTTCTGAAAGAAAAGACAACTCTAATATTGCATAGCAACAGTGTTGTTTTTTTTTTAATCCTCATAGTAGGTAAATTATGCACTGCATGTGCTGCGTRTTATTATCAACACCAGTCCTCATTCACTGATCTGTTGTGATAAGTCTGACCAGGGCAAATAAAACTATCAGCTGGGGCAGAGCAAGTGCATTTCCAGTTGCTCAGTAATAGCCAGTAACAGGCAGCCCTTTGCTCATACCCCAGAAAGCCACTATGCCTGGGAGGAACTCCCATTAGTACCATTCCTCTACTAGGTTCTTCCTCTGCCAAAAAAAAAATAGAATATGAGTTACTTCCTGGTATCTCTAGTTCATTTTCTGGTAAATATGACCCTTATTGGACACACACAGCTCTGACTGACACAAAAATATGTAAGTACATAAAATGAATGGATGTTGAGCAAGAGCTTCTGCTTCTCTTCTCTAGTCATATAGGGGTAAGGTGACATTCAATTACATTAAAAATTGGCAGCTTTGATTAAAGGAAGTCCTCTTCCACAAAATTAATGGATGGAAGTCATAGCCCCAGGATGTCATTGGAAAGAAGTGCTACTTCTTGACTTGAGTGAATCTACGGTGATCAGCACCTGCTCTATATCTGGTCTGCAAAATGAAGTTGTCTCACAGGAATTTCCTAGGATCGATAGTCCTTAAGATCCAAAGATGTCTCTTTGAAGGGATTTATACCTGGAAAAGAACTGTAAAAATGTCTCCTTTGAGACGTCACTAAATGGTTTTCACATACGACATCTGTACAGCAATTGCGAAGACTTAATTCACCATCGTGAACTAATGACATTTGCAGTTTTTCACAGCCAGTAGATTTCTGACAACCCTGCTAGAGCTAGTAGCTTCCTCACGAATGATTTAAGAATTTAAGATGATCAATACTCTTGGACATCATTTATTAGCTATAAAATCTTAAGTTCTGATTTCTTTTTCATCATAGCCTGCACTTCTCTATTGATTTTGATGTTTACTCTGATCAGTTTTGATGCCTGCTTTGGAGAAACCCTTGGCAAAATTAATAAAAAATAAATAAATATCTCCCACCAGCTGAACATTTTTTCAGGAAAATACTGAGTAAAACTTGCAATCCAGGGACAATAAGCAAGTACTCCTGAATTCATTAGTTGATGGGAACTTCTTTTCTTCTCATGTCATTTTACAGGTATATTCAAGCACATATAATTGCATGATAAAAGTAGAATTCATAGGGGAATACATCAGGGAACTATATGATTTAGCTACCCAAGACCTGGTGTGATAGAAATTTTACATGATTTACAGTTACACCATTATCATTCTTTTCAAGTTTTATTTATACTAGAAGGTGGTGCCTCAAAGACTGCTTGCATTTAGGTATGAATGGGAAAAATGAAACAACAGGTGGAGCCAGTATCTGTCCAAATGAAGCTCCAGCACATCAGAGTTGTTGACAGTTCTTTCCCAGAGCATAAAAATTCCAGAATACAACTTCATTTTGTAGTTGAAATAACACGAAAGCACTGTACAGCACAAGTTGACTAAGAAGAGGACAAAATCATATTAAGTAACTATTCTAGGTGTTTCATGTAAGAAAGCGCAGGCATAAGAAAAATTCTAGTAGGTAAGACCAAAAGTCCATCTAACCAAATGTCCTATGTCCAACAGGTGCCAAAACCAAGCGGCTCAGGAAGAGAAGATAAGCAACAGTTCAGTTCTATAGGCATGGTATTTTAAGTTACATGATCAGCTTCTGAATTTCTGTACTCCAAAGTAAGTAGTGCAGTAGCAAGTTTATCAGCACTTCTTTTCTCAGACATATTGATGAGAAGTATATGTACAAAAAGAGATATTGTTTTGTTTGCTATAATACAAGTATTTTAAAGTAAGTACAGCTGTATTGTTGGTGGCTGAAGAGGATATATGGCTATTAGAAAAATCAGCTTCATCAAATGATTTATCTCATTTTCTTCACCTCCAAAAGATAATGATGCTGGTGTGATCTGTTGTGTGTAACATCCAGACACTTGAGGCATTACCCATGTTTGAAATACTCTCCAAGCAATTCTGAACACGAGGAAAATTGCAGCCACTAACGTCAGATGCCACCGTGCAGCCCAAATCAACTATGGTTTTGGAAGCATTTATTAGCTAAAATACACTTGTCCTAATGGCCAGTCATATCATCAGGCACTCAAAATACCAAATTCTTCAATAGCCATGGTCACAACACCCTTGGATGCTTGTAAAAATCTTTGTGCTTTTAAGAAGAAAGATTAATACTACTTTTAATATTCATATTTGCCCTTGGTGCTGATCCAGCCCAGTGCCTGAAGTGCTAAAACACCCAAAAAACGCAAGCATTGCAGACTGAATACACTTGGTCAAGATAAGCACCTGAAAGTTAAGATTTCCATCTGAATTAAAGCACTATATCTTTTGAGGTCTGTATCTCACTATTTATAGCACAGCACTCTGGGGCCTGGTCTTGCAGCCCTTAATCATATGAATAGCCCCATTCAGTACCACAACTCATGAGAACAAGGCCTGAAATAGCATCTTTCACTGTCTCCCTTACCATTAGCAACTGCTAGTGCTGAGGCTGCAAAGCAGATGCCATTATAACCCACAGCCCAATTCTGATCTCAGCTTGCAGTGGCAAATCATGGGTAAATCCACCACAGTCACTGCTGTTACTGCAGGAGTAAAACAGCTGTGAGCTAAGCGGGATCAGAATCAGATCATCTGCTTACAGACTCACATGTTTCCAAAACATTCTCTGATGGGGCTGAAATTTTCCATGATTGATCTCTGGCCAAGAGCAACTCTTTTTTCTTTTTCTTTTTTTTAAATATAAGCAAAACATCCATTTTTTGAGAGCAGAGAAGATTTTGGAAAGAGGACAAGAGCAAAGCTGTGAGGGACAATTCTATAATCTGCAGACTTTTTGTTTAAGTATTTACAGCCCCATAGTCCAAAATCAGACTTAATGACACAAGATAGTTAATTGCTTAAAAAGGCTGTGAAAAAAAAAACATTCTTGGACAAAAACACTGTTTTCCTCCTGCCTCTTACACAAACAAAACTACTGCATATATTTTTCAGCATAGTGCAAGATTAGAAATCATAAACATACCTCCATACAGCTATTAAGAGAATGAGCATGAATAAACCTGATAACAAAACAAATAAATCTTTCTATGTATAGTTTCCAGAGTGCAAGGAGCTCCTTTACTTTGCAGAGCCTAGCCAGGGGCCTAATTCCCAGTTCCTAAACCCAGGAGAAAGTGCAAGCTCAAAGCTCCTCATAAGAGCAAAGCCAAGAAGAGGGTCAGCTCATTTGCAACTGAACTGTTTATACAAATACATTAAAAAGCACAGGGCCATTTTTAGATATTTTATTGCTATTAAAAAAAAAAAAAAAAAAAAGCACAGTATTAAAAACATGTCTTCCAGCCTTTGCTGCAGACTTCTGGATAAAGTACCACATTACGAACGCAGAGCAGAAGATGGAGAGCCTGCTTTCGTTTCTCCAGGTTTTTGTTTGCAGCTCAGCAGTTTCTGCCTCAGTGCAGCCCAGATTCACCGTCAGGTCACTAGCCATTCAGAATCACTCCCTCTCCCTCAGACCAGCAAAGCCTCATTATATTTCTGTGCAAACATCCTCCCAAAATCACAGCGCCGCTGACAAACAGCTTTGCACAGCCGAARGCAACAAGGTAAAGCACACAGAGCTGCAGGTTGCCACTCCATACTTTGGGGTGAATCTGTAAGGAAACATACTCCACGTTAAGGCTCCATATCTTTAAACATGACAAAAGCGCCAGCGCGGGGTGCGTGTTGTCCTAAGGAGGTACTCTGGATCTATACAAGGGTCAGCTTGATAAGACAGTCACACATTTAACCATTTTCCAGTGCACACAGCGAGGGCCCAGCCCTGGCTCAACAGCAGAATGACCTGTTCAGCRAAAATGGTAGTCTGCAGTGAAGATCTAACACAGAAAGGGGAGAAAAGCCTCACTTCACAGRGCAGAGAGAAAGCGCTGCTTGGAGGAGAGCCCGTATTTCAAACCAATGCAGCACACACCTCTCCTGCCCTGCCGCCTTTGGCTCTCTCCTCTCGCTTGCTGTTGCCAGGAGAGCATTTCTCTTTCCTCACAAGGCAGCTCCTGGCTTTGGTTAGCTTCTGATTAGTGTTCATGTGTCTGAAAGGCAGGCAGAATGTTGTTCTCATGTCCGACACAAACCCATGTACCCCTGGTACCATGATACAAATATCTTCATCCGGGAGGTGCCCACGAAACAGCCTTGAACCCAGTGGATGGGGCTTTGGTTACCTCGTCAAGCACTGAGTTGGGGAGAGCCTTGGGCAAATCGCTCACTGCCCTCCAAGGCCGGGGATGGGGACTGCGCCGAGGAGACGGGGTGGCGCCACGGGGTCGCGTGGGCTGCTGCTGGCCTCCCGACACCATACCCAGCCCTTGCAGCTGGAGCTGGGATGGGCAGCCTCCGCTTGCATGACTAATTCCAAGCCAAGCTCTGGTTTATGGCTCTGGATTTCATCAAGAAGTCTTCTTCTAGCACAAAATTAAGCCTCTGCCTTCTGCGGGCAAGCTGAGGRGAGCAGTGTGCTCTGCCGCGGGGGCCGAAGGCCTAGTCTGGGTTCAATGCGCTGAGGCACAAAAACAGTGTGGCAATGGGTGACCACAGAAGTACCAGAGTTAGACATGGTTTGTTTAGTGCCAGAAGTATGCAAGCCACTTTGCCAAACAAGAATCTTCCTCCCAGAGAGGCTCCCAAAGAGACTATCATCAGTTTTTCTAAAGCATTCGCAATTTGCTGGCTGCAGCTTTCCACTGGAGTTGGTCTTGCCTAGGGGCTGTACACTTGCAGCTTTGGAAAACAGAGTGCTGATGTCTCCTTGCCAAATTCAGCTTGTTCCTTGGATTGTTTCCTTTCTCTAATCGCTGTTTATCTCTACATGGGCCAGATTGGCCTGTTCCTTTCACCCTTTCACGAGTCTCTACATCAGATATATGATCTCTGAAATTCTTTCTTGGCTGACCATGATTCATTCATTGGGGAATAAATTTATACCTTTTTCTGGACAATTAGTAAGCACTCTGTGAATTTCTAAAGACATTTGTGAGACCTCAGCCACTTTGGATTTCCAGATTTCACACCGGTAGTACGTATGTGCACCCATGCTTTCTCCTTATAGCAAACCACTTCCTTACCCATTGCCCACAAAAGATCTCTGGCCTTGGAAATGAGTGAGCTCTTCCCCACTCCCTCCATTGCGACAAGAGATAACAAATGAGTTCTCCAAAACTTGCCCTTAGCTGAGCTTCCAACTGAGCTTCTAGGCTGGAATTTCCATCAGCAGACCATGTTGATGATTTCCACTCGCTTTTTCAGGATTCTTGTTTTGATCTCATCTAAGTACTTTTGTAGCTACTCATTTTCCAAGCCTTTTTGTTTAATGTTCTGTTATCACAGCTTACATCTCACTATAGACTTTACTCTAGATAGAAGAGAGAGATGAATAAAAAATGACCAGCCCTTTTGCAGGTGGACAAGTGAGGGAGGGAAAAAATTAGGGTATTCCTTCATAGTYTGCAGCAGAGACAGAAGCAGAACCTAAGATTCCCATGTTCAGTTACTTAATCATAATTTCATAATTTTCCATCTGAACTCATTCTGCTTTTGACTGATTCTGAAGCTGCCAGAAGAACATGCTTTAGCAGTATCTGCATGGGTTTTGGGCAGCAGGAGCAACATTTTTACACTGAAGTGAGGGGAAGTAACTGGCCACTAAAGCACTGGGAGGCAGATTCAGCCCTTACATAAGGGAAAGCRCTAGTGCTTTGCCAAGTCTGGCTTTGCCGCTGTGTCCGTAGCATTCATATTTCCAAAGTTCTGCTGGCCAGAGTGAAAAGGCTTTTGGTAACCCAAAGAAACCATCTAGTCCAGCTTCAAATGGGCTCTAAGGCAGGGTGCTCACATGCTTCCCTGAGGGGGATTTTCACACATCCGGCTGTGTCAAGCTCCTAATTAAAAATAAAATCTCAAGTCCTGGGCAAAAAGCATTTGCCAGGACCCCTTAATTGGATGAGCTTGTGTTCAGTTTCCTAGTAGCTCTACAATACATTTATATGCACTCTACYAACTTTTCTCCTATTCCAGCAGTTGAGTGTGCAAGTCTTTATGGAAGAAAAGTGACATGGTTTTCTAAAGCTCTGATAAATCTTGCCTGTGTAAGACAGTGTCCAGGAAGGTGATGTCCAGACAGTGGGCATTTATGGGCAGATCGATGTTGTCGCTCTTTCGGAGACGAGTGATACTTCATTCAAAYGGTGACATCAGCTCACAGTGCCGCAAACAACTGAGTTGACTTGGGACGTCTTAATCCATTGTCTGGAAATCTTTAAGATATGTTGTATTCTCCTGACCTGTGCTACTCTGTGTGTAAATAAAATGACTAAGTCTACTTTTTTTATGATCTTCTTTCTCGTTTAAAGATTTAAAAAAAAAAAGAAAAAATGAGCTGAATCTATTTTAAGAGCCCTTATGTAGCCGCCTTTTCATTTTCYGTAAAGAGGCAGAAATGTTGCAGAGGTAAAAACATGAAATGATAATCCATGATAACTTCGACCCTCCAGAGCAAATAGCAGAAAGAAAAAGGATGCTGGGYCCTGGGATGCTGAGGCAACACAGCCTCTCTGCTATCCTTGAGCAAAAATGTTTTTCCCCTTCCTCACTTCGCCCTTCATAGCACCAGCTGAGTTTAAAGATACTACAGCTTCTTGGCTGCAGCTTATAGCCAAAAGGCTACACCCATTTGTGGTTGTGCTTTCGCTGGTCAGGGCAACACTTCAACCGAGGCGCTGTGGATCTTCGGAAAATTCTGCAGAGTTGCTGCAGGCAGGAGGAAGGGTCCCATGCCCCATCTCCTTGCTAAGGAGATGCAACATGCAATATGGAGAGTTGCACAAAAAGCCACCATTTTATATTTAAAAAAAAAAGCAGTAGCATTTTCARGACGTGGTTTAATCGCATTTGGTTCCTTCAGTGCTTGCTGGAATCATCATGATGAACTCTGACAGTGCTAATGGGGGTGCTATAAGTATCTATGTAGGACTGCCTCTGTAATTCAGCATTAATTAGCTGAATCATTATTTTAGAGTGTTACTGAATTATCTTATAATTACCACCTAACTTGGTGCTTGTAAATGAGGCAACAGAAGGAAAAGGCAATTCTTTTAAATGTACTTAAAGTTAAGAAGGCATAATAAACACTCCATTCTGTCCTTTTAGAAGGCTTTTTTTAATCTTGTATAAGACGTAAGGCTAGCACAACTGCTTTAATCTAGGCCTTGTAGATTTATTACATTCATTATAACAAATGTAAATGATTATTATTCAGGTTTATTACCCTATGGTATATCTTTATGAGTCTGCAGAAAACCATGTTACTTCTTTATTCACCACTTTTAAAAAGTGAAAAATCCTGCTCTGGAAAACAATATTGAGATAAAAAAAAAAGAAAGAGGGGGAAGAAAAGAAAGAAAAAAGAAGGAAGGAAGGAAGGAAGGAAGGAAGGAAGGAAGGAAGGAAGGAAGGAAGGAAGGAAGGGAGAGAAAGAGAGAGAGAAAGAGAGACAGAAAGAGAGAAAGAGAGAAAGAAAGAAAGAAAGAAAGAAAGAAAGAAAGAAAGAAAGAAGGAAAGAAAGAAAGAAAGAGAGGAAGAGAGAAAGAAAGAGAGAAAGAAAGAGAGAAAGGGAGAAAGAGAGAAAGAGAGAAAGAGAGAAAGGGAGAAAGAGAGAAAGAGAGAGAGAAAGAAAGAAAGAGAGAAAGAGAGAGAGAAAGAGAGAAAGAGAGAGAGAGAGAGAGAGAGAGAGAGAGAGAGAGAGAGAGAGAGAAAGGGAGAAAGAAAGAGAGAAAGAGAGAAAGAGAGAAAGAGAGAAAGAGAGAAAGTGAGAAAGAGAGAAAGAAAGAAAAAGAAAAGCTCTAACTTGGAGGTATGCTCCCACCTGAGATGTGCAGGAGCACTGGGAAAGAAAGGAGGGCAATACATGAAAGCTCCTGATATCTGGCTGGCTTTATCTCGTGGTCCTGGAACTGGGTTGGCACATTGTAGATGAGACATCTGGCCCAAGTTGTCATTTGTCCCTTGTAGACAACGGTGTACAACTTTTTGCAAGATGTTCTGATGGCATGCTCATACGTTTATGAAACTATAAAGAAATGGGTTAAGTGAATCTCTCCTTATTCTTAGAGTTTGACTGAAAAGTACTTTTTGTAACTTCCCCACACAGACAAAAGAAGAACATCCAGGTCAACAACTTCGAGGTCTGGTGGACCAAAGGGGAGTTAATGTTGTGCAACCAGTTGTACTAGCAACCAGACATTTCTTGCATGCTTTCATTTCTCAGGGTGTATTTAGGGATTTGCAACAGGCAGTTACAGTCTACATTCTCTTGCTTTTACCACATATTCCTTGTGTTGTAGTCACCAGCAAACCTAGAGCCTCCATTTTACTAGTATTTCTGCAGGGAGAGCTGAGGATACTTCAGTAATTGAAATTTTTACAATTAAGTTATTCTAAATATATAGCAAAAATACCTGTGTGTATCTGAAAAGCATAGACTCTTGAAAAATCTGTATCATGAACAAGTTTTCAGCCTATTCTGAAATGCATTTCTTCCTTTACAGTAAATATTATATGCAATATGAAGTAATGAAACATTTATTGTGGATGATTGGTTATAGGGTGTTTCTGATACACCTAAGGTATGAAACACTAAATCATACCTTATATTTATATCTGTGAAAAGAGATGATTTTCATATCATGGTATGTTTATTGCTTTGAGACTAAGCCTATTATTTATTAGGGTTCACTTTGTGGTTCTTAAAAATGACAGAATATTACTATTGTGGTGGCTTTTCTCAGTAGACTCATGATGGCATTCATTCTTCATTCTCTGTGGTTTAAATCATGCGAGGAATTCATACTACAGTTAAACATTTTGATAGCAAATAACCATAACTTACTTGTCTTACAATTTTACAGGTGACAGGAGAGAGGGTTTTTTTTCTTTTTCTTTTTCTTTTTAACCTGAGTCTCTCAACTCTCTTAGCCAGGACTAGTTAAAAAATATGCAGTAACTTGTCTTGAAAAGCAACTTTGTAAATAAGGAGTACTGGCCCATTATTAGGGAATATAATCCTACTTAAAAGTACAGTATAAAACACTTGGAAGCTTTTATGATGAAAATATGAACCACAGGGAAAAAAATGGTTGGAAGGGACCCTGGAAGCTCATTCAGCCCAACCTCCTCCTCAAAGCAGGACTAACTTTACAGTTTGAGCAGGCATCTCAGGGTCTCAGCTAAGCAAACTTTGGGATACTTTCCGAAGCTCCCGATATAAAATCCATCTCTTCATTCAGTTTGCGTTCAGAGTAGTCCTGGCTTGGAGGTGGTTTGATTTGTGATTCTTGCCCAAACCGTTAGCACAACCAGCTCTTTCCCATGTTTGTACAGTTGCCTGCCACTTTAAGGATCCTACTTTGAACTCTTCATAGCACTTCCAAACACACTCAAGAGAAAGTTTCCATTCTAAGTGATTTTTTTTTTTCTTGGAATAGTTATTTGTGTGTTTTTTTTTTTTTTTTAATTTCAGCCAAATTAGCTCCAATTTGGCCAAGCTGGAAGAAGGAGGGCGAAGGGCTGGGGGAGGAGAGGAAGGTGGAAGGAGCTGCTCACAGACCTCTCCGTGGCATTGCTCTCCACCACTCCGGAGCACTTCCACACGGTTTGGGTCTCCTTCCCACAGCACTCCCTCTGTGAGCTGCAGTGACACAGTTAACAACACCCCCAAAAGGCCGCCTGAAACCCAGAGAGATGCAAGTCCCACGTTTCCGCTATTTCTGGTGTCTATTTTGAGTCACTATAGTTTTTTTTCCTCCCCTTTCTGTTTCTCAGAGTAATTACATAACAACTCATGCATTCAGAGCTCATTACAGATGTAGTTGCTCCTGTGTTTACAAACCGGAAGCCGTGGTCAARTATCCATAAAAAGAGGAACACCAAATTAAAGCTAACTCAATTAAAAGTAAATAAATAAATAACTATGCAGCATCCTATTGGGACTGCTTGACAGGGACAGGGTAAGAACTGAATGCTCCAGTGCGACATGCAGCTGGGACTGCCCATTACCAGACTCCCTCTTAGGCAGGCACGCAGAGCTGAGCAGCCTGGAAAAGCCCACCGTGGTTTAAAAAGGGAAATTCGTCAAGACTGAGGGACACCCCATGAAGATGTTGTAGCGTGCACCCAGTCTCCTCCATAGCTACTCCTGCTTGGGGTCCGGGCAGCTTCCTCCAGGAGCAGCCTTCCCGGTGAGGTCCCGCTCCGCTCCCTCTGCTCCCCGCAGTGAGGACGCGGAGCTGCCGGCTCAGCTCTCCCCGGAGATAGTTTCTCTCCAGCCCACAATTAAATGACTTCTCCTTTCCTTGCTCTTCCTGTTTATGTATTCCCAGCTCCCTGTGATTGGGCTCGGGGGCTGGAGCGTCACTCGCTCCTGCCCGGGATTGCCCTTTCCTCTCCCCCCGCTCCCCTTTTTGAGCGACTTTCTTAACATTTCTCCCGCGTTTCCTAATAAGCACGTCGCCAGCTTTAGTCTCCAGGTCCCTTTCTCCTACTTAAAGCCTCCTTAAATGCAGCTCTATCCACCACCGTGCCTGAAAGCATTTTAAAACAAAGTGCTTTTCTGAGGTTTATTCTGCGCAACTCGATGAGGATTTCAGTGCGCCGCTGCGTTAAATCACCACATGCACGGGCAAAGGCAATGCAAGGYTGGAAGACGAAAGGGCTTGGGCTGCACAGCAGCTGCCTGGCACCTGCCCCGCTCGTGGCACGGGGAGGTGACCCCAGGTTTGAGGCACTGGCTCGACTGCAAACAGAAAATGTTTGCTCAGGTAGGTTTGACCACGTGCAGCCGCCGCCGCCCGATAGCCTGCATAGCACCCTGGTGTTTATAACTGTGTTGATTCTTACGGTTAGGCTAGATCTTAATCCTCTGGCTGTGGCCAGGGGAGGTGGTTTCTGCATCAGTGGGAAAAAACGCAGATGCAAAAGTTCCAACACGCTGTGGGCTTCCTTAGGTGCATCCTGAACGAATTTAAACGGACCTTATTCATTCCTAAGTTTCTTTCTAAGATGTAGTCTCAGGAAACATTTTATGTTGATTTCACACCCTTTTGGGCATGAAACTCTTTGCCTGGGAGCCAGTGCCAAGACCACAAAATCCATAATTTCTGGCGGCCGTTCCATTGGGATTTGCTGGCAGCAGCCACCACTGCCCCGGCACCCCAGACCACAGCTACAGCCAGGGCTTTCCTGCCACCAGAAGCTGGGCTCCCAGGCCAGGCCGTGCCCCGTACCCAACATATTGTGCAGGAAAACTCAAAAGAAAGCTCTTTTTAAAAAAAGAAAATTTCCCTGACAGCTCGCAGATCCGCATACGTCATTTCTTGGCATATATCTGTCAAATTATTTGGCAGTTCCCTCCATACGAATCGTAACAGTTTAGCTGCAACAATTTCCAGATCAAAACTGTCAATCACCAGGCAATTCCCACAAGGACATGCAAAAGGACCTGACTGGGATATTGAAAAAATCTAGAAGGGGCAATGAACTAGGAAAGTAAGATTTCCCAGACGAGGTGGACTGAAGTTGAATGCGATTAGCTTGTTTCTTTGCACAATTTAAGACAGCGAGCTGTCATACCCACCAGATCTGGAGGCAAAACCTAGAATGCGAACTGCAATTCATCTCTTTCCTTGGCATTCCCTCCTATTCCAATTAAATAGGGTTTTCTTTTCTCCTCCATTATCCTGAGGAGGCAGTAAACCTCAGTCTAAATGAGCATTTACATGAAAATCAGAACTCTCCAAGGCATCCACTGAAACCCCTGTAATACAATATTTGCTTTAATTTGATTTTCTTTCTTGCCTGTGGGAGAGTTTCAATCACATTTGGTATGATTTATAATTGTACTCCCCCTCCTCCTGCGTAGGTCATTCCCATTCCTAAAACTGCATTGTTTGACTAATAAGAATTCCTCTTAAAGTAAACAGCTCGGTAATCAATGTTGTCCACRGATGATAGTAAGTACAGTCCAATTTTTATTAGGGTCTCTCAAATGTCAGAAAGCTCACTTTAATCTCCAAGAAATGTAATCTGTTTACATCACTCATGGCCTCTTCGTTGTCTCCTTCATAAAGACTGTTTTCTTGGGCTCACTGAATAATTTCTTCTACCCTGTCTTATGAGGAAGCCAGCTTCATGACACATTTTTCAAGCAGTCTTTACCTTCTGTAATTCAAGTGAATCAGAGAATCCTATTTTGTGATTCTCATTCATTTATCTCATCCGTTCAAAATTCGAAATTGCATACACAGGATACAAGCATCTTCCTAAAGATATTTAATTCTGCTTTCATAATATCTGTCTTGCCTTGGTTTGCTAAAATAATCTACCTGCTATTCAATAGGTGCTATTGAAACTCTTTCTCAAGCAAACAAATAGGTATTTTTTAAGAGCATTTACAGAATAAATGAATGTATGGATCAAAGAGTCAGTAAAAGCATTTAGTGTTATATTCATATCAATATATTAAGTCACTATCAAACACAGAATATTGTGCAACAATATAAAAATTAAAGCCAATAACTGAAGACTGAAAACTAAATAACAATCCAAACATGTATTATTTGTATTTTAATATATGCCATGACATGCCAAAGTGAAATTTTATGTTTATCTAAAATACACTCTTCACTAAACTAAAGAATGTAATAAATACTATGAGTCTGATTTTGATCCCCATACTTATCTTCATGTGTTTAATTGCATACCTGTATGATATCAAATAATCATATTATGTATTCATACATATACAATAAAATAATCAACTAGGCACATGTGTGTTTTCTCCTTAGCTATATATGTGTATCTGTGTACTTGTTGACCAGCCATATCAACCACCATGTGAAACTGAAATTCGAGTGCCTGGCTTTCAGTCAATATACTTCCCTACGATCTCTTTTTTTTTATTTGGTGAGATCCCTTTTTCTTGTAATATGATGCTCTTAACAAATCAGCTTTTGCTTCCTTAACCAGCAGCTTTCTCCTAGCTGTCTGTCACAGCTTCAAGACTAGCTAACAACTACAAGGAAGACGACAAAGCAAAAATGAAAAAAAAAATTAAAAAAAGGAAAACAAACTGAATCAAAACAGCAAATTCCTGCATATTTCTCTAATTTTCTTTGAGAAACTGTGGAGTTCATTTTAGAAATAGTGTACATTACCCAACTTCAGGTCAGTTATTCCATCCATATTACTGTCTGGCTTGGAAACATTCCCTTCCTTACAATGTAAATGACACAAATCTTCCCAGCTTCTCATGTAACTGCTCTTAGTAGAATATCTTTACAAGAAAGATAACAAACTTTGTAGGTCAGTCCTGCATGATAAAGTGCAGCTCAGAGACAGCTAAATTACCTCCAGAAACTAGGTGAGAGACCAAAAGTACGGTACCTCCCGAGTTAATATACCCTCTAAAATAAATTAATATACGCTTCTGTAATGTATGCACTCTAACTTGTTTTACTTGCTTTTATGGTGGCCATACTCCAGCTACACACAAAGGGTGTATTTGCTTATGCCTTCAAGGACCATGTAGTTCGAGTTGACCATATTGTTAAAAACAAAGTAAAAAACAAACAAACAAACAAAACCAAAACAAAACAAAACAAAAAAGCAGTGGGACAGGGCAAACTTTGCCATCTCTCAGACTTGGAAAGCTCATGTTTGGGGACATTTCTAAAGATGGCACATGCATATTATCACTCAAAGAGTTTCCCAACCAGAAGTCCCCTGCCCTGGCAAAAAAATTTTGCCACTTCCCAAAAATGACATTTGGCAACCTGAAAGGGTAGAAAAAATGATGCATGCCAAGCCAGAGACAGTCTTACCATACGGTATTTGGTGCAAATCAGGTATCTTTTCTTGGGGCAACAGTTTTTGGCTGGGTCTGTAGCTGACGTGACTTATCAGCTACACTACAGAGCTACAAATCACGTGTCTCTGCAGGCAAACAGGGAGAGATCCTGCAGGAATCCATCATCCCAGACTCAAAGCCAAGTACAAAACCACCACTACCCATATGCCACTCATATAAATGAATGTTCACAGATGATGGTTCCAGCACATGTACACTGGTATTCAGGGGAAAATGTAGAGAAATGGTGTCTTCTAGTTCTCCAGGCCATTTGTCAGGTTGTTAATGCAGCCCAAAGCCCATTCCACCAGCTCAGTGGGATTTACCTCACACTGTTAAAACTTCCAGTGTAACAGAAACCCTATCACTTTGCTCAGTTTCAAACTCCTCAAATGCTTCTTCATTTTTTATTCTTTTATTTTTGCCATTCTCATGAAGTGAAGCTTCTTCTTTCCAGATGTGTCACACCGATATGAAGAGCACCCTAATCTGACCAGTGCACAAACTCAAGTGTTTCCAACTGTCAGCTGTTGCCATATAGTGGCATTCATGATATCTTTGATTGCAGTTATCAATGTCTTTATAATACTATGCTTTTCCTGTGCTAAACAATACCTGTAACATTGTCCCTTGCCATACATAGACATTAACCTGGGGACAAAACTTGGGTTTTGTTTTGTTTTTTGGCAAACCTTACATCCCTGAAATATCTCCATTCACCTGAACCAGGCTATGGTAAAATATTATTAGCTTTAAATCCAACAATAGTGGGGATGCACAACAATAACAGGAATCACGTTGAGTATTTCTTTCTAGCAAGCCCTGAAGCAACATAATTATGTGGCCATTGCTGCATCAAGCAAGGAATAACAACCGAGCATCCTGGAAGGCACATGCTGTCATTTACAGATGATCTTCAGATTGAGTTTGTAAGGCTGCARCCTCCCTCTTTCTTTTAGATATTACTGAGGTGCAGGGAGCTGGCGAAGGAGCAGAGGCAGGTGATGGGAGAGATCCACTTTTCTGGTTTTGATGGATGGTTTTATCCACCACCTCTTCCTAAGGTTTCTTAGAGCTGTTCTCTGTACTGTTCTGTAACTGGAGTGGCACATCATGTCTTACTACCAGGGCCACTGCAACATAATCTGGGGAACCTCAGACCTTGACTATGAAGGGTGCTGACAAGACATGCCTTCCTCACTTAATATGCGTCATAAAACATAACCTTTCAACCTGCAGATTGATAGACCATTGCCAGACCTTTGCAAACTTTGTGGAAACACTTCTCTGGTACCAGTCACAAATGATTGTCCCTCTATAACCATCCCTATAATGTGATATTGGAAATGACCGTCAGTCTCTTCTCACCAAACCGTACCCTGGGAGTCAAGGACTCTAACTGGGGATTATCGAAGGGACACTTCAAATGAGACCCCACTCTGCTGTCTCCTTTCTTCCTTTTCAGTTCACTCCCATTTTAATCTCTTCTTGTCTCACATCCATTCTGCACATTTGCAGTGTTCATATCAATCTGATTTACTTGGAATCCCTCCTTCTTCCTCTTGAGTTTACAGATATCACATTAGACTGGCCAAATGTTAAACTCACTATCTTTTTTAAATATAAAAGAAAGTTCACTCAGACAATCACCACTTCTACTCAGTAACCCACTAATATGTGAACTCAGAAATTTCTGGTCTGTGTCTCTTTGTCTTCTGGATCAGTCTTCTTTTTTATCTTAATTGGAATTGGTATGGGAAAGTACCTTAGGCTCTTTTGACCCACTATACCTACAAATCATCTTTCTGACACCTTCAATTAAAATGGATCAATTGAAGGGAATTCCCTGATATCTTCTGACATAAACTCCCCACTTTTTGTCCCATCCCCTTTCTAGTTCCCAAGAGTCAGGTTATTCTTAGAAGACTTTTTTCCTGTAATTGAACTATGATAATTTTTTTCTATAATGAGGTAATTATCTACTCTCTTTTGGTTGCACCTTAGCAAGTTCTGTGAGTCATAGACCTTTACATCTACCACATGCACATGTACCAACTTCCAACAAGGAATGATAGTCCCTGGTCCTCATTTGCTCTCCACATTGGGTTTACAAGGAAGCACTACCTTAGAACTAGTTACCTTGTGTACAAGCTTTGCAATGGAAATGCATATACGGTGTATGTGTGTTTATTTGCTCATTTATGACTCTCAGTTAAAAGGGTCTAATTCTTTCTCTCTCAAAGACCTAAATCATGTGTTACTATTGTTATAACAATATAAAATAAATATAATAAGTATATATATTGCAAATCCATCAAGTCAACATCTCCAACTCCTTAATAAGACTATACTTCATTTTTGTTATTTGTATGTATTATTCTTACTTCCAAAGTAAGGGCTTGTAAAGCAAAGCTCATCTGCAGGACTGTCATCTTGATGGTAGATATCTTCTGCCTACAACAGGATTGAAGAATCCAGATTAAGAAGACCTCACATTTAGGAGTTGTATTAATTAGTTATGTCTTCGGTGTAGCTGTCCAAAATAATATATTTCTGATAGGTTCCATTTTTCAATTTTAAGTCAATCATACAGAGCATAATTGAAACAAGGTGGAAGAACAATACCTGCTTGCTAAACCYTCTACCCTTCACTGCCCTAGACGGACTCAGACTCTCAACTAAACAAGATCTCCTTTGGTCCTTGTTGTTAGACTTTCAGAAATTTTGAGAGAGATACATAATTTCTGCTTTGTGACTGTCTGGCCAGAGCTGAGAATGGAATGTGAAGTAAATAAATATAGAAAAGCATTTTAAATGACTTTCATTTGGCCCTGTTCCTGCTTCTTCTGTGTTTTCTGTCTGTATATATATGAGGGAATGATTTTTGTTGTCGGAATTACTCATGAAAAGCAGAGTTCACAGAACAGCATGCACAGAAGCCAAAATGTAAATGTGCATGTACAAGAATTCATGCCAGAAATTCTTGCACATTCATGGAATGCAGCTCTTCTGACCAGGCTTGAGCAAGCAAGGTAACCTGAACCTTTAGTGGCTGCCGCTAATCCATAYAATAAGAAAGAAACAACAATATGCTTTTCTTTTTAATTTATTTGCATAATAAACACATTCATACAAACCATGGCATGTTTGCCTTCCCSGGACAACAACCAAATGTATGTTAACTATACATTGCTCATGCCCACACAGCAACCTTGTGAGGGCAACCAGTGAAATCTGCGCTCGGGATTTGAAGCAGTGAAGTGGGATTTGGGAAGCCTGGGTTCCACACCCAACTTTGTCA
Source organism: Nothoprocta perdicaria (assembly GCF_003342845.1). Lineage (NCBI taxonomy): Eukaryota > Metazoa > Chordata > Aves > Tinamiformes > Tinamidae > Nothoprocta > Nothoprocta perdicaria. The sequence goes on from NW_020455544.1 coordinate 472,812, forward strand.
CTGACTTCTTTGGTGACCATGAGTTTAGGCCACATAACTTCTGGTATGACCTTCGTTTTCAGAGCCAGCACACCACCTTCTTAGAACACCAGGTCACAGTACCTGGTGACAAATACACTCCTTCTCCAATTAAATATCTCCTCAGACTCTGCACTGTGCACACTGGGGAGATCACACGAGAAATTCCTCTTTTCCCTGGAAACAAAGATTTTTGAAAATTTAGAAATCGAAGGTCTTGGAAGTCTCAAAATTAATGTGATCATGCAGCCTCGTAACAAGTGATCTCTTGTTGCATAATATCTGAGAGCATGTAATTCTGAGATTATGGAAGAATCTGTAAAATTACATAAGAATTCTCCYTTGGCTGCAAGAGATTTAAAGCTTCTCCTTCATTTAATCAAACTACTAACTTCATCTTACAGTAACTCCCTGATTTTACTTACGACCTTGATATCTTGGCAATCTTGGTACTAACTTGTTCCACACTATGCATTTCTGATAGAACTTTGAATATCATCAAAATTAACCATCCTATAGAGTGATTAAATAATTTCCTCCAATTTGCATTTGATATGTTTATTAAGTGCTGGAGGGTGTTCTTTGCTCTCTGATTATTACTGCTCTTAAGCACTATGTCTGATTTTTGGCATAGGTAGTATTATGGTTGCTAGAAAATTTTAATCAGATTATAGTTACCATTTGATACTGTAAGAATGCCAGTAGATAGCAGATAAATATGAAGCTACACCTAGGTGCCACTGCCTTCTATTGTTAGGAATTTGTTAATATTGAGTTAAATCTTGGTTCTATGGGGATGACATTTTTTTAACCTTCTGCTTTTTACAAGTTACAGTTTCTTACAAGTAATAGTGTAAAGCAGTAAACAGGCTAGAAACTGAGCATAAACAAGGTAAATAGAGCAGAATTAAAGCTACAAAAAATACTGAGTATTGCCCGCGTGTTATTACTTGTGCTTCGTTCGCCCYACCGTTGTTACCAAGACCTATTATTCTAATCATATAATTCTTTGTAAGAAGTTTTCATTTTGAACCAGATGAAACTACTGGTGCAAATCATCAATAAAAATTGTGTCTTAAAATGTACTGGAAATCTTTGTTTTCAAATGCATGTCTTGGCCCTTCACATGAGTAACTAGTTGCTAATGCCATTAAGACCATTATACCATTAAGGATCATTTAAAAAGAAAAGAAAAGAAAAGAAAAGAAAAGAAAAGAAAAGAAAAGAAAAGAAAAGAAAAGAAAAGAAAAGAAAAGAAAAGAAAAGAAAAGAAAAG